>NW_008358517.1:2318836-2325389 GCF_000622305.1 Nannospalax galili
ATGTGAATTATATTTAATTATTAAGTATAAATTAGATACAAATTAGCAGCTGACAAAGTATTTTCAAATATTTCCCTACACATAAGTTTTCATAAGAAACAATGGAAAAACTACCACATTGCACATAAGCTTCTTAATGAACAGACTGAAGGTCTGTAATTGACCATCTGGAATAAAACCAGCTGATTAAAAGTTAATTATTGAGCACATTAAATCACAGAATCTTATGAAAGGAGATAGCTTGCAAAAGTACAGCAAAGAAGAATATACAAATGTTTTCTTTCAAAACAACAAGCTTTGATATATTAATGTAAGGCAAGTTGTGTCCACTTGTGTAATAGTGGCATGATCGTACGAGGGTAACCAACCACTTTCTGCATGTATTTGAGGCCTGTTCCATAGGAAGGATTTCATGTCTGATAACTGAAACCTTACAAAAAGCTCAGCTCATGATTGATGACACCATGATGTTTCCTTAAATGGGTGTATTGACAAACTGTATTATTAATACTTTTTTTTACATCCATAGATTTGTGCATCTCTCAACCACTGGCAGTGAATCTTCTTTTTGTAGTGGAAGTGGTTAATGCAGAGACTTGTAACTAGTCAAAGTGCTAGCAATATGTGAATGAGTGCTCAGCTGTGAGAGGACATCTATATCAACCTCCCTCCTACTGAGGCTCAGGGAACATCATGGAGTAGGCAGAGATTATATAAGAGAAGGGGTATGGGGAAGAGAGCTGTGGTATCCTGTCTCCTTGCCATGACATGGCTTATGCATATATCATTTCATATGAGCTGTGGTTGCTTGCAGTGGCCCTGAGTAAGAACAAGTCTGTCAGAATTCTAGCATGTGTTGGGGGCATGGCTTCCTGATGCTTCTTAAGAGAGAACTCTTAGCAAAAAGCAATTGGGAGTTGATAGCTGCTGAGGATGGAGGAAGCACTTTCTTTGGGGATGTTCCAGTGGATAACCCCACTCCAGTTCATACATGGTCAGCAGTAACTGGACAAGGGGGTCTATTAATGTAGTAATAATAAAACCTGGGAGTGGTGGTGCACACCTTTAATCTAAGAACTCAGAAGGCAGGGCAGGTGGATCTTCATGAGTTTGATACCAGCCTGGCATACATAGCAATTTCCAGAACATCAAAGACTACATTGTGAGATTATCTATAAATTAATTAGTTATTAGTTAATCAAAATAAAAGAAGGCTTGAATCAAGAGGGTGATGTATTGGTGAAAAACAGGACCAAGGTACTGGGTGGTGTATAAGGTGAAAATACATTTTATACATGCATAAAACGTCCAAAGAATAAACGAAAATATTATTTAAAAGATAAATTAAATTTAAGCACATTAATGTGTATGGTGTTTAGATGTGTATAACTTATGACATATGCAATGTATATTAAAAATGTGATAAAAACAAGATTATAAAATAAAGTATTTCCATTGCCATTAACAGCACAACAGCTTGGAATGTCTTATTTGAGATTGACACATATTCAGAATTAAGCCATCTCTCAAAAGAATTGAAGTATCCTCTCTGTGAATGAGTTTCCTTTATGCTTTGAGTGACTTGATCTGCCCATCTAAACTTCCGTGGAAGATCTCCAATTTAGGAACTTTATCTCTATCCCTTTGTTGGGGAACCCTGCTGTTAGGGTTACAGTTTCTCCATGTCCGGATAGCCTGAGGGGCTCGGCGCCTGATGGAAAAACTCCCCTTTTCAGCAGAGGGCCTCCTGCTCTCTTCCTGGCTCACTTTGAAGTGCCTACCACAGATGCCTTATCTAAAACATGACCTCTGGCATAGAAACTACCAGGTTTTTTCTACGTGATAATCAGGCACTGTCTGAAAGCCTGAAAGAAGCCCACCGCCACATGTAAATAAACCATACTACGGAGCACCTATCAACTGAGGCTTTTTCTACTGCCTCCACACTATAAATTCTCTAGTTTCCCCATAATAAACCGGAGCTGTATCACTGAATCTGAGTGAGCTGTTTTCATTGTGTCTGGAGCTGAGCTGTGTTTCACTGCGCCTGGGACCAGCCTGTGATCAGTCTTCCTGGAAGAAGCTGCCTTCCGTCAGCACTCACTGGTGCAGCTTCTGCATTGCTGTTCCTGCACTTCCCCGCCCTCGTGGCTTGATGGCCAACGACCCACGAGCCGAGGGGGAGCCCCCCGCAGCTTGGCGCAGAGCCCCATGCAGCTTGGTGCAGCCTGCCTGCAGCCGGCAGAGCCCGCCCGGCAGCCTGCAGCTTGGCGCAGAGCCGCCACAGACCCGCAGCGATCTATAGCTGCCTGCACCCAGCAGCTGCTGAGGAAGAGAGCCAGAGAGACCCGCCCCACAGCTAGAGCCAGAGAGACCCACCCCGCATCCCTCCTTTTCCTCTACAATGATTAAAACACCCTTAATGCCAAATAAAATAGCCACGAAAAATGTTATTTTGTCTATGCTTTGCTACTGTAACTGGCACAGACATATTATCTTATATGTACAATATGTACCCACTGACAGAAGAGGTGCATGGACAGAGAGAGATTTCTGCTGGAGTGCCATGAGGACATTGTTTTAAAAAAACAAAGGAAGCATTGAAGGTAACAGACTATCACTGCAGGAATTTGCACATTTCTCTCAATTACAAAGTAATAAAAACTTCACTTGAATTTATAAGAATATGAGTGAATAAATTACTGGTATCAACCTTTCGTCCTAAATGGTAGTTATGACTTATAACTAAACCATGCTTTTTCATGTGAAACAAATATGGAAAATGTATAACTAAGACATTGGTTTGGTTATACAGCAGTAGGTATCCTCAGTAGTCAACGATATAACAGATGCATTTCCTCTTAATAGGAGGAGTAGCATATCCATGAAACATGCCTGGATCTGACTATATCAGCATAGTGTTTTTCATTAAACTGAATGTAAAATAGCTCCCTCCTCTAAATATTCAAGAATGTTAAGCTATACAAAAAATCAATGGCACTCTGTTAAAATACCTGTGGCAAAGGAAAAGAGCAAATAATGTGAAAATAGCAGTAGCTACAGAAAAGAAAGGGTGATCAGGACCTCCAAAAGGATGACAGTTGTTGATGTTTATGTCTCTGAGGAAGGAAGGAAGGAAGGAAGGAAGGAAGGAAGGAAGGAAGGAAGGAAGGAAGGAAGGGGTAAGTGGAAGTTGTTTGCAGCAACTGTTTGCTTCACAGAAAATAATACAAGGTCTCTCATGTGACATGAGTCACATACCCTTGCTAGGAGTTTGCCTTCGAAATTAAACCTCTCTCTCTCTGTCTCTCTCTCTCTCTCTCTCTGTCTCTCTCTCCTTGCTCTGTTCAATGATAAAACAGATGCATGTCTCTTTATGCATGTCAATGAATGTTAGAGTCCATGACTCTAGCATAAAAATTATTTGTTACAACATATGGTAGCATATTCTAAAAGAAAAAAAAATCAGTTATTTCCTATGAAAGCACATTCAAAAACACAAGTCTTTGTCAATAACATTTAAAATTTATAATAGCACTGGATTCTAGAAAGGTTACCAGTTAAAATAACAGACCCAGAAATATAGTGTGGTCTCAGGGTGAAACTAATGTCGTAGTTTATGTCTGACTTTGTAACATTTAATTCACCATATCTGATTCACTAAATAAGACAGAAAAAGAGGGAATTTAATGAAAGATAGTCTAACATTAGACAATCAGATTCATGAAATAACACTGCATGCTAGAGATAAGGATTATCTAAGTGTGTTCTTCCAAGAGGGAAGTTGGGATAGCTTTAGCACAGTAAACGAATGAAACACACTTTGCCCACAATTTCCATGGAAAATACAGTTCCTGATTTAATAACGATATTTTGATTTTAAGTAATCATTAAATTATATGAAAATCAATGCATATAAATCAGTATTAAATTATACTCTGAGATGAGAATGTTTCTTTTAATGAAACAACTTGGAAAATTTGTCTTCTGTTGCCATCCTAAATGTATTTTTTTTAAAAAACAAGTGTAATTAGAAATGATCCTAGAATTCATTGACAGAAAACATTAAAAAAATTTTAAAAATCTTATTATATTGATAACCATGTTAACTATAAATAAAGGTAAACATATAGGGGGAAATAAAGGCATCACATGTATTTTTAATTTTAGTCATTTATTTATAAATTATACTTGTAATAGAATAAGTCACCTTTTCCATCAAAATAAAAAAAAAATTTGTTCAAATTGTTTCTGTTTACAGATGACAAAATGCTGCATACAGAAAACTCTAGAAGTGCATGATATCTATTTCAAAATTGACCCCCAAGGCTCAGGAATCATTGTGGAACAAGAGGTAGAAAGATTATAAGAATCCGAGGCAGTGAATGTCTACAAGGAAAGACAGTCTTCCACACAGCTGATCATATGAACTCACAGCAATGGTGACTGTATGCATAAGTCCTAGGAAACTCAAATCAGAATCCCAGACTAGACATAGGGAAGTGGGTAAGTGATTCCCATCTAACCTAATGTTTTGGGCAATTGATGGTTGCTGGGTCGGGGAAAGACAGTGTCTTACAAGGATGGGACTCTTGGTGGCCCCAGACTATGTACTCTCACTGAAGGATATTTGGGGAGATAAATAAGACTCTATAGGCTATACTGCCATTACACACACACACACACACACACACACACACACACACACATATGCACATTAAATTTGATGGAGGGCAGTTGGGGGATGTGTGGATGGGGAGGTGATCTAAATATCAATCTAATTTTTTTAAATTGCATCAAAATTACAAAGTAATAAAATTAAATCAATGGCCTTATGGTATGGTAATATTATACAAAGTTTTTATAACTGTGAATAACAATAGTATATTATCTGAAATAAAAATCAAGAAAGTAATAACTCAATAAATGAAGAAATACAATATTTTTGGAAAATTAAATTGGCAAGGTTTCTATGGAGAAAATTAGGAAATGCTATGACAAATTATAGTGGAAACAGAACATAGAAAAATATTTCATGTTCATGGGTACTGTAGAAAGAAATCTACAGAGTCAAAAATACTGCCATCAGCATAACAGTGACATTCTTCATAAAACTAGAAAAATCTAGAATGAAGAGGTAATTTCCACACTGGAAGAGAATATATTTGTCAACTCTGTATCTGAAAAGTAGTTAAAATTCAGAATATATAAAGAACTTCATAAATCCTATATCAACATCTACATTTATTTACATGTACATATGAGTGTATATATGTACCTATCAGTGATCTATCATATTTAACTTACCTAAAACATACAATAAAACTGAATGATAATTTTGACAAACTTAAACAAATGATATATGAAAAAATGTTCAGCATCAATAATCATCTTTCAAATCAAATCTACAAGGAGCTGTCATCCTCTTGCCAATAGAACATTAAAATAATTAAAAATAGTGAATGTGGGAAATGATGTGAAGAAAAGTGAACACTTGCAAATTTTTGGTGGGACCATCAATTACTTCAGATGTTACAGAAAACAACAATGTAGAATTTTTAAATTAAAAATAAAACTTCCATATAATCCAGGAATTCTACTACTTGGTCTTTATCCCAAGGAAATTATCAACATATTAAGGAAACATCTTAATGTAATTTCTATTACTACAGTCTTTTTGTGGTTGCTGTTGTTCCATTCTGACCATGTTCTTTTTTATTGATTAGAAGAAGCATTTCATTACAGCTTTAACATACTCAATAACATACTCAATAACAAAGATACATCTCTTTCAAAAGTAGCTATAAAATTTTTAGGTTCACTGCTGAATTAATACAGTTATAGAATATTAAACTCACTATAAGCCCTGTAAGCCATAAAATTGAATGAGTTTTTAACCTTTAAAAAAGATCTCTATTTCATTTTAAAATATACTGTTTCTTACAGAAAGATTCATTGTTTTTGCTAATAACACTGAGATGTTGGCACATGCATCTATAGTCTGTGTGCATCGGATTATTACATAACACAGAAACAGAAATAACCTATCCTTTGACTTAGTAAATACAGAAATAGTCCTATAGTCCTATAGTCCTATAGTCATATAACACAGTAAGATATGACTGAGCTATAAAATAGAATAAAATGCTATAGTTTGTAACATTATGAATGGAACCTGTGAACAGTTTGTTAAGTTCAATAAAACAAGAACAGAAAGACAAGTACCACATGATCACACTCCTGTGGTAAATCTAAAAGGGTTGATTCCATAGAAGTTGTTGACAGAATGGTAGTTATCATCAACTAGGAGGGTAAGTGAAAGGGAGCATTAAGAACAGATTACAAATAGGAGCTAAGTAGCAGCTAAATAAGAGCAGTAAATTCTGATTTTTTTTCTTCATGATAGAGTGACTATAGATAACAGTAGGTGATATTTGATAGTAGAAAAAATTTTGAAAGTTTAAAAAAAATATACTCTAAATTGATAATTGAAGAAAATGACATGTTCAATTGACTATTATGGAATATATCCATGCATCACACCATCAAATGA
>NW_008358517.1:2325489-2352223 GCF_000622305.1 Nannospalax galili
TAATTCTTCATCCTAAAGAATTGGAATATTTCATTTTATATACAAAATTAGAAAAATATAAATATAGAAACTGAGAGTGTTTTAAAATTAAAGATAAATGTGAACAAACTTGATAAAACCAAACAAACTTTTCATTAAATTTGGTAATTTAGGCCTTGGAAGACCATCTAGCCCATACAGTGATTGCCATCCAAGCATGAGTACCTGAGTATGTATCCCTCCCACTATGTATAAATCTGGGCATGATGGTGTGATTTTTAAATTCCAAAACTCTGGGCTGGAGACATAAGGATTCCTGGAAATGCGGACCCAAAGTACTGCCAAATCAGTGAGCTCCGTGTTCAGTGAGAGACTATTTCACAACCTAAGATGTAGATTATGACAGAGGAAGACACCCACTGTCTACCTCTGGCCTCCACACGTACACGTTTCCAGTGCACCTCTATGCATACAGGGTTGTGTAAGCACCATATGCCATACATCAAAGGGGGGAAACAAGGAAAAGCAAGAAAAAGAGAAAATGTAACAAAATTATCAGAACATTAAGAATACCAGAGATTGAATGAATGAAATAAGGTAGATATGCAGTAAAGTAACTCAGAATAGCAATCCAAAGTAGTAATAAACAATAAGGCCATTCTAAATGGGAAAGACAAGAAACGGGTTAATTCTGATATTTAGATGAAGCAAAAGATTTTTAAAAGTGAAGTATTAAATACATATTAAACATAAGTGGAAATACAGCAAACAACCTTAAGAAAAATGTTCTGTACCAAAATTAATAGACTAAACACTTTGATTAGGTATGGGTTTAATGGAGCAAGCTAGATGTTTGGAAGTTACTGAATATTTCCTATCAAGCCTACGTACCTGAGTTCAGTTCTTGGACCTCACATGGTACGAGATGACCAACTTCTACAAATTGCCCTCTGTCCTCCACAAGTATACAATCAAACATTGGTTTTGCTCCACATCAAATACCACACACCATAAAAAATAAAAATTTAAAACTGAACATGAATTAAAATAATTTATTTAACTATGCAATGTTAATATTAGCTATTAACATAAATGGATAGTTTTATAACTGGCAATATTAAAAGGTAGCAATGCTGTTCATGGATGAAATATGAAAAGAGAAAGACAATAACCAAACCACAGCGTATTATGTAGTAGAAATATTGAACCTTTATCTTTAAACCTGAGATTAGTCCCTTTCCAACTAAACAAAGTTAGCTGTTACAATGCACTTAAAAGAAAATTCACTGAGTTTCAGATTTACAAGTATTAGCAGCATTTTTATTATTAAGAAGTCCAACGTGATGGTTAATCTCAACTATCCAACTCACAAGATCTAGAATCACTTAGAAGGGGAGCCTGTAGATTATCTTCACTGGTTAATTGAGCTAGGAAGACTTGACACTTGTAGGTGGCCTCTAACCCTGGGGTAAAATGCAGGACAGTATAGGTGTAGGAAGGAAGTGAGTATCAGCTGTCATCCTTGTCCTCTTCCTGACTGTGGAAACTGTAGAACAGCAGCCTCGAGCTCCTGTTGCCTTAATTTCTGGGAGAAAACAGTACCTCAAACTCTGAGTCAAAATAAACCCTCCTTTGCACTGAATGTTTTCTATCATCAAATGACAATTCTTTCACCCTAGCCCCCAAATCTAGCAAATCTGCACACTGTTTTCTAATGGTCTTCCTTTTATCCTGTATTTATTATGATGAATGTTGTCCATACTATACACAGAGTACTTTCTACAGTCTATATTTTAGTGCTTGAACTTTACAATCCTTACAAATGTACAATTTGTTTCATACATGAGCACATTTAATGATTTTTCTATCTGTTCAATAGATTTTATTTTCAATAAAATCACATGGGCTTCTTAATAGTGCCTTCATCCTTCTCAATGTTTCTGCATTTCAGAAATGATAGAGAAATTTGTTAAAAAAGCAAAACTTAGGAAGTACTCTAGAGAATGACAAATTAAAAATAACAAATGTCTATTTGACTGATAAAAATGACTACAACACTTCCCTAACATGGCCAGTAAAGTTGATATTTTTTTAATAACTCAATTTAGTGGAGCATTAAGTGAAGTAAATATTTAGAAACCAAAGTGAAACCATGTAACTGACCTCCCTATATTTTGTTTGTATCTGCATTCTGTAACCTCCTTCTTCCTTCTATTCCCTTATTCACTTTCTTTTCTACTTTACTATCTAAGATGAGCTGGATAGCTTTTGTCAACTAGATACATTCTAAAGACCACTTGGGAAATTTTATTTCAGCTGAGGAATCTGTTCTATAGGATTGGCCTTTGGGCATGTCTGTGGGGCATTTTCTGTATTGCTAAGAAAAGTAGGAAAACCATGAAAGAGAAAGGAAACAGGTGTTAATAAGGGAGATATGGGTATAAATGGGGTTATTTTAAGGGAGCGGGGAGGGAGAGTTATAAAAAGAACCTAGGGAATAAAGGGAATGAGCTAAACAGAAGTGGGACCATAAGAGAAGGGTATTATTAAGGAGGAAATGGGAAAAATGGGGCCACATTAAATGGAGAAACCATGGTTGAAGGGTTAGACAATTTGAGAGATAAATAATGCCTAGCTAGTTTTAAAAAAAAACAGAGGGAACCAAATTAGTTCAACAACCTACTGACAAATTATACATACAACTAGATCAAGAAATACATGTCTAGGCAAGGTTTATCTGAGAATGTTTGGTCTTTCCCAAGCTTTATCTACAAGGCATATGGTAATTAAAAGTACCAGACTGGTGGAACTAACCTTCTTGGATGTTTAACAACCATACTTTGAGGCCTATACTAATTTGATAAGAGGGACATTAAGGACAGTTTTTTGTTCCTTGCCCTCCTAGGTCAGCTAAGTTCCAGGGGACTGTGAACATCTCTCAAAATGTCCTTTAACTGCGGTGTCACCTGTCCTCTTGATCAAGGAGGCCAAGGAGACCCCACCAGATGGACTTGAACTAGTGTCCAGTCTACAAAGAGGAGGGGCAACACAGAGGAAACATTTCCTCCATGCTTCCAAGCGAAGCCATCCATGGTCAAGCAGGACCTTTGACTTATCGTCACATAGAACTGTTAAAAGAAAGGAGCCAGGGGCTCCTCCAAAGCCCATGTGACCCCTGAGGAACAGATCCTCAAATGGCCTTAACAGTAAAAACAAATTGGTTTATCTGGGCCAACTGTAGGGTCTTAAACACCCAAAAGTAATATATAACCAAAAAGTAATTGGGTCAATATAATTTTTTAAGAGTCCATATGTATAGCTAAAGGCCACATAACAAGAAACAATGCCAGACAGGACATACCTTCCTTTGGGTTGTTGGCCAGGGTGGCCCAAGGACACCCAGATAGTAACTCATAATAGAACTGGGAAAATGAACAGCAGATCCCAATATTATCTAAAGGAATATTGATAACTGATTGCTGCTAGATGAGGAACAGCTGATCTTCCTAAAACAAGGAACTCTGGATAGGCTGACTATATTCAGTGGATAGACAAGCACTGGAGAATGGCTGGGGGCACTGAGAACACAGCAGACAGTAAGGATGACAGAGTTTATGGTCTCCAGTGGGGGTGGGGCTATGGGAGGTTGCTATTTGGGAAGTGGGTATATAGATGAATAAGATTGTTTGGAATGTTCTGTATGCTATGCTATACACACAAAAAAATCAATAAACAAAAAAATGAGTTATATTTGAGGAGAAAGCATAAAATTTACTTTGTGTTAATCAGTAGAGGTGATAAACATTACCATTGAAATCTAGCTGATGACTTTAGATCCATACTCAGGTGTCATGGGTCCAAGTGTTATCAACTGTGACTAGTAATAATCAGATACATAGAGATTAGAGACGCGCATATAAACATCTAAGTGTTAGTAGCATTAAAAATGAGTCTTTATGTAGAAAACAGTGTATTTTAAAATGAAATGGAGATCTTTTTTAAAGGTTTAAAACTCACTCAATTTTATGTCTTACAGGATTTATACTGAGTTCAATATTGTATATTAATTTAACTGTGAACTTAAAAATTTACAGCCACTTTTGAAAGAGATATATCTTTGCTCTGGAAATTGTTATTGAATGTGTTAAAGCTGTAGTGAAATACCTCCTCTAATCATGCTGTTATTAAATAAGTTAAATAAATAAAAAAGAAATTAGGAAAACCCACACCTCTGTGGGTGGTACCATCCCTAGGCAGGTGGACCTGTGATGTACAAGAAACATAGCTGAGCATGAGCCTGGAAGCAAACCAGTAAACAGCATTCCTCTGTGGTCTCTGCTTTACTTTCCATGCCCGGGTTCCTGCTTTGAGTTTCTGTCCTGAATTTCCTCAATGAAGGACTGTCATATGGAAGAAGAAGAAATAAATACCACAGCCACAGAGAGTTAATTAGAACAAAAATTGGTACCAGGATGGTGAAGTGTTGCTATAGCAGATATGACCATGCTATTTGTGAAAGAACTAAGGAATCAACTGGATCTTTGAGAGAAAAAGCCATTGCTCAATCTGAGTTTAATAGTGTATTTTCAGAACTTGGAAACAATGCAGGGATTTTTACTGGATAAGGTATTCTTGGCTGGCATCTATGGTTATTTAGAAATAGAAATACCTTGTTCCAGGCTCTTCTGGCTTTCATAGTTTGCATTGATAAGTCAACTGTAATTTTGATGGGTTTTCCCTTATATGTGATATGTTTGTCTTTTACAACTTTCAGTATTCTCTCTTTGTTCTTTACATTTAATGTTTTTACTATGATATGCCATGGGGAGTCTCTTTTTTTGTCCTATTTGTTGTTCTATGTACTTCTTGTATTTGTATGGGGATCTTTCCTTAAATTTGGGAAATTCTCTTCTACAACCCTGTTTAAGATCTGGTCAATAACATTAACCCAAAATCCTTCCCTTCTTTATACCTATGATATGTAGATTTGGACTTTTCATGGTGTCCCACATTTCCTGCATATCCCATTTCTGTTTTTTTAAAACATAATCTTTACTTGACAAGTCCAGTTCTTCAGCTTTATCTGCATGTTTTGACATTCAGTTTTCCTTTTCATTCTTTCTATTAGTGAGGCTTTCTCTTATTGTTTCAAGTTGGCTTATTGAGTTTTTCACTTCCTTCTTCATTTCTGCCTGAGTTTTCTTCAGGATTTTTATCTCTTTTGTGAATTCATTTAGAAGTTTATTCCTATCTTCTTTTAGTTCTTTAGTTTGCTTATTGTTTGCTCTTTAAATTCGTTGAATTCCTTGATCATGTTTATGATTGTTCTTTTAAATTCTGTGTCCTGGGTTATCTCTAGGGGGTTTCTCCTTGTAGCACTTTTCTACAGAGCTGGTGGAGTTTGGGAGGAACATGCTGTTTTGGTTTTTCATATTATTATTTTTACATTGTGATTTTGGCATGTGGATTTCCTATGTTGTTTGTATTTCTGGAATGCAATTCAAAGCTTCTTTTCTTGAGTTAAAGTTTGGTTCTGTTTTTTTTTTTTTTATTGGTGTGCCTTGGTTGTTTTCTTAATGGGTAGATATAGCTTGTTGGTCTAAGTTTTAGGTCCTTTCAGATTTTATTTTGGAGTGAATTAATGGCTTCAGATCAGCTATGCAGGAGCTTCCACAGAGATCCAATTCAAGATCCAATCAAATACACTCAGACTTCTTTCTAAGGTTTGTACACTTACTGGTGAGTATGCACAGCACAGTTTGGGAAGTTTGCTAAGGGGAGGCTGGATTTTGGCACTCTCAGACAGTCTGCTAAAGTCTAAGCCACTACTGTAGGGTAGAACCCCAGGCAAAGTGAGAGGGACCTCACATAATACCAGTTAGAGAGTTGGGCAGGGCATGATTTGTGGACTCTCACCACCATGGGGAGGCAGGATTCAGACACTTTCAGGTGGTTTACTGTGCTCTCAGTACCAACACCAGGCATAGGCTGGATCCAGGAGCTCTCAGGTGGTCTGCTCTGGTCTCAGCTCCTACTGTAGGGTAGAGAGATCTATCCTGGTGAAATGGAAGGGCCAACACCTAATACCAACTAAGAGTTATGCATGGCTCCATTTGGGGAAGCTCACTATCATGTGGAGGCCAGGTCCTCGCACTCTCAGGTACACCAGGCAGAGGCCAAACCCAGTAACTCTCAGGTGGTCTGCTGAGGTCTCAACCCCTACCCTACTGCAGAGAAGAGATACCTACCCCTGAAAAAATGGGAGAGCCCACACGTAATCCCAGTTAGGAGGTTAGGTACAGCACGATTTTTATATACTGCAATTTTTAAATGTGATGTGTTTTAATCTACTAGTCGAAATTTGTTATATTTATTGTTTTATGCAAAGGGTTTTTAAATCTTATTTTCTAATTTTATTACTGCCTTATTTTGATTAACAAAATCATATATATTATAAGAATAGATTATTTGGCTTGTTTTAAGTTGTAAGTTCTTCCTACAATAAACATATGCATTTAAATGTATTTGTACATTTTTACAGACAGTTGTCAGATTGACAGGGCTAATAATTTACAGCAGCATTACATTTTCTCTTGGAATATAATGAATGAAATTTCTTTGATTCTTCTATTTCTTTGGTGCCTGTAAATGGGGATGCTCTCTACTTCAGTTTCCTTACTCTCTCCTCCCTCTTTCATATAAATTTATTTCTAAAGTGCTTTTATTTCACAGCAATATATGGCACAAAGTAAAGAAATTTACTCTAAATTCCTTCTCTCACACATACATGGATACCCAGAGTTTCAATATGTCTTATAGGAATATTGCATTTTTTTACAATTAATGAAGTTATATTACAGACATATAATGCAATGTCCAGAGTTTACATTAAGGTTCAGTCTTGGTGATGCACATTCTATGAGATTGGACAATTCATAATGATGGCTTAGAATGTAGTTTCACAGGTTTTGCTTTTCCCATACTGTCCTAGTGTTGGGTTCATGCAGTACATAATTTTTTCAGACTGCAGCTTTCATTTAGTAATACGTATTCTAGTTTCTTCCAGTTCTTTAGATCCTTTCATGAATTTTTGAGGTTTTAGTACTGAATAACATTTCCATTGTTTGATTTTTCCAGTTAATTTATATGTTTTCTGGTTTGTTTGTTTCTGAGATTTGGCAAGTGAGCACAGATATGCTATAAACCTATACACATTTATGTATACGATTTTGGGGTGGATGAATATTTAAATCCCTTTGGGAAAGTGGCAATAAATATAATAATTTAGGAATTTTTCCTTACCCTTTACAAGATTCAAAATGGTTTCATTTTGTTGGGGTTTGGTTAAGTTTGCCATTTTCAGAGTACTCTCTCTCTTTCTCTCTCTCTCCCCCCATTTATTTTTCTGTTTTCAAACTTCTTTTCATAAATTTTTTGTAAATACATTTATATACTTGTATACACATATACACATGTGCACACACATACATACTGAGTGCATGTGTGTTTGTGTATTTGCTTTTATGATGTATGTGTGTGAGTATTCATGCCACAGTACTGGTGAAGAGCAGAGGAAAACTTCATGGAGTTGGTTTTCTCCTTCCACTTTAAAAAATATTATATATATATATATATATATATTATTTCATGTGTATGAGTGTATTACCTGCATGCATGCAAAAGCACCCATGTCATGCAAAGGGTGTTGGCTCCCCTGGATCTGGAGTTATGTATGGTTGTTAACTGCCATGTGGGTGCTGGGAATCAAACTTGGGTCCTCTGCAAGAGCAATCAGTGCTCTCAAGAACTGAAAGGTCTCTTTAGCCTTCTCTCCTTCGACTTTTATGTATATTCTGGAGATTTAGTTCAGGTCATTTGTCTTAGATAGCAAGGCTTTTTCTAATTGAGTCATCTCACAAACCAAGACTGCTTTCCTAAGATTACATTCCTATGTCATGTACATGATTGTTCACTGTTCATCAGGGTTCTGATACATTGACATATTTCCTTGTTATTTCAATAGTATCCTGGATTCCTTAGTTATTTCACTTCACACAGATTGGTTTATTTTTTTTTTTTTGAGATTTTTTTTACATTTAGTTTCTACTATAAATACCTGGAATAGAATCACCGTGAATGCGTCTATTAGAAGTTGATGCTTACCAAACTACGGTACTCATAGATTTTTTCTTATTCTTCTAATTACAGTATCTTTGTTGATGATATGCAGCTAAATATTTTATCATGCATACCCCAATACTCCCCATCTGTACTTTCATATTCTTAGTCTTCCACTATCCCTTCTCCCTTTCCTCATCCCCTCTTCTGGTTTTCCAAGTTGAGCACACAAAAAGAGTTTCAACTTTGTGATCTACATATGAGGGAAAGCTTGCAGGACTTGATTTTCTGTGCCTGGGTTAAATTAATATAATCTCTTTCCAATGTCATCCATTTCCTTTGAAATTTTATTTTTCTTCACACCTGTATAAAATTATGATGTGTATAAATATCACATTTTTTCTTATTCATTTATCAGCTGATAGACATGTAGGTTGTTTCCAGTTTCACTGTTATTATGAATAGAGCAGAAATGGATGTACAAGTACATCTGTAGTAAGATACAAAGTCATTTGGGCATATGTCCAGAAGTGGAATAGTTAATTTAAAATTATAATTACATTTCCAATAGTTGTATTATGTTATTTCTTCCAAATTGACATAACTATTTTTATTATTTCTTGACATTAATTTTTCTTTTTAATATGGCTCCAGAAATTCAAAGAAACATAATACATTAAAAACATTATGGTCTCTGCCTCCTGCAACCCAGCAATGACCAACACTGAGTTTAAGAAGTATTATTCCATTCTTCAATCAATACACATAGATCATGAAGAAAAATATGTCTGTTATCATATGAATTCATTCATATATATGCATATACATATATGCATACACATATGGTACATAGATGGGTAAAAGGGCTGAATATTCCATATCTTGCTTTAAATTTTTGAGGAATCTCCATATAGATTCTGTAGTGGCTGCTCTAGTTCATGCTCCCACCAAACATTTAATAACTATTCCTGTCTCCAAATACCCTCACCAGTATTTGTTGCTCTTTGATTTGGTTTTTAAAAATGTTTTAATATTATTTTTATTTTATGTGTATGAGTGTATGGCCTGCATGTATGTAAGTATATATGTATGTAAGGTCATGTCTCCCAATTGGCTAGTTTCTCCAGGGGTGGGGCCTGCTGTGGAGCATGGACTACTGGGGGGCTGCTGGTAGCCATCTTGGGATGTAAGCTGCAAGGAGTGGGAGGCATGCATGGCTGAGGTGAGATCTCTGGCCCCAGAGGCATGAGCGAATACTAGCAGTGACTATGGGCATGGTGTGGTCTGATATGGCAGGCTCTGAGCCGAGGCGTGGGGCTAGGCACTGGGTGTTCATTCCTTTGTAAGTTAATAAATGCACATAAAGATATGTTATATGGCTTGCTTGATAGTGCAGGAGACCCAGAGGGAATTCTGACAACAAAATTGGCATAGCCTGGCAGGATATGATGAAACTAAGAATGAAATTTTGAACAGTGCTGATGGCGGGGCTGACATGGTTTTTACAATGGGTTACTAAAAATAGGCCAGCCATGCAGAAGCATGGTCCACAGCTATGTTGTTAATGTGGGGATATGTTGCTGGTATGGGAAGATTTGTTAAAGGTTACCCAAAGGCTAGAAAATCTTTTACCTGTCTGGACCCAAACAGAGTTCAGAGAGAGAGAGAGAGAATGGCCACTTTGCATCATAAAAGATGAGGCCCAAGCAGGGAAAGATGAAAAGGGTGAACTGGCAGACCCAGTTGCAAAGCTGGAGAGAGAAAAAAAGGCAGGACACTTTGACTTGTGTAAAGTCCAAAGACTCAGAATAAAAGATAGTTAATAGTAAAAAGGGGAAAAAAAGCTAACTGTGCTGTAGCTAGAAAATATTCCATGTTGGAACTATTAAAACTAGGAAAATCTTATGAGCAAGCAAGCAGAGAGCCCCTGGCCATGTGGCTTGTGAGAGTATGGGATATGGGAGCAAATGACATCAGTTTAAGTCTTTCAGAAGCTTCACAGCTGAGCTGTATAACCACCCATCTGCCCTTGCAATATAGGCTGTTCAACCGAAGTCAATGAAGGGGGGGCATTCCTTAATGGGGTGGCTGGTTGAAGGCATTAAAGATACATGGTTGTCACCAAGGGAGACAAACATGATTAGCAGGGGCTGGAGGACTATAAAGGAGGGGCAGGCATTACTGATAAAACTAGGTATGAGAAAAGCAACATATAATGTCCAGTTCACTTAGCCAGATAAGACTGTGTTCACCAGAGATATGAAAGAAAGCTTAATTCAACTGGGTCCTCGAGAATGGTATTGGGCTTTAATGGTTTTACTAAGCACTTCAATGGGACAGTTTCTTTGTAAAGTGAGAGAGGCTTTGGCAAATCTAAATGATTCTGACCAGCACGTAAAACGTGACTGTAAAATAACAGAACACCCTATAAGAGACATAAGAAAGACCAGACTGAAGAAATGGTCCACTTGGGTCACTTGAAGACAAATGTGGCAGGACTTATGTCAAGCCCAAATCCCCAGAGAAAAAATTGATAGAAAACCAAATTCGGTACTAAGGCATTTCTGGAAGGTTTTAAAACCAGAAGAACATTTGAAGGATTAACAAGTGTACAAGGCATGGTTAAGACTCCGCAAGAATTAGATAAGATGCATTTCTCTACTGATAAAAGCTATACTAGAGATGGAAGCAGGTTTTCCCACCAAGTTCTCCCCCAGCAACCTGGTGTCATCAATAGGAAGATGACAAATGTGGCTGCAGTCAGGAGGCAGACCCAGAGCCTGCCTGACTCAGGGAACCACCAAGTGCAGTGGTGACGGGAGAAGCCCCCTGCCTCCTCAGCCCAGTGCAGTGTCAGGCAACTGAAGCCAACACCTGTAAGTGTATCAAGAATAAAAGGATCCAAAGGGATAACTAAAAACGGTAAAGAGCTAACCAAATTAATGCCTCATACCCATGCTATGGTACCTAACAAGGATACCAGGAGAAAATAGTTAATATGAATGGACAAAACCTTTCCATGCTGTATGAGACCTTGTCTATGATTAATATATAATATTAACCTTCCTTCGAATGTTTTACAAATGTGAATCCCGTTTGAAAGATACCTGAAGAAGCAAAGGCCAGGTATAGTTGTAAGATTCTTGGGAGCTTTATGTAGGTTGGGTAAGATGAGGACAGGGACTCCCAAACTATGCAACTGCTATGCAATCTACAGTACCGGGGGTGGGTTGCCCCCCCCCATGAGCTGCTGGTCAGAAAGAAATCTTAGAGGTCCTCCAATTCACCAACGTTATTGCCCTTAATATCAGTTGTACACTAGAAATGTCAGTAAGCCATGTTGCTGAAGACACTACATGTTGTGAGCATGGGAGAAGAAGAAATGGAACCGAGACTAAGCCAAAAAACTCCATGCCACTGGATGGATGATGTTCATATTGCCAGAAGGCTCTATGAAGATGGTTGGGGAAGAAAGGATCCCCTATCATTCTACTCATTGATGGACCCCATGTGCTGCACACTATGGACATGCCTAGCAATGCCTGCAAGTGCAATAATGGCTTGACCAACATATGTAAAACTGACAAATTTCTAATTGGATAGGGCCTGCTCCTAGGAGTGGAACACACATCTGGTGCTATAGACCAGGCCAATGCCTTGTGTCAAGAAAGGCTACAGGCCTTAGTGGAGAAGCCATCATGAGTATACTGCTTAATGAATATAGTACACCTACTGGGATATCTTTTAAGCACTAGTTACATTCATGTTTGTTTAAATGTGTCTACTTCCCTCCATTTGTCTACATAGTAGAAGAAACACCACTGAGATAGACCAGTGGCCACAGCCTAAAGAGGACTAATGGGGAGGTCTGAGACACCACTATCTCACCATGATACAAGAGAGATCACCCCCTCCAAGGCTCAGGGACCTTAGTGGAAGATGGACAAGAAGATTGTAAGAGCAGAAGAAAGGGGTGGAGTGTCTCCCAATTGGTTAATTCCTCCAAGGGGCAAGGCCTGCCTTTGAGCGTGGACCACTGTGGGGCTGCTGGGAGCCATCTTGGGATTGAAGCCGCTAGCTACGTGTAGCGCATATGGCTTGGGGACTGTGCAGCCACACAGCAGCTGAAGAACAGAATTGGCTGACTCTTATGGACCTGAGGCAAGATTTCTGGCCCCAGACGCATGAGCAAAAGCTAGCAGTCACTATGGGCATGACACGGTCTGATATGGTGGGCTCTGAGCCATGGTATGGGGCTAGGCTCTGGGTATTCATTCCTTTGTAAGTAAATAAACACAAATAAAGATATGTTATATGGTCTGCTTGATAGCACAGGAGACCCAGAGGGAATTCGGGCAACAGGTCAGAAGAGGAAGTCTGATTCCCCTGGAACCAGAGTTAAAGACAGCTATTAGTCACCATGTGGGTGCTAGGTATTGAACCTGGGTTCTCTGCAAGAACAACCAATCATCTTAACCTCTGAGCCTTCTCTCCAGCCCCAATCTTTGATTTCTTGATGTTAGCCATTCTAGCTTTGGTATGATGGAATCTCAAAGCAGTGATAATTTGCTTTACTCTGATTGTTACAGTGTCAAATACTTTTAAAATATTTATTACCCATTAATACTTATTTTGCAAGAATTATTATTAAGTTATCTATTTGTTTTGATTTTTTAAGTCCTTTGTGTGTTTTAGATATTATTTCTTTGTTGGATGGGTAGCTGGTAAAGATTTTCCCCCATTCTATCCACTACCTCTTCATTCAATTGTCTCTTTTGCTATACAGAAGCATTTTAGTTTCATAAGGTCTGATTTAACAACCATTGACCTTATTTCCAGAGCATCACAGTCCTATTTGGAAAGACTTTAGCTTGTGTCTATGTTGTAGTAAACTTTTCTTCTAGCACTTTCAAAGCACTGTATTTTGCATTAATATGTTTGATCTGTTTTGAATTATACTTCTTTGGGATAAAATGTAAGTGGGAGAACTACCAAAATGAAGAGGTATGGAAGCCATATGGAATGTTAAATTGTTTTTCAAAATGCATTTCTTCCAGAAATATATAAGATTCCAATGAATCAATTCAGTACATGGTGTTGTGGTGTTGTATAATGTGTGACAGCTAACTGAGGACTTGATTTTTAATCCTCTGTTCATTGGTGGTGATAAGAAGCTTTTTTTCTTTGAAATATCTATTCATTTCTTTTGATGGCTTTTCTTATGATTTGTGATTTATCTATCAGTAGCAAAAAATTAGAATATATATAATTAAAGAGGAAATGTTCCAGTACCAAAATATACCTCCCAGTGATCCCTAAACTTTGGGGGAGAACACCATTTGATTTTGATTTGACCAAATGCCAAAGTATTCAGTCTCAGTTAGTCTTAATTGTCAACATAACACAGCCTAAAGTCATCTCAGGAGGAATGTTAAGGGATTTATTTTGCAAATTTTTGTCTTTATTGTTATTTTGGAGGGTCCAGATCTCTGTGAGTAGCACCATACCTTGGGTATGTATTCTTGGACTAAATAAAAAAAGATAGCTAAACATGGTATAGGGAGCCCAGATCATTCAGAATCCCACTGTGGTTTCTGTTTTGAGTTCTATGTAAGTTCCTGCCCTGATTTTCCTCAGCGATGGACTGTGGCCTGGAAGTATAAGCCAAGTAAATCTTTTCCTTCTCTAATTTGCTTTAAATAAGAGGGTTTATCACAGCAGCAGATGGAAAAATGTATAATAGGCATCTCAAAATTCATTAACGTCACAGGCTCTGTATTCAGGTGTCACATTTGCAGATCCTGGGTGTTAGGAACTATGCCTGAGCCAATGGAAGCTAATTGCATTCCCTTCACCACTATGGTACAGTAATTTTTTTTTCCTCCTATACTAGTTGATGTATATACAGTGTGCTGTGGAGTGGTACTCATACTTCAGGATACATGGTTCATGAGAGTTTAAGAAATCTTCTGTGACTAGCCATCAAATGCCTAAATTGTGAAACCAAAATTCTTTTTGTTTTTATTTTATGTGTATGTGTATATTGCCTGCATGTATGTAAATGCATCCATTTTGCACAATGCTCACTGAGGTCAGAGGAGGGTGTCAGATCTTCTGGAACTGGAGTTACAGATGGTTGTTAGTCACCAAGTGTGTGCTGGTAATCGAACCCGGGTCCTCTGCAAGGCAGGAAGTGCTCTTAACCACTGAGCCATCCCTCCAATGTCTAAACTAAAACTTTAATGAGGTTTGAATCACACTGGGACATATATCACTGATGGTTTTCTATTTGTGTGTATATATAATCCTGTATCTGGATACAAATAGAAACACTGTGTACATGTGAGGTTGATGAACTATAATCATGAAAATGATAAAAATCCTATTATTTATTTTTAATCTCTTTTATGATAAGTAAAATAAATTTCTGTGTGCTGATATTTCATGCAGAGCATATCCTATATATTGTAGGAAGAAATCAGAACTGAAAATGATCCATTTCAAATTGACAGCATGCCTATGTTTAGCAGAACATAGTAATTTTCTAAATAACCAGCTACCTCAACATAGTGAATACATAGTAATACAGCACATTCTACAGTTGTTTACCTACTGTCATTATCTATGATCATTTGGAATTTATTTGTTGTACAGCGAATTTGTAGTTCAGAGGAATTATAAGTGTGGTTGCTATGACATTGTATCCTTTCTAGAACAACTAAATCCATAGTGAGTGTCTTTTCTAGGTAGGCAAGGACTGATGGCATTTCTAGAGTACAATGACTCTATCTTCAAATTTGTCAGCAGTCTGCTTTTCACTCTGTGTTTCTGTTTTTTTTTTTTTTGTCTTTCTTTTTGTTAAGTGATGGACGTGGCAATTTTTATAGCCATATTAAACTTACTTAAGGGGTACACATGTTGCCAGATGCATTCATGCCCTCTGTTTCCACATTATGTTCAGGTTTTTCATAAATATGTGTGTGTGTGTGTGTGTGTGTGTGTGTGTGTGCTCGTGTATGTATTGAGCAAACTAAGGAAGGAGTTTAATTAACTTTAAAACATCTTTTTTCAACACTATATTATTTTGATGAACAATGCACTTACATAATTTATTTCACACTAGCTAATTTCTTTGTTTACATTAGTAAACAAAAACCTTGCATGATCTTTACATTACTATGTCACCAAATTAGATCTTCCTGGGACAAAGTGATCTAAAACTTTTTATCAATAACTATAAAATCAGGGTAAATATTTGCAACATGCCACCATTTATTCTTTGGATGAATAGAAAATAGATGTAAAATCTCAAGTTCCTTATTTTTAGAGAATTTTTCCACTGCTCTCTAAGATCCTACAAGCTTCTAAAAAGAGGTACAGGGACTGGATGTCTCAGTGGTTAGGTTATTGGGTGACCTTGTAAAGGACTGGGTACATTTCCCAGCACCCACATGGCAGGTAACATCTAAGACCCATCTGTAACTCCAGTTTCAGGGGGATCTGATGCCCTCATCTGACCTCCGAGGCACTGCATGACATGGGTGCACTCATACAGGTTCAGGCAGTGATGCACATAAAAAATAAAATTAAAATAAAAAATAAAAAGTATAAAATTCATGACCAGATTGTGCTGCATCTTTCAATTGTGTGTGTGTGTGTGTGTATGTGCAAATTAATCTCTATCCATCAATAGACAGTAGAAACATGTAGACAGATGATGATTAAGGCAGATCATACCTTATAACCCCACTGCCACCAAAGACAAATTCTGAGGTTTAGAATTGAGAATATGCTACATTGTATGTCAAACAGGATTCTATATATACAATACTACCAAAAACAATGGGATTTAAGAAAAGGGATTGTCCTCTATTATCCTTGTGAACTAGTGATAATCAAAAATTGTTAACAGAGAAATGAGTTTTATGCATGAAAATACTTGACACCTTTTGACTTAAACATGGAGGAAGCCATGTGAAGAGAAACAGAGACAACTTAAAGTAGGGAGGACAAGCTCAAGCCTGACATCCAGCAAGGGCTTGAGACTACAGCTCGACCACCACAAGGAACTGCATTTTGCCAGCAAGTGGCATCATCCTGGTAGCAAATTCTTCCCTACACATTACAACAGTGGAGTACCTGTCACATCATCTTATACCTTGGTTTCCCTTTCTGAGTCTTGGGTTAGTGATAATTATAAAGAAATGGAGATCTTTTGCAAAATGTTAACATAGTAATTATGTGTTCTAGTAAGGCAATATTTGTGATTTTTTATTTTTTTAAGTTTAAAAAAATGAGAAATTCATACATGCATACAAGGTGTTTTGATCAAATCCACACCCACTCCCTCCCCTCCAACTCCTCCCATATCTCCCCATCACTTTTTTTCTGACAACTTCATGTATTCTTTCTTTCTTCTTTTTCTTATGGGCTTTTTAAAATTACAATACTGATTAAAAACTAGTACTCATATTTGTATGGTGAGATAGGGAATTCTAGTTTTCTGTTTTAAAATCTTTGGAACTAAGTTATTTCTAGTGTTTTTGTTTGATATTTTTTAAATGAAAAAATAGATTTTCACTAGGTACCAAACTATGAATCAGTTATAAATAGTTGTGGTGATTTGAACCATAAAAATTATTCATGCAAGTGCTAATTTTGTAATCATCATATGATGTGCTATTATTATTGGTATTATATGCTAACAAATCTTTACATTTAAAAGTAATTGTGTATATTATTTTACTTTTCCCTGAGGTCACTGAGAATCAATTCAATAAATTTTTGAAACTTTCGTATGTGCATATATTTTGATCAAATCAAGCCCCATTCCTTCTTCTCCAGTCTGTCCTCTGTTGCCTAACAATGTTTCTTTCTCTGCTTCTGAGAAATTACAAGCAAATCAGAAGTCCTAACACTGAGGTATACCCTAGGCTCACAAATGCTAATTTTTAATAAAGTCTTATGAATTTACCTTAAAAAACACAACTCAGTTTTGTAGATTACCTTTCTATTATTTTAGAAAATAATTAAAATATAAAGAATTTAAGTGTTTTCTATCCAAGGTCCCTTAATTTCATAGTTCAGAGAGGTAATATATGGACTTATGCATCTATTATAAGTATTCCATCGCTGTGTGAAAGAAGGAAGAAATAATCAAGGACTTCAAATAGAATAGCATAAAATTTTCTTTTGTGAAATTCCATGCATCACCTAAATTTTATACAATTATCATGATTGATGGATCACCTTGATACACCGTGTGCCCTAGTATAATACATCAAAATCATTGTTTAAAATACAAGAGAGCTATTTGACTTTGTCAATAAGTCATATTAGGTTCAAGAAATCTTGTGGTGTGTGAATTATATATCTGCCTGGAATGTTACTGTGGTGCTTTTTATTGATGAATTACTGGATACTCTAATACAAGATATAATGTGGTAATTATGTTGATTGAATATACCATTGAAATGTATCTAATTTTATCCATCAAGTTACTCCTATTTGTTCTTTTTAATGAAAACATACCAATATAAATTACTCTGTTTTCTTGAACTTGGCTTCTAGACTGCATATTTAGTTTAAGTGGTGCCTGGATTATATATATCAGATAAAGGAGGAAGAAGAGGAAGAGATGGCGATGGAGCATATAAAAATGCTGGTCAGACCATTTGGGATTCATATAACAAATCTATTTTTTTCTTAGAACTTTGTTAAAATTTATTTTTACCCTATACTTAATAACATGAACACTACATTACAGCTTTCTTGAAAAATCAGGATTTTTTCTTTACTATAACTCCAGACCACCAAACAGCCATTAAATACATTTCACTATCCATCAGACTATTTTTTAAGATTTTCATGAAAAGAAAAATATTTGGACCTTGTTAGGAGACACAGTTCATGGATGAATAGGAATGTCCACACAAACATGCAATCTAGTGTTTTCACTAAACAATCCAATAAATGAATTGTTATACTAATTATAAGCCTCTCTGGAATTTAAATTTTAGCAAAACAGTAGGAAAAAACCTTCAGCAGACAGAATCACAGCTTAACATTTATAACATCAAACAGAAATGCAAATCTAAGCATAATAAAAGTCAACTCCTCATTTATTTTACCTATAATCTAAATTTGCACATATACTGGAAAGTAAGTTAGTAAACTTTAACATTTTTAGTGGCCTGTTGCTTATCCCTGTGTTTATCACTACCATTAGCATTGAAGTAATACAAATTGAGTCTAGTTGTATCTTTGGGGACACAACACACTTGAAAACAATATTCCCTCTTCAGTGAAACCATGGATTTTACTCAAAGTTTCTATAAGGAAAGAAATAAGTCAGAAGAGTATATGTCCTGTGAAGCATTTATCAGTGGAGACTGGGAAATTGAGAGTAATTTCTATACTTTGTGCTCTCTCTTGTGCCTCTTTGATTGTAGGGTTTTTTTTTTGTTGTTGTTGTTCTATTATTTCACATAATTGCTGTAATGAGAATATTATTTCAACTTTCTTTTTAAAAAATATTTTGTTTATTGTTTTTACTCTATCTAAATGTGTGTATAGCCTGAATGTGTGTAAATGCATGCATGTTGTGCAATACCTTTGGAAGAGGACATTGGAGTCTCCTGGAACTGAACTGACAGTTGTTAGTTGCCATGTGGGTGCTGGGAACTTACCCAGGTCTTCTACAAGAGGAGCCGGTACTATTAACTACTGAGCCTCCTCTCCAGCCCTGGTTTCAACTTTATTTTTCTTAACTCTTGGGATAAACCAGGTTCAGCAGCATGAACCATGTGCTACAACATATCATACATTCTATTAAAAGTGTCTTAGAAAGCTTCCAATCTTTAGGAAGCCTTCAGCCACAGTCCCACTTTTCCTCCCAGTTAAATAACCCATTTTACCCATTTCTCCTTGGTAACACCTGTCTCTCGGAATTCCTCTCTTGAGCTCCTTCTCTTCATTTTCCTCCATGGTTTCTTTCCATTTTCCTGGCTTCTACACTTACATCGGAATATGTACTCACATATAAGGATTTCTTGCTAAGATCCACAAATGAGGGAGAACATATGTCATATGTTTTTCTGAGTCTGTGTTACTTCACAGAACTTGGAGGTAAGACCCTATTGCTGAAGACAGGACATACTTTGGACACAATTGGAGCAATGAACTGGAACTGACCTATAAATCAATTCCCTGAAGACTAGCTCTCATAGTTTTTGAGGACACTATGCAAGCTGCTAAGGGAGAACATCAATCAGTGTTCCAACACCAGCATGAAAGCTACACACAAAAATGATCAGCAAAAAAACTACATTGGTGCAGTAGTGGGCACTTTTAACTTAGGGGTAATCAACAGCTGCCTAATTAGACTCAAAACACATTAGATTAGATGGAATTCATGTACGATTCTATAAACATAGCCAAATACATATGGCTGGAGATATCATAGATCTTGGATAAAACCCTAACACTCTCACAGTTCTAGACAAATATAATTTCTTACTCTACATGGATTCTATATTTACAGACAAGTATGCCAGTCACGACTTCTCAAAGAAGCTTCTTCTGCAATAGATGGAGACTTTACAGTGTTCTACAACTGGTCACACATAAAGAATAAGCGCCTGTGAGATACCCAATCTTAAGTGATACATCTACTATGGAACTTCTATACTAAGGCTCATGGAATATAGTGGAACAAGAGCTAGAAAGAATATTACTGGACCTCTCAACTCTCATCAAGGAAACTTCCTCATGCACAGAGGACTATGGACAGAAAAGGACACAAATGGCCAAAATATAGAACTATTGGCAGCTGATTACCACTGGGTGAGGGAGAGTTGATATTCTTTAAGGGATAGACTTTTGGTAGATTGACTTGCACTGAGAGATATCTGGGTACACTAATTAACTCAATGGGTCTTAATATACATGACAGAATGCATGAAATCTGGTGGGGTAGGCATGGGGGATCTGGATGGGGGAGTGGTATAAAGGTGATTAAGATGTTTATGAAATGTATAAATGTACAAATACAAATAAACATTGAATAAAGAAAACATTCAGCCATTAATTTAATCCAGACTACCATCTCTTCCTGAGGTTAGTAAATCCCTGTCAAAAACTCCTTGATCTGTAAATTCTCTCTCGTTTGGTGGCTAGCACAGAATACCTTATAACCTTAAATCAAATGGACCCTCGACTCTTGTTGAGAACAAAGATTACACATATTGGTAGCATCATTTCTTCATATATATTTTCTAGGTTCACAGTTGAGTTAATACATTTATACAATATTGAACTCAGTATAAGCCCTGTAAGACAGAAAATTGAATGAGTTTTTAACTTTTAAAAAAGATCTCCATTTCATTTTAAAATATACTGTTTCTTGCAGAAAGACTCATTGTTTTTGCTAATAACATTGAGATGCTGACACATGCATCTCTAATCCGTATGTATTTGATTATCATTAGTCATAATTGGTTGTACTCAGATCTTTGGCACCTCTGTATGTCTATAAAGTCATTGGGTAGATTTCAATGGTAATGTTTATTACCTCTACTAATAAATGTGATGTAAATTTTTAAGCTTCCTCCTCAAATATAATTCATTTTTTAAAATTTGTTGACTTTTTTTTGTGTGTATATCAAAGTCTAGATTGATGGCCTACTGAAAACTAATCCAAGATTTCTACCACTGCCTACAGTCCCCAGAACGTACACCCCCCTGTGACTATTTTCACCTGAGTTCTTGGTTAGCATCAACAGCAATTCAAATACAAGATTTTTAATCAATTGAAATATTTGGGATATAGTGTGAATTAAATTCAGTTTTTTGTATATACTAGGAAAACTCTAATTAACACTGAACTACATCCACAGTACTAGAAAAGATTTTGAAGGATATCACAGATAATACAGTAAAGAAAAAAATTCAAAAATAGGACTATGTAAAGAGAACAGTGTTTAAAATGATGTTGCAAGCCAAATTACTAGAAATATCAATAAGAGACAGTATTGAGTAATTCAATTTAATTTCTAAAAGGAAAACTCAATGAATGGTCTGTCAAGATGGTAGGTAAGGCCTTGGCACATCCCACCTTCAATAGACATTGCAAGAATATTGGAAAATTGTCACTGTAAATGCTTTTATCCACAATTTTAGAAATTGCACAGTCTTTTAATCATGTGATGACAATTTCTATCAAAAATGAATTTCAATAAGAATGGGAATTTATGTGAACTTATAATTTACCTTGTTGTTTATGACCCTCTCACTCAGACATTTTGTAATCATGATGATCAAGAGTCTTGACATAGTATCTGGTGAAACTTAGAAGTTGAGAAGCTGCTGAATTTGGAGTTGAGTCCTGAGTATAGAGAACAGACTACATTGAACCGTATGCCCGCTTTCTGGAAAATTCCTCCAAAGACATTTTTACTTGCATTGAGTCAGTGCTTGGTCATTTTGAATATATTTTTCCCAGGGAATTTACCAAAAATAAGAACATTTAAGAAAACTGCAGCTGCGTAAAAGTGTAAGAACACTTGTGGGAAGTAAGAGCTGACAAAATAAACTTTCAAATTAAATGTAACAGTAATTATTTTTAAAGCTTTATGAAATATAATCCTGGAAATTTCAAATACTGCATGCATACACAGAGCTGAATGATGCATATTTAGGAGGGTTCTTGAAAGTCTCTAATTCCCTGCTGGCTTACCTTCGGTCCTGTTAAATCAGTCAATGAACGCAAAGGTGGAACAGAAAACTCTCCAGAGTATCAAATGTGTGTGAGCCCCAGGTAAACAGATAGCATGTGACAAAAGCAATTAACCTTATGGAGTATAGCATCAAAATCTTGAAGGATATCTCTGGTCAATCCTTAGCTGAATACAGCCAAGGTCAAGTAGATACCTCTGGAGCTATGCGACAAAGAAAGCAATGACAATTAGTATCTCTGACTGTTCTGTCTACTAGCAAATATTATCATAGACCAAACAGATTAGAAAACACAATTTTCCAAATTTTGGAGCTGTCCAAGATTTGGTGTCTGCTGAAATACCCTTTCCTCACTTTTAGATAATTGCCTTCTGGCCATGTGATCATATGGACTTTTTCTAGGTTCATGGAAACTGAAAGAAGAAATAGAAAGAGAGGGAAGAGGAGATGGGCAGGAAAAAGGGCAGGAAAGAGAGAGAGAGAGAGAGAGAGAGAGAGAGAGAGAGAGAGAGAGAGGAGAGATATATCTCCTCTGAAACCTAATTTAGAACTAATTTCATTCCAAAGCTTCTACCTATAAATAATATCACATTAGATGTTGCAGAGTCAACATATGGAATTTTTGAGATACAAATATTCAGTTTATAACATTTAGTCTTGATAAATTCATTGTCATACAACTGTTGGAAATAAAAACCTTAGAACAATTCATTAAAACAAGAGAAAGTATATCTTACAAAAATAAGAGCAAAAAAATCAGTTCATTCTGTGAAAAGATCCATAAAATTGACAAAATTTCACATAAATTGGGAATGATAGAGACAAGACAGAGATTACTAAAATCACCAATGAAAGAAGTGGTATGTAATCAGCCTTATAAATGAAAAGGAGGTAGGAAGAAGTAGCATGTCATATGCTAACAGGATAGATCACCCATGACGAGACAAAACTCCAGTGGCGAGATTTCCAAACTGGACCCAAGAGGACTAAGACTTGAACATTGTGTACTCTATGATAAGTCGATCTTTACTTTTGTTTACTAACTAGACAAGAGATTTCCAAATTAGTAATAAAAAAGTTCAGAAGAAAAAAACGATATGTTTTCATGCATAAATTATAATAACACTTTAGAGAAGAATTAACATTTTTCCTTCACAAATCTTCCAAATATAATGATTATAAAATTCACACCACAAAAATATCTCCACAAATCTATAAATCAGTAATTTTTCTATATATTGATGCATGATTCTTTACCCAAATAATTGAAGAGTCTATTTATATGGAATAGAGTCAATTTAATTCTTTATATTATTAAAGGACAAAATTAATTGCAATATGCATTATTAATAAGAAAGTATCTCAATAAAAAGTAAAATAATTTGCAAACAACACAGTTTCATGATTAAAGAAGCACTTCGTAAATTAAAAGAACAAACTTCTTTAATCCAATAACGAACATATGCTTTCGTGTCTACAATAATATAATTCTTTTAAAAATACTTTGTTATTTTTATTTTATGTGTGTGTGTATGTGTGTGTGTGTGTGTGTGTGTGTGTGTGTGTGTGTTGCCTGTGTGTATATAAGTGAACCGCATCATGCAACGCCCCTGGAGGTGAGAAGAGGGCTTTGAATCCCCATTAACTAGAGTTATTGGCAGTTGTTAACTACCATGTGGGTGCTGGGATTCGAACCTAGGTCTTCTATAAAAGCATTCTGTGTTTTTAACTGCTGAGCCACCTTTCCAGCCCCTGGTAATAGAATTCTTCATACTGAGAAACTGAGGGGTTTCTTCCCAAGATTAGGAACAAGACAAAATGTCTACTCTTCATCCTTTTAGTTTAACATGGTATTGCTAAGACTAGCCTGGGAAATGGAGCTTTCATGATTTTGACATTGAGGGATTATTTAGTCAAGAGACAATATTACTAAATATCAAAGTGTCTCTATGAATAAATAAGTACATATTAGCAACGTCAATCGTGAGATGAAATTGTTATATAAAATATCAAAGGGAACAGTATACACAAATATGTAAATGTATATATACATGTATGTCATAATTTGACTTGAGATTAGACTTTAAACTTACATATCTCTTAAAAATCTTTCACTGTTCTGCTTCATAATTTTTCATTAAAATTTTTATGAAGGCAAAATGGATTTGGTAGTCCTATGTTTCATAGTCTATATGCTATGGATTTCAGTTCCATTGGACATTTAACATTTTCTTTAACTAATTTCTGCAAAATTGATAGGTTAGCTGGAAAGTCATGATAAAGCAAGCCTCACAATTCAAGCTTAGTGTCAGTCAAAGATACTACTTAGATAACATCATCTACATGTGAAGAATGTATATGATATATGGGTCTCTCCTTCCTTACTCATTTATTTTCTTTCTAATGTTTTCTCTTTCATATGGCAAGATATTAAACGTTCAAGGGAAAGCACAGATTTCTTTCTATGTTTCAATTTCTGCATTCGGCCTTTGAATTATATTATTTTAATTACACTATTCAATCATTATTTGGAACAACAGGATGAAAACAATGTCTTTATTAGCTACCTGATCTCTCCTGATTATTGGTCACACAGGGACACAGTTTAAATATTTTATTTATGCTGTTCATATATGAGATTTTAAGGAAAACATCAGTTTTTCTGACTTTCTGAACAGTCTTCTTAATATTTATGATGTATTTAATTAAGTTTTAATACATGATAATTCACTTTAATTGGTATTTATTTTCTGTACAATAGTCCAGCTTTTTATTTTGGAAACTTTCTTAGTTGTCACCAGTAATGTGAAAACTTTATTTTAAAAAAAATTATTCCTAAATCTCCTTCATTTAATTTCTGTATTAAAATGATATTTTTAATTCTTTGAGAATTTCTTTTTTGTTGTTTGTTTTTGGACAGGGTCTCCCTAGTCTCAGCCCTCACTGGAAATCACCACTATTGACCTCAGTCTCTCAGAGATCCACCTGCCTTTGCCTCCAGAGGGCCTCATCACCATGCCCAGCATAATTCTTTGAGAATTTTATGTTTTATCATTTATACCCCTTCTCCATCTCCTCCCAGACTCTCCTGCACTACAGAACCCAACCAATTTCCTGACTGATTTTTAAAACTGTTTTAAAGCCCATCGAGCCTAATTTCTATTGGCCAAATACCATTGGAGCACAGTCAACCTACCAGTGGTGACACATTAAAAAAATAAAAAAAACAAACATCAACAAAACCCCCACTCTCCCCCATTTCAGTAGCTATCAGATGTCAATATCTCCTCAGCTAGGAGTGGCACTTCATTCATCCCCTTTCTCTAAGCTGAGATTTTGTCTGGATCAAGCTTAAGTAGGTCTTTTGCAACTAGTGACAACCACTATCAGTTGATATGTTCAGTTGTGTCTGAAAACTGTTTCCTTGCCATCATCTACCACCTCTGGCTCCTACAGTCTTTCCAGTCCACTTCCATAATGACCTGAAGCATTGAGGGGAGGTGTGTGATGCTAGACCTTTAGGGCTGAGCCCTATGCAGACTTTTTTCTGTGTCATTACCAGTTTTAGGTCTCTGATAAACTAATGCTCCATGAAATAGAAGCTCCTCTGTTGATGATTGAAAGATGCACTAATCTATGACTATAATTATGTTTTCTAGATTCTATTTAATGGTATGCAAATTTATCAGATAATATTATTTTGTTCTCCTGTGGAGTTCATGGCATGCATAGCCTCAGAATCATGGCCCCAATACCAGTGCAAGTTCTCGGTTCTATCTTTTGGACCAGGTATTGAATATGAGCAGAAACTGTTTTTGACTATTCTCATAACATTTGTATTACTACTACCCCAGTGGCTATGTCTTTGTTTTGTATGATTATTTGAGACAGGGTCTCCCTGTAGCTCCACCTAGCCTGGAAACTTATCATGTAGACCAGGCTGGCCTTGAACTCATAGAGATCTGCCTGCCTCTGCTTCCTGAGTGCTGAGATTAATGGCATGTGCTGTTGGAGACCTCTGTTATGCAAAGTAGAAGTCCCTTCATGACCGGACAGCTCATGCAGCTCGGGATCATGTGCTGAGGGCTCCTTTCATAGCAGGGTGTCTTCCTGGCATCTTTCCTGTCTCTCCTTTTGAAGTATCTGCCACAAATGCCATAACATAAACATGGCCTTTGGCTCTGAAAGGTACCATGCCTTCCTGTAATTTCTCCAGGCAGACAGCAGTCTGGCAGAAACCCACTTCCATATGTAAATAGAATGCCTCACAAAGCATCTAACAGCCAAAGCTTTTACCACTACCCCCATGGTATAAAATATCCTAGTCTGTGCCTTACTACCAGCCACCTAGCCTCTCCGGGGGGTGCACTCTCTCGTGACCTGACCGACTTGTGGACATCCTAGCTTTCGCTGTCTTCGTACTTTTCCCGTGGGGTTCAGTGGCCAGTGGACCTCGCATCCTGAGGAAAAGTACACGGGTTGAATAGGGACAGGATTTTGGCAGGACAACACTCCTGCAGCAGAGAAGCTCCCAGAGACACGGGACACGAGCGGCCAGGAAAAGCCTGCGGGGCACCCACCCCCATGGCCCGAGACGCCTGTGGCCAGACCTGCCAGTGACTAGCCAGGTGTGGCGGGGACCCCAAGATCCAGGGGCCCAGAGCGACCCCGAGATACCCGCGCATACCACGCCTGAGGTCCATAGAGACACAGAGAAGCCCGGGGGACCAGACCAGCATTCCTCCAGACCACGGTGGGGGAGTGCCATTCTGGGAGTGCGCCCAAAGAGAGCGCACACGCCCTATAATGTGCTACCTAGCCTGGCCCTAGCAGCTGTAGGTTCTTCCTCATATGTTCTGGATGATAACCAAGATAACTCTCTCTATATATATAATATATATAT
>NW_008358517.1:2352345-2381701 GCF_000622305.1 Nannospalax galili
TATATATATATATGATGTTTAGGGGTCTATGGAAACCCACTGGCCAACAATGCAAAAAGAAGCAGCCATTCCTGGCAACGCGTTTTTTTATTAGCTAGGATGTCCATAAGGGCAACACCATTAACCCTTCATAGGGTAACCTCATTTACACATTTTTACAAATGTATATGTATATATTAGGAATTTCACAGTACTAGGTTTCCAGATGAGTTTTTAAAAATGCCTTTGGTGTTATTTTTCTCTCTTGATTTCTTAAATGACACACCATATTTCATATTTCATATCCAAGCTATAGAAACAGCTACTTCTCTGAGAGCCTTTGGAGAGCATAGACAAGATATTTGTTTAATAGTGATCACTTTATGTGGACAGCATAAATAAAAATGGTGCATAAAACAGAATATGATAAGCTCGTGATACAATTTATACTTCATGTCCTAAATTTTGCATTTCTGCAACATTTCCTCAAATATAAAATTTTCCAGTTTTATTATATCTACTTATTTCCTTTTTCATATTTTCTGTAAAACAGTTTCAGAATAATAGACTGAATTCATGAAGAAATAATTACTGAAAATATTTGCTGTTGTAATGACATATCTTGTTATGATATAGTGTAGATTTATTGTCAAAAGGCTGTATTTTAACCTTGCTGCCAAGATTTGTTTTTGTTATTGTCATTAGGATTTAGAGCTCCACTTTATTTGAATGATGGATTAAGTATATTCTGTAATATTTAGCTTTAGATACATCTGAAGATTTATTTTCTTTTATCTTGCTATATAATATTTGCTTAAACTCTAAGCCAAACAGACAAATATTTTTACAAATAAAAATTTTAAGCTTTTGTTTTATCTCATTCTGTCTTCTGTATTGTTATTTCTTTGTTGCTGTGATAAAACACCATGACCAAGGTATCCAATAGAAGAAAGAGTTTCTTGGGCTTATGATTCCGGGGGGTAAGAGTCCATCATGGGAGGAAAAGCATGGCAGGAGTCAGTTGGAGGAGAAAGAAGAGTTCTCACATCTTTAAGTATTTTAGAGAGAAAACTGGAAAAGCACAGGCTTTAATAACTCTCAAAGCTGCTCCCATGTACCTAAGGCAGTACGTACTTCAGGTTACAAGCACTGGAGCAATCCTCGTGGAACTGACTAGGAAGTCTTTTCCCTGAAGATTAGTTTCCATAGTTCTGTAGTAACAGAAGATACTATAAAAACTGCCAAGGGAGAAAAACCAATCAATTATTCCATCCAGCTGTAAAGTCTATGAACTACAACAATGCCTGGTTCAGCAAAGAATTTCTGTTGCTTCAGTAGTGGCAGTTTTTTCTTGAATGTAATTAATAGCTGTCTAATTGCACCTAAGACCTGCTCAACGGGAGGGAACACTGGTGTAGTACTGTACACAAAGCCAAATATAGATGGCTGTAGAGGTCGTAGATCCTAGAGAAAACTCTCTTTTATATCTTTAGACAAATGAAATTTCTTACTTATTTTAAATATGTGTCCTTATATTTACAGAAAAGTGTACCTTTCATCAGTATCCAAAAAAAAAAAACTTCTTCTTGCAACAGATGGAGAGTACTACAAAGTTCTACATCTGGTCAAATGCAGAGACTAAGTGTCTGTGACAGACCTAAGTGACACATCTACAATGCAACTTCTACCCCTCAGGCTCAGAGAACTTAGTGAACAACAGGTAGAAAGAATGTTAATGCATGTCTGAACTTTCACTAGTGAAGCTTCCTTATGTAAGAGATGATGACATAACCAGAAGCCACACATGGAGAATGTGCAGAAAATAAAAGAACACAGAGTTCTTGTCCATGAATAGGACACCTCATTTACACATTTTAAAATAATTGAGTATTTTAATGCAGACTCTATGTATGTGAATCTACGTCCATCCACTGGAGCATGGATAATCTACCAGGAGCTGCATTCAGAAAAAAAATCTCCCTTCTCCAGCAGCTATCATCCTCCAATACTCCTTGGTTATGGTTAGGGTTTTGTGGCCCCCCCCCCCCCCTGCCACGCACAAACGCACCTTTCACGGTGGTGCTATTTTGTCTGGCTTGATCTTGTGCAGGTCTTCTGCATGCAGCCAGAGTTGCTATGAGCTGATATGTGTAACTGGCCTGTCATGTCTGTCAAACACTTTTTTGATGTGTTTCATTTTCTGAGCTTTGCTAGCTCACATCAGCATCTGTCTTGCCTCTTCCATTATCACATGTATATCTCTACACTTCAAAGTCCATTTTCTTGGTAACCCTCAGAGTGATCTTTCTATCCCACCTCAAATTTTGCCTTCTCTTTCTGAGTGGGTGGCCATGCTCTGCTGCTCATTTGTCTTCTAATCTCTTAAAGTTTTAACTTTAGAAAATTCTGAACTAAAAGCTTTTCTTTTCACTTTAAAATCTAAATCTTTTTAAAGGGACTATTGCAATTTTTATAGCCTTGAACAAGACAGCATTTCTCAAATTCCTGGAACCTTTGAGATGCAAACGTAGGGAACAGAGTGCACTCATTTTTACATTTTCTGGGAGAAAAATAAGATCTTAATTCAAGCTGGCTCCTTAGTTAATGACAAAAAGAAAGCAGAATTATTTTAATTTGGTTAGGGCTAGTCAGCTAACAAAGAATCTCAATCATAGCTCTTAAAAGTCTCAGTCCTTTGTGTCCTTAGATAGGAGTTCTCTTTTCCTTAAATGCAAAGATCATGAATGTGTTTAACGTTCTTGTCTTGTCTGGGACCATTTTCGCTTCAGTGTCTTAGCATCGTCCTCTGCTTTTTGAGAATACTTTTGTCTCAAGACCTCAATGTCCCTGGAGACCTTAATCTTCTTCACCTTCTCCTTGCTATAAAAATATTCAGCTGCAATTTTCTTCTGCTCCTTCGATCATGACAATATGAGTTGTTTTGCATTTGTAGCCGGGCTTTAAAGAGGATTTGTCTTTGAGATTCAGGGACCTAACAGTTTCCTTTTCTAATTTTCTTTCAAAAGTAGCAAAATGTGTCTGATTGCTGCCCTATTTACTGTCTCATAATCGCCCCATCCCCACACATTTATTCTCTCCTCCACCTCTATTCCCTGGATCTCTTCTTGTTCAGGTTAGCTTGTACTCATATCAAAGCAGGTGTTTACTCTCAAAGGGAAATTCTGTATGCTTTTGTCAAGAACTCACATTCCCCAGACTGCGCTCCCTTTCCAAATCTCAGGTACTACTTTACAAGAGTTATAAATTGGAACTTACAAAATTCTGTCAATTTCAGAGGATATGATCAGATTATGCTACGTTTGGGGGTGTAAGACCATTTTCTTTTTTTGATTTTCTCTGGTACTTTAAGAGTATTAGAGCCTTGTTGCCACCTTGATTTATCTGACAACTTATCTGGTACCAATAATATTTTTTACATTCCACTATATTTTATGGTTGCTACATATTATGAGTAGAACTGTGTCAATGCCCTGAAAGGATGACATTCACTGGTAGCAGTGACTATAGCCTTATTTGAAAATAATTTTGTAGTTTATCAAATTAAGATAATGGAATGAGACTTGGTCTTAATCTAAGATGGCTTATTTTCCTATGAAAATGGGATGTATCTGAGGTGGGAAGATGGGTCAGGAGTAAAATGTTTGTCCTACAAGAATGAGGATTAGTGTTAGCATCAAGGAACCTATACAGATGTTGGACAGGCATGGAAATCTGCCTCAATTTTAGTTTTGGAAGGGAGAGATATGGGGTCTCCAGCACCAGCTGGCTATACAACTAGTCATATCAGGGAGATGTGGGTTTGATAAAACAAAGTGGAAGACTATTGAGGTTTTCATGGATATTAAAGTTAGGCTTCCATATGCATACATACATATGAACTTGTATCCCCATACACATGTGCCCCCACATATGAAAACATGTATACACACATATGCACACTACACGCAGTCACTCACATACACACATACATGCACACACATACACAAATGGAAAAAGAAATAAAAAGAAAATGAGACTTGAAGAGGTTATTGTGTGGAGAATTGCAGAGAGATGACTAAACACACATCAAAGAATGACTAAGGCCATTAGAATGTACGTGTGTGGGTCATAACAAACTGTCCCACAGCAAGCTCAGAAGAAGTCTGGCCCTTTTGACATCTTGATTATAGATGTTGTCAACCGAGTGGAGAGAAAATAGCTTCTGTTATTCTAATCTCTGCAGAGTGGGAACTTTGCTCTACTGCCTGTAGCAAATAGATAATGTGGGTACTTACCAGCCAGTTTAGCCATTGAAGGTTTGCATGGATACTTGTTTGTTATTCCAGTGACACTACAGTACAGGTTTTTATGTGATTTATGAACATTAAAACATTACTGCTTTGTCCCCACGGCATTCCTATATTATTAACCTTCAAATGTAGAAGCATAGCTGTGTTTACGTGCCTTATCCAATTCCAAGTATTTCTTGTCTTCCAATCGATGTTGTCTGTAGAGATAGAAGTATTTTTATTTGGGGGCAGTTGTTGCTACAGATACCCAGACACCCACAGATCCTGAGTCTAGGTGTCATTCCAATGCTCTACTCTGTTAAGAAGCAAATTACAATGCTTTTGAAGGTTAAGGACTAGCAACTGACTCCCACCATTTTAGAAAGATAATAAAAATAGAGACCAATGGCAACATCTTGTACTGTCAGTTGACTTGACAGGTCATATAGGGTATACACTTTTAAATGTATTTATTATTATTTTTATGTGTTTTGCCCTTATGTATATGTCACCCATGCATGCAATGCACGTAGGGGAGTTAAGAGTGCATTGTATCCCCTGGAACTGGAGTTACAGATGGTTGTTAGATGCCACGTGGGTGCTGGGAACCAAACCTGGGTCCTGTACAAGAGCACCAGTGCTTCTAACCATCAAGTCTTCTTTTAGTCCCAAAGGTATGTTCTTATCTCCCCAAAATGTCAGCTTCCAAGTCACAAGAGGTATCTCCCACACCATTGTTTCCCCAAATCAGTCATATTTCTTACCTACTTCCTCTTCTTCTACTTGTAAGGTTCACACATGTGATTACTCTATCATTTTACTTATTAGATATGCCCTAAAATTTTTATTTATTTATTATTTATTTATTTAATTTGTTAAGTGTTGGTGTGTTGCGGTATTAAGTGAGGGTGGAGCACACATGTGCCATGATGTGCTTGTGGAGGTCAGGAGACAACTTTTAAAATTTGCTGCTCTCTTTCCATTCTAGGTTCTGTGGATCAAACTCAGGTTGTCAGACTTGCACGACAGGCAATTTTACCTGTTGAGCCATCTCACTGGTCCTGAAATTAATTCACATCTTACACTTAAAACTGACCTGAAATTACTGGAGTTATTGATTTATAAGCAACCGAATGGATGGGCAGTCTGTTAAAAACAAATACTATTTGCAAAAGCATTTTTTCAGGGATTTATTTGCATTATTTACAAAACAAAGAGGAAGTGGTTCTCACCAGAAATAATGTGTAGTAGAAATTTTAAATTATCCAGAATATTTGTGGGATTCTTTGAATAATAAACACATCACTGTATCCCTTTTTATATTTTAAAAGTATGTACGTTATTGGACTAGAGACATGACAGCTGTTAAGAGCATATTTTTATTATATGGTTATGAGTGCATCGTTTGCATGTGTAAGTGTACCCATGTCCTGTAATGACAGCAGAGGTCAGAAGAGGTTGTTGGATCCCCTGAAAATGGAGTTACTGACAGTTGTTAGCCAACATGTGGGTGCTGGGCATTGAACGAGGGTTCTCTGGAAGAGCAACCTTTTTTCTTACCCACTAAGCCATCTGTCCTGCTCCTAGCTTTATATTTTTAATTCTTTCCAAAACATTGAAATTCTAGAATTACTGTGAAAACATTACTTTCTTTCATGTCTCACCCCCGTCCTACAGAGTTGAATCTTAACAGTGAAACCACCAGAGGACGATGTATATACCACCTGACTTCCATTTCCTTAAGCATGGCCATGAAGATGTGTTCTATTTCTGTCCTATTGGGATGCCTTAGCATCAAAGCATGAAAACTCTTGCAACTTTGAAAAAAATCATAATTCATAAAATTGGAGACATTTATTAAGAGGACACAAAATCAGCCTACTATACCTTCAGCTGATGCTGGATGAGTGAAAAGGCAATGCAACAAAGTGTTTAAAATGTCTTGCTGAACATGTAAATAAACATTTTATTTATTGTCTTTTACCTATAATAGGTTGCACTATCAAATGAAGTTAAGTTAGGCTACTTTACAATGCAATAGAATGCTGAGGTGATTAAGGACCATAAACCAGTAATGCCAAATTTGTTACAAGTATTTCCTTATTATATATGAATTAATATTTCAATGGAAGTTAAAAGATGCTTTCAAAATTAGATGAAGTCATCTTTGCATAGACTAAAGTGTGCAACATCAGCAAGAATACATAGATCTGTATAGCTCATGTTTAAGTGTAAGAAGTTGTAGAAGGACAGTAGAAAATAATTTTCTGTACATAACTTATTGAAGTTGTCTGAGGACTTTATTAGATACAAATTCAATAAGATTTAATAAACTGATATATTACCTGTACTTTTTCCTAAAAAAGTAAGAAAATAGTCCCAGTAATAAACAACAATTAAGAGTGGCTCATTTAAGTTTTGAATGGTATAGACTATTTCTGCATATTTTTCCATGAATAGCATAAAATTCCATTAAAGATAAAATAAACAAATGCTAATATTAAAGTTCCTGTTCATAAGTCTTTGTTTTTCACTTTGTTATTCAATGGAAAATGCATAATATATAGAAAAATGGATTTTATGTAGAAAGAGATGGAGGAGAGATAGAGTCACTGTGAACACCATGAATCCTGAGCAGCTTTCCACTCTGTGGGTGTATGTGCATGCCTGGACCTTATCTGTGTTTTGCAACTTTATTAGGAATGTATATAATTATAATCAGGTTATACCCCCACAAATTGAGCATAACTGAAACATGAGGACCCCGATTCTGATCCCAGCACCCACAGAAGTGCCAGCTATGGCAGCTCTTGCTCACTTGTGATCCCAGCAGTGGGAGGAAAGAGACAGAAGGGTCCCTGGGACTTCCTGGCCAGTGGTAAAGTCAGGTGGAAGACCCGAGGTTCAGTGAGATGATACTCAGCCTCAAAAAATCAGGTGCAAGCCAATTGAAGAAGAAACTTAACTTCAACATCTAGCTTCTACATGCACAAACACAAACACACAAGCACATGCACCCCACATACATGGTCACCCATATATATATATATATATATATACACACACACACACACACCACACACCTAACAAAAAAGAAATCATTTTCTCTCATGTAAAACAAAATATATTTAAAAATCAGTGGCATTTTATGTTAAATGCAAGAAATTCTGAAGAACTTTTTAATTTTTAATGATACACATCACATAATTCATTCAAATTTATGTTACACATCAGATCTAACTTTTGATCAAATCTAATAGGCCATTTAAAACTCCTTTAATTAGGCTGCAATTTTTATATAATATAAATGTACTAAAAGTTGACAGCGAGTGTTGAAGGACACATAATTTTTGTATAATATATTCAAGTGCACAGGCAACGCCACACTTGATAGTTGGCATTAAGAGAGCAGACATTTTCAAACACAGATAAGTATGTTCTTAATGGACATTTTATAATTCAATACTCGTACCTCACATTTCCAAAATATGCAAAAGTTCTTTGATCCAACAAATAACACAGGCCAGTTATTTCAGAAATGAATTTACAGTTTGGTTAAGCAAAGCTATTATTATATATTAATGACATCCTTAGAGATTATAATAGTTTTCTCTCCATAATGAATATGGCTCCATTGATTTACAAGAATTCTTTGTAGCTTACAGGTTACAGGCAGATAGGTGATATCCTTGGTTTACTTCATGCCGTTTCAGAAACTACCTTACTATTTTTTTATATTTTCTTAAATACATTATTATATTTACTAAAGAATGAATCACATCCATTGTTATTATGCTAAAAATAAGCTTACCTGGAGGCATGTTAACATTACTCTCCAGCACAAGCATCCATCTTGCTAGCAGTCTTAGCCTCCTTAATGTAAAATCTACTGGCCACTTCATGTATCTGTTGACTTGTAGAATGTAGAAACATTTGAAATGTGACATTGAATTAGTACTAAGCATGACTATAAACTGTTCTGTTTGCTCTGCTGGTCATACTTAACCCTCTCTGATATTACATGAAGGTAGCTAGCCATATATAGAGACAAATATAATGAGATAATTTTTATGTGTATTTCAGCACTTTAGATGACTATCAGCAATTTTCACATGAATAATATTGCATCTTTAAAGCCTCTGCATGCTTTAAAGTAGCAGTATGATTGCATTGGTGTTTGTTTTGGTTTGAACCTTGTGAGCTCTCTAAATTCACATATAGAAATCAAAACCCTAAGAGGGGACATTTGGAGGTGTGCCGTTAGGAAGTGATTCAGTTGAAGAATAGAACTCTCATGAGAAATTAGTGCCTTCATAAAAGAGATCTAAAATTGTACCCATTTCATACAAAAGGATAACATTTGGTTATAATTTCCTCTGGGTCCACTTCCTGGCTCATATGGACTGAACTCCCCCCACCTCCTCCTCAACTTTCTTATATAAAATGAAGTAGCATTTCCATAAAACCAAAGTGCACCCTCTTGTGCACTTTAAATAATCTCCAAATTGCTTATAATGCCAATTGCAGTGTTTGAGAGAATAATGATTAAGATAAACATCTTTGTGTTAAGTACATATGCAATGATTTAAATATAAGCACAATGATTTAAAAATATATTCTGCCTGTAGCTGCTTTAATCTGAAGGTGTGCAACCAATGCACACACAGGGCCAATTTTACATTATTTATTAGACAAATGGTCATATTTTAATACATCTACGTACTGGCAATATTACCCTGGAGGATTTAGCATGATTCTGTAGAATTTACCTAGCCAAATGCAAATCCAAGTTATACACAAACATGAATTCTCTACTCTACAAATAAGAGGGACTGATGTTTCATCAGGTTTGTAATCCACAAACATACTCAACACTATGTTTGTAGAAATGTGTTCATTATCTGCAGGTATAATAGAGGAGAAACTTTCCCTTTATTCCTTAGGAAACACTCTTAAATCTAAGCTAAATTTTACTTGAAACCATCCCATACCTAGAAAAAACTATAAAACCCAAGGTTCTTATACAATGCTCAGCAGGAGTCAAAAGTTTAAAAGTTTTACAAATATAAGAGGAAACTGCATATTTTGAGAGAGAAAGAGAAAGAGGGAGAGAGAGAAAATTAATTATGCTTTTTTTTATACTTTCAGCCCTATCAACTGAGACAAGAAGAAACATCTGGAGATCAGAAAAACCCTGGACAACTGTGACATACAGACCTGGATCTCAGGCTTCTGAGCCTCCAGGACTGACTGAAATAAACGTTTGGTTTTGCTAACTAGCCTATGGGATTTTGTTATAGCAGCACTCATTGACTAAGCAGGCATAGACTAGTATGATACACATTGTTCATATGTACTGCATGTTCTTTTCTTTTTGAAATATTTTACTTGTTCTTTGAGAATTTCATACAATACACTTTTATTATATTCACACACTCTCTCCAATTTCCACACCAAGTGTAATAACCCCTCCCTTTGACTTCATGCCCTATACTATTATTTTGCCTTTTCTTAAAGGCCTACATCGTGTTTTCCAGATGCTCGTGGGTGTGCTCTTGGAGTCTGCTAAACCTATCCCGTGTCATACCCTTAGAGAAATTGACTCTCATTCTCCTAGCAGCTATGAGTTGCCAATAGATCTTCAGCTAGGACAGGGGCTTCTTGACCACCTCCACCATCCATGCTGGGTTTTGCCCGGTTTGGGATATGCCAGGACATGTGCATGCTGTCACAATCTCTGTGAGCTTCTGTGTGCAGCTGCCCTATTGTGTCTGCATAATATGTTTTCCTTGTATTCATCTACCATTTCTGGCTCTCACAGTCTTTCTGCCCCCTCCTCCACAATCTTCCCTGAGACTTAGGAGGACAGACTATGATATAGGTGTCCCAGTAAGGGCTGAGCACTCTGCCATTTCTTATTCTTTGCACGTTCACCAGTTGTGGGTCTGTGAGTTAACTGCATCTGCTGCAAGAAGATGCTTTTTAGGTGAGAGTGGAGAGATGGAAGCATTTTCTTTTGGATTGCTTTAACACTGCATTATATTTCAACTCATGAAGATTGTTTGGATTTCTATAATGGTTCAGCATCAATGGGCAGAATAGCAAAAACTTCAATAGAAAACAGGAGAAACAATGTAAATTTAAAGCAATCAATGGAACAACAGTGTCGGCAAAGATTATAATGTCTGTAGCTTCAAAATATTATTAAGGTGCCTGAAAGTAAAGATGAGAAGAGAGGCCTGATCATAAAACCAAATAGAAAGGGAAGCTCACTGAGCTGAGAAGCAGGTCATAGTGCATTTTCTGGGCAACTTTATCAACAGTGGCCTGAAACCACAGAAGTTTCAGACCGTTCTAATAGAAGCAGTTTGCTGTTCTCTATGAAAGCAATTTGTAGTTTTATATAGAATAAGTACAAAATGACACTTGCAGGCTTAAATCTGATGAATTATGCTACTAAATGTAGAGAAGAGATCATAAATACTGAGACACAGAAAGTTACATTCCAGATTAGGGAACATAATGTTACGTTATACTTGCTATAAAGCTTGTAAAAAATAGCCAAAAATGTTATGACAAATATCACGCATTGAAAGAAAGCAATATGAGTTCTGGAAAAACCCTTTATCAGACAACGTGGTGGGCATCTCCCAAATTATTATTATATTTTCCTGACTGCAGAATTTTTATGTTACACTTGGATGAAACCAATTATGTACAGTGTGCAAATCAGCTCTTGGCATGTTGATAATGTGTATACAAAAAAGATGTGGACACCAGGTTTTGATCCATTCATCACTGAATTGTCATGATACAGAGAAGAAGGATGATTTAAGTAATTATCTTGTGAACTTTAATGTAGCCACTGGATGGTAGAAAAAATTCTTGTTCAGTTCATTATCAGTTTAGTTATAGTATTCTGTACAGCACATATAAAATATGCCTATAACACTATATTTTGTTTACAAATTATGGATTTTGGTTAAAGAAATATTTACCTCTATTTTGATCTCTTTAACAAGTTAAACATTTTATGTTTTTACTTTTAATTATTATTTCTTTAATTTTTAACTTTTTTGGTCTTTTGTGAGACAAGTCCTCCATGGAACTCAATATGTAGAACAAAGTGGCCTCAGTCATATAGGGGTCTGCTTGCCTCTGCCTCCCGAGTGCTGGGACTAAAGGCATGTACCACCATGCCAGACAAGTCTTTGCTTTTAATTTAGGTAATATCAGTAATACATTTGTGTGATAAAATTTGATTAGGAATATCAAGGTTATGTGACACATGCAGAAGAGTCTTAGCTGCTGCCATGTTGCCCCACCTTCTGCCATGACACACTCATAATCAATCTCTTTAACATTCCACATGCTCTGTCCTTAAACTCCTATCGACAATTATGAATATTACAATGTTAGTCAGCTATCACTATCTATGTTAGTATCAGATAACCCTTCTCATTAAAAAGCATCCTCCCAAATTAAAACCATCAATCTCACTGAAATTCAGTGAGAAAAAAATGCTATCTCTATTTTGAGATAGTGTCTCTGGTGAAGAAAAGCAGTTTTTATGCCCAACATCTGTCTTTCATTTACTCAACATTGAGTATATTTTCCAGTAAAATTCTGGGTGGAAATAGTTAAGTGAAATTTGTCACTGTAATTATTAGATTTTAGGCCATCCCTGTCAAATGAAGATTTATTTATTTATTTATCTAAAAGTTTTTATTGTATATATCATGTCAAGTGATTTCTATTTCTGAGCTATTAGTGTCATCTTATTGTTTTTCTCCTCTCTAAAATTTTATTAGTGGAAAATATACTGGTTGATATGAGGGAAAAATTATACAAACCCTATTCTTGAGATAAGAATGATCATACTATAAATTCCTATTCTTTAAAAAAATTTTTTTTTAAAATTTTTGTTCTTATGTGTATGAGTGTATTGCCTGCATTTATGTAAATGCACCTGTGTTGTGCAGTGCCCTCGGTGGTCAAAAGAGGGTGTCAGATACCCTGGGAATGGACTTACAGATGGTTCTTAGCTACCATGTGGGTACTGGGAACCAAACCCAGGTCCTCTGCAAAAGCAGCCAGTGTTCTTAACCACTGGCCATCTTTCCAGTCTCACAAATTGGTATTCTCAATAGCTAATTCTCATAAGCATTTTGTGAATTATTTCAGCAGATGTTAGCCATCTTTTTTTTTTTCTAGCTCCTGGTTTTGCTACAGTCTGAAAAACTTGGAAGGCTATATTTCATCATATTTGTGAAATTTATCCTTTAGTAACAGGTGGGAAAATTATTAAATTCATATTATCTTCATTAACTCTAGTTTTTCTAAGATAATAGACTCTCAATCCTCGATAATACTGTCTCTATCTTGATTTATGATACAGTAATGTTAACCTAAGCCTATGTTGCTGTTGCATAGACTGGAATCCTTATGATGTTTATGAACACTAGTTATTTCAATGGAAAATGTAGTAAGAATGAAAGCTTCATGATTAAGATGCTCATTGTCCACGACTCACTTTTGTTTCTAGCATTTATTCATCAACAATTCTAGATAATGTATTAAGGTTTAAACTCTCCATCACTCATTCAATAGTGATAGTCCTAAATCAAATTTAGTAATACGTTGCTGTTTTAGTAGTATTCCTTTAACCTTTTTACTGAAAAATCTGTTTCTAGTGACATTGTTATGTATTTTATTGGAAATATATGCACATAACAATAATTTTAGATTTGACACAATGCATTTTGTTCATATTCAGTTCCCTCCCCCTTTTACTGTCAGATCCACACCCACCTCCCAATTCCATGTCTTCTTTGTTTGTTTTTAAATTTCCTTGAGTCTAATTGGTATTCTCCAAATACACATTGATGTTAGGCCAGCCCATGGATGTGACCAACCTACCAGAGGACACACTTTAAAAGAACTGGCTTTCCCTAGTCCAACAGCTATCAAGTACCAATAGACCCTAGGCTGGGGATGCCACCTCTCTCTTCGATGTTGTGATAGTATGTACAAATCCTGTACATGCTTAAGACAGACACAATATAACAGCATTCTATTATTGACAAAAGATTTGAAATCTAATAATTTCAAAAGAAAATATGGAAGTTTCAATATAAGATATTTTCAATATTTTATTATAGGTTTATTTTGACTTATTTTATATGAACATTTCAAGATCAGATAAGATCAAACACATTCAAAGAATTACCATGTGATCCAGTTATACTAGCCCTGAGTACATTCCCAAAGGTCTCTAAGGGGATCTAAATTTTATTAAGATCTACTATATGAAATGCACAAAAACAAAATAAAATATTTTAAAAAAATGTCATATGGAGGCTTGCTACTGTAGAAGTTTCCATCAAATGCAAGTCCTACTGCACCACACTTGTCCCAGAGTGTGAAGACACCTGCAGAATATTTAAGGCCAGCAGTTAAGAGTACCTCACTGATTTTACTGGATTAAATATCAGTTTTATTCTTCAAAGCAAACTGTGCCTTCACTTTATCCACAGGGGGTCAATTCCAGTCAGTAGGTCAGTACCTGCCTGAAGTGAGTGCTTGGGTAATAATATCTCTTTTTCTTAATCACACAGGCCTGATGATATTCCTTTCAGTAGTTCTACTTCAAGGCTGGGATTCCTGAGAGGACATATATCAAATAAATAAGAAGACCGGTTATAGACAACAAAATTAAATATAAATGATTATGGCTTTAAGCCAAAGACATTATAGGGATGTGGTACCAGTCTATAAATTACCTTGCTACCACTCACTGTGAAATTGGTACATAAATCAGGTAAGGCAATAACACCAATAAATAAAACCCCAAAAATATGTTCATGGGTTTGCAGTCAGTAGTGCCTGTCAAGGATACATTCATGTTTGCGGGAAACCAGTACCAATTAAATAAGTAAGCTGAAAATTCTTAGTTGTTAAAACTGATAAAATAAAAGAAGGCAAAAAATATAGCTTCTCTTTTGATTTCTAATAAATAGTTGAATGGAATAAAGACATAAAGATGACAAAAGTAGAAGTGGGTATGGACATCCACAAATGGTACAGCTGGAATCTAGAGTTAAAGACACAACAGTCAGATTCAGAGCCTTATTCTGACCCCAAAGGTCAACAGTCTGGTTTAAAAAGTGGTTCGAAGTGTCAACACTTCAAATATATACACTGTGGGAATGGTTTCCCTAGGAATACCTGTTGTTGTAAACTGGTTTTACCTAATCTTGTAGCCAAAGTCAATCTTACATTTTGAGATCATATAACACTACTTCAGCTTGTTTACAATGTTAAAAAAAAATCTCTTTTCCCTGATCCAGAGTGGTGAGTGTGTGTGTGTGTGTGTGTGTGTGTGTGTTTTGAAAATATCAGTATGTCAGTGCTGGAAGCAGTGACATTGGAAACAAAGGGTAATCCCTGGCATTGTGTTGCAAACAACAGGTGGGATTAGGCTGACAACACCCATTTGTGATTATGTATGTTGCTCAGGGTCAGTAGAGGTCAGTAAGGGAAAATTCTTCTCTGGTAAGACAAGAGTTTCCTATTTTTATCCATGCCATGCTGGCAGGATATACTGTTTATTTGGTTTTAAATGAGTTAGGCTGTCTTTGTTCCAGCACCACCATATTGTGGTATGTCTGCTACATGCAAAAACGAAAATAGCTCCAGTTCCCAAGACCGCGTAGAAAGCATGATGATGAAAAAGTAAGCATTCCCCAGGTTTGAGTATGACCAAGTGTCCTCAAAGAGAAAAACATGGGAACAAAGATTATCTTATCAGAGGATGGAGGCCAATGTCGTGGTACCAGGACACGACATGAGGCTTCATCAGTAACCCCCAGGAAAGAGAGGTACAAATTGCAAAACATGTAACACACTGTATTGCTAGGTATCAGTGCTACATGTCAACTTTCATTCACCTATTTCTCTTTTCAAAAGTAGTTCTAATACAATTACTTTCTTAAGCCATCACTGTTGTGTATGCTGAGGTTAGGGACCTGTTACAGCTCATAAATCCTTAAAGTGATGGTCTGCATGCTGTAGTTACACGGAAATCATCAGAAAGTTCACTTGAATAATTGCATGAGTACATACTTTAACACATGGCATCCACATCCCTATCTATTTTGCATTATGGCCTTCTTATCCAAACATCTGTGCTCAGTCTTAGGGCTTTCTCTAGAAGACTTGATGCTCAGAAGAGAAATGCTGGTCAGTTAATACCCCTGGTAACCACCCTCCATCTGAATGTTAATTAGCTGAGTTTGTTGATACAGACTCCAACTTTTACCTGCTGTTGGTGAAGCAGCTCTGGTGATTACCCTGAGCTTTTCCTCAGATGTTCACCGCATAGTAGACCCCATGCTCTTTGCATTGGTCACCACTCATTAACATTCTTTGCCCTGCAAAGCTTTCTTTACCACTCAGTTTTCTGCTGAAATGATTTTTTAGATCACTGCCCAAATAAACAATTCACCTTACAAAATTGTTATCTTGAGGTCATTTTCTGAGAGTGTTCAAACCAATACGCACATGCACATACAATCCATATCACACTCAGAGATACAAAGATAAGAAATATGTTCTTTTTGAGGACTTCGGGCCTAGAAGATACCTGGAATAGGGATTTGAAAAAAATGAAAACTTTAAAGTATATGAAATCCGTAAATCTCAATCTACCCTTTAAACACTTCCAATTAATTCAATATCAGGTGGGTCTAGAGGCTCATGCCAGTAATCCCAGTAGTCAAAAAGCAAAGACAGAATGATTGTTTTGAGATCACTACTACTAGTGAGCTTCATGTCAGCCTGGGTCATAGAGTAAGGCCATGTGTCACAAAAAGAAACATTTTTAAACAGTAGTATTTGTATAAAATATGATATTCAATTAGCAACTTTTTCATATTGTTGTCTTAGAAATAAGCTACTTCAGCTAAGTGAGCATTTGTTACTTTGTATGTTTTATAAACCCCAGAAAATACTAGCTTTCAATGAAATTGAATATTGCAAGATTAGATAAGATAATTGCTATTCTGAGGGAGTTCTCCCTTGCTCAAGTTATCCTCAGTGAAAGAAGTTTAGAAACAAATGCCTTCTCAAGAAAAAGTGAAGAATTCTTGATTATTTTCTAAGCCTTCCATTTGAAAAAGTTATATTTCACTTTGATATGATGGCAATAAATCAACTGTCATGAGAGAGTTGAAACCATTGTAACTTAGAAATCGTGTTGTGGATGGTCTACAAAATCAGACAGCATGTCTCACAAACACAGAAAAGTTGCTAGAAAAATCAACAACACATATTTATACATATATGTGAAAGAGAGAACTTAGTAACTCATTATTCATCAATTTGTACAAATTAACTGTGTCACAATTACTTGAAATTCAATCTTATTTTTGTTTGTCAAAAACCTTATTCTTTTTATTTTCCTTATCCTTTATGTGTGAAAGTAAAATCAGTGAAGGAAATGCATTAACCGAGAGATGAACTATGATACAAATAGTGTTTCTCTTTGTGTATATTTTTCATTGAGCCAAAAGATGACTGAAAGAAACATTTGTCAATCTCTAACTTCCTTAAGTTAATTAGTATCCTTAATGTCCTGGTTACCACACACAAACAAATTACTCCTATAGAGTACATGTGAAACATTACCTTAAGGAAATAGTGAAACTTTCCTGAACTAATTACATATTGCTAACTAAATTATTAAGTATCTTGAAATTATCTGCAAGATAACTGTATATTTTATGTGGATTATCTTTGAATAATTATATAGTTGTTCAAACTATATTTTAAATCAAGGAATATTTAACCATGATTTGGTAGTATCTGCATTTATATCCAATCCATAGTGTTTTCTTTATAGTAAATTCTTGACTTGATATAGCTACTGATGAGGCTTCTTCTCTTCCTCACCAAATGTCTAGAATTTCATAATTAAGATATGTTACCTTAACCCTGACTTATGTTAGAGACAAGTCACCACCCTTCTCTCTGAGAGGGCACACTAGTTTGTGGTGGAAATACAAAGAATCAGGTACACTAGGAAATAAAGATGCATATAGCCACAACACTCAATGATAAATGAAAAGAAAGTAGTTTGTGATTGTGACTTCCTGCCTTCACAAGTCTGTGAATAATTTAAGTTCATCTAAAATAATTATGAACTGAGATATTTCCAAATTCTAAGACTTACTGGGAACAAGTGACACTACCTGATGATTCCTACACAGAACATTGTGTAACCTTGGAGTTCATTCTCAGTGTTTAGACCTTTGCTTATGAAATTTACATCTTCCCTTGAAGATGGAATTAAAATTATTTTTGTCTAATCAGACTTGGAACTCTCTCCAGCCTGGTAATAAGGAAAAAAATTTAGGCTTTCCCTGGTATTCGCCCATCATGTATTCTTGTATGTGTGCCAAACCTTCTTACCGTCTTTCTGAAGGAAAACGATTGGCAGTGTTAGGAATCAATAATAACTCCATTATCTAAGGCAGTAGACTTCATGAATAGGGTCTCTGGTGTTATATTTATAACCAGTATTCAACAACAAGCTAACACAATTTTTAAACAGCAACTTATTTTAGAACAATGAAAGCATTTCATGTTCACTGGACATGAAACTTTCTCGACTTACTTGAAACAATAAAGGGTTACAATCATGATTTTTTAACTTCATCCTTCCAAAGAACTGAGATAGCACTAAATGTGCTGTGAATGAAGGAATGGATCTTCTCCTTTGAACAGTGATGGCCTGATGTTTTCTAAAACAGTTTTTACTGTTGCTTCCTTAAATGTCCATATTTATGAATACTTTCCATTGGATTTACTGATATCTAACATTTGCATTTCTATTTGTATTTTTATGTAAATCAATATTTTCTTTTATCAAATGGCATTTAAAATAAAAGTCAAATTTTCATGATATTGCTACATGTGAATATAGAATGATTGATTTAAATTTTCTTATATTGATAAAACCATGACTTAAATATTTACCTAATGACTGTTCAATGAAGCATATCTTTAGCATGACTATCCATCTTCTACACTAGTGCAAGTGAACTATTTCTCTAAAACTAATAAGAAAGATTAGTCCTATTTCATCTAATTTTCTAATTAAAAGTCACACTGCACTTCAGTTCTGGTCACACTGCCTATTCCATCTTCTCTCAACCCTGCTGTGGACTCTGTCGACCATTCATCATCAAAACATTAAATTAATAAATTTATAATTAAAGTAAAGGTTTATAATACCTGCTGTGTGCCAGCCACTCTATTAAGCTGTCTCATTCATGTTTAATTCATTTAAATCTAACTTTATAGATTAGGAAACTAAAACACAGAGAAAGGTGATACTCTTCCCAACATCTCCTTTCAAATATAATTAAGACAACTGACTATGGATACTATTTTTTGACAAAACTTGTAATAACTTGTTAAAGACCTAAGACAGAACTGAAAAAAAAGTCTGATCACTGACCCTTTGTGACACAGGCAATCACTTGACTGTTTCCATAGTTGATATTTGATGACAACTGAAAACCATGCAGTGCATTACTTTACTACAATACATTGTCTATTAGTTTCCTTGGGTCTGAGTGTCAAACAGACAATCCAGTTCTATAAAGCACAAATCAATGGTAGAAAAAAAGCACTAAATATCAGGAAACTTAAAGCATACTCTCTCCCTCTCCCTCTCTCCCCCCTCTCTCTCTGTCTCTCTCTCTATATATATATTTAACATGATTTATAGAAATATGCTAGTTTACATATGAAACAAATTTAAACATAAGTTACATGTACAAATTGATATATTTGTAGATATAGAATGTACAGTTACTGTGTTGAGACTCAAACCCAGACTTACTTATGGTGCACAAGTGCTTTTTCCCTCAGTTACATACTGCACTGTTCTTAAATATTTTAAGAATATACTTGTACTTCCCAAAATTTTATGAAGTGTCAAATATTATGAAAATTATTTAAAAATTAAAAAACTGTTTTCGAAAGGACATGTGGTAAACATTACATATTAAAGCCCTAGCATTTCTCCACTGTTCCCTGACTACTCACTGCCATCTCAACACACATGACTTATTTGTCCAAGACATGATACATAAAATATTATTAATTTCATCATATTGTTCAAACCTCCAGTTTACTGACTCAAGACAAACCTATAACGCAAGCACCTGTCTATAAAAACAAAGGAAAGTTCTATGCATCTTGCAAACAACAATACAAGGTAAACATTCCTATTCTAAACAGGAAGACCAAGAGAAATTGAACCAAAGAAATATTGAACTTCATCAGAGCAACTGAATCTTACAGGTCCATATCTGGTTGATGATGTCCTGATGTGAGTTGTAACATACGTGGATGGCCCCACTTCTGTGGCATTGATATTAGAACCCCTTTATTAGTCAGTTTCTCTACAGAAACAGGACCTACAAAAAGATTGAGAGGGATGGAAATAATGCAAAGGCAATATTCATGCATAATATTCATAATAATAATAGTAATAAAGAAAGAGTACATAGTAAAAGGCAATTTACTCAGTTGACATTCATGATAAACTCATCTGGAGTAGTCCAACAGTGGCTGTCTCACACAGAAGAGACTAAGAACCTACTAAGTTGTTCCTCAGTCTCTGCATTTGACATTGCATTGGACTATGAACTATGGTGATGTGGAGAAAGGGCAGTATTCTTTGAAAATCATTTAGAAATCTCAAATTGTAAATAACACATTTCTTTAACAGTATTTGAAAACCATTTTATATAAGAGGGTAGGGTGGCATTATGATTCTTAAAATAAAATTTGACAAGAGTAAGACAACAGGAAACACATTATATTCTTGTGAGAACTTACAGATTCTCAAAGCTGCACAGCTGACTTTGAGTACGCAAAGACTCCTCGTGGAGGATGGGTTTGAAATTTCCCCTATGCTTAGTTTTTACCATGAGAACATTTGAATAGTTAGGAAAATTCCCCTATTTCCTCTGCATGTCCTACAAATTTTGGTGAAAAATTAAATGCCTCTTCTCCAAACTCATTTCTCTATAGCTGCATCTTCAGACATAAGTTAAAATAAACCACTTGCTCTGAAAAATCTTTTTGATAAGTTTGTAGGCTTTCAAAGTCACTTTTTATATTAATGCAGGTATTTGTTGTGCTAAACGTTCTGTTGCTATAGAACACATGTCATTATTACTCTTGCCCCAGTTCCATAGCCTTTCGACCTCTATTAAAAATACTCCTGAGGGTATTTTGTTTCTGCTAATTGGTTCGTTCCAGTCAATGTCAAATAGTGCAGATTTGAGGTTTAGCAATGGAACAACAACTTTCAAAGTAGCTCATTCATTTGCCTGGATCTTGGCTGAACATGAAGCAGGGGCTGCTCACTAGAGAATTCCTGTGTAGCCTTGCAAATTGCATGGTTTCCCACAGATTGCCGATGTGTCTTGCAGAGGAGGGAGGAAAAACTATGTTATTTAATCACTCAGCCTAGACTTGTAGCTTCCATTATGTGTCACTGGCCCAAGCAGTGTCAGAGCTGCTGTACAGATTCAAGAGTTTAGAAAGAACAGCATGAAGGAGGGCAGCCAGCAGTGTGGTCCTGCTTAGCAAATATAATATATTCTGTTTCTAATTATTCTCACAACCTGGATTGTATGCCCATTTTAAAAAGCCACCAAATGCAACACATTTTGAGTAAATATTCCCTAATGATCTGTTGTTGCAGGGAGGGTCTGCATAATTTTAACAAGCTGCTCCAAACAGTAAATAAAGGGCCGAGCTCAAATCGTAAGCCACAGTGTAAAAGATGCTTATTCTGTTGAGGCCATATTGTGAGGTCCAGGACAGCTTCTTGCCCATGATTTTCTATGTGACCTTTAAGTCTTCACTGGCTTCTACTGTAGTTTATCTGAGAAGTTTCTAGTTTTTTGGTTTCTTTTAACAAAGAATTTTCACAATTTAGAGGGGAAATAGCCTTGATAACTCACACTACTGGATTGTAACTGAGACTTTCGACAGAGACATTGTCATTCTAGGCAGCATGTGGTGATCCTTTCCTTTTACAAATCTCCATAGTTTTCTGATACATTTAATGTACTTGCTGCAATGTAAATATTTTTTTCATTTTCTGTGGTTCATATCTGTTCAGCTCTTTTAAAGTTTGGTATTTGAGCACTCAGAAATTTATATAATTGTCTAAAATTTCTATTGTGTTTTATGTTGTTCTAATGCCAATAGGCACTTGTTTATTTGTTTTTGAGACCGGTAGCACCACCGGCCTGGAACTCTCTATGTAGACTAGGCTGGCCTTGATCTCACAATTCATCTTCCTCTGCTTCCCAAATGCTGTGATTAAAGACACCCACACTCAGCCCTTCTACAGCCATTTTTAAAAATCCCTGACAGTACTGAGGCCTCTATTTCTGCCATTTCCATCTTCATTGTATTATTCTCTCTTTAAAAAATGTGTATTCCATATAAACCATCTCAATCATCTTCAGGTTCTCTCACCCAGCAGTAATCAGCTGTCAATAGTTCTTTGGCTATGATTGGGGCCTGCTGCCCATTTCCCCAGTTCTATGCTGGGTGAGAGTTTGCATGTGTCTTGTCGAAGCTGACATCATTGCTATAGATTCATATGAGCAGGGCCCAACATATGTTGTATATGTAAATGTGGTAGCAGTTCTAGTCCCACATTTCTGCTTCTATTAAGTCCTTAATGTGGGTTGCAAACTTTGTTCCTTGATTGATATGTTGGCAGTTGGAGCATCTTCAGCATAATGTCTAGCAAATGAAAAAGGATAGCACATCCCTTTCCGTATTGTTATCTGCATTAATTGCTTTTAATGAAACTTGCATTGCTGTTATGTATTTTCAAGTTAAATGTGCTCTCTATGAAATTTTTTGGTTGGACAATTGGAATTTTGTGATCTATTTCAGTTCTACTCTTTGATCATCTTATTTTTGTACATTAAAATTTTGAATTTACTCACTGATGTGGTTCAATGTGAGTCATTGAAAGTACTGGCTTTCTAGCTTTCTAAGGTTTTCTATCATGTATGATATTTGAAGAATAGTTATGCTTCTCATTAGAATGTATCTTAAAATAGAACATAGAAGAGTCCATAGCATATTTTATAGCATATCATAAGAAACAGTATTTTGTGTTATTTTTCTTGTCCTTTTCATTTATTTTATTTTATGAGTGTATGAGTGCATTACCTGCATCTATGTAAGCACACCCCTACTATTTAAGCAGTGTCCCTGGAAGTCAGAAGAGGGCATCGGGTCCCCTAGAATTGTAGATACAGTTGGTCGTTAGCAGCCGTGTGGGTGCTAGGATTCAAACACTGGTCCTCCACAAATGCAGCCAACACTCTTAATCTCTGAGTCAGCTCTCCAGGCCTTTTGTGCTATTTTTTAAGGAAACAAATAACTGATCCTATTTAGGCTTATGAACATGATGACTCTTAAGAAAGAAGTATTCTTAAGAAATTAAAAATTTGGGCTGGAGAGATGGCTCAGTGGTTAAGAACAATGGCTGCTCTTGCAAATGACCAAGGTTTGATTCCCAGCACCAACATGCCCAATAACATCCATCCTAACACAAGTTTCAGGGGTCGCAACACCCTCTTCTGACCTGCATGGGAAATAACGCAGTTGCATTTATATGCAGGCAAAACACTCATACACAGAAAACAAAAAAGTAATAAAGAAAACATTTTTTTTTTAAAAAGAAGCAACTAATAGTGGCAAGAAGAACCTGAAATCATTCTTCACTAAATGTATTCACTGCTGTTCTTCAAATGAGTGATCGAGATGCATGTTCTGAAAGGACATAATCTTTGTCATTATTTAACTTTGAATATTTTACTCAACAGACTACTCTGTCTTCAGAATCAATTCAAATCTTTCATAACACACCTTTTGGTCACTCACTGATAAGAATCACACCGAGAGATATTTATTCAAGACCTGACTTATCAGGATTTATATATGCAAAGCATTTATTGACCTCAGAGTCAATGGAACTTCAGGCAGAAATTTTGTCTGAGCAAACACAGCTGAATCAAGACCCAAATGAATTAATTTAGTGCTTATCTGCAGTATAGACTGGAAATCTTCCAAAATTAATATGTGAGTTGAAAGAGTCTGGTTTCTAAGTATGAAACAGAATAGCTTGCTGCTTCTCTTAAGCAACATAGGGAGGATATAAATCTATTGTTAAAGAGAGTAGAAATATTCTAGCACAGCCTAACTTCACCACGTGATTAAATTAAACTGGTTACTTTAATTTTAGATTAAGTTTCTGATTGGATAATCAGTATAAGTTATTGGAAAAATTATATTTCCTAAAACAAATATGAGAAACATAAAATAGGAACACAGAACTAGCCAAGGTGTGTGTGTTTGTGTGTGTGTGTGTTTGTGTGTGTGTGTGTGTTTGTGTGTGTGTATTCAAAAGTTGAAAAAAAGGCACAAAAAGATGCAAAATTGTTTAAATTGGTTCATAATGTGCTTTGGATCACAGATGTACAATAGCTTCCAAGTACAATTTTGTGACATTTTAACAAGTCATACATCTTCTCAGGACTTTAATTATGCTGAGTCATTTAATATCTATTGATCTGAAATAGGTTGATTGCTACCCCCAATTACCAAGTTATGGGACCAACATAAGAGAAGTTAAGAAACTCATCCAAGGTCCTATGAATGTTTACGGCAAGAGACAGCATCCAAATATACGTGTCAAGAGATCACGACTTCCAGGAATTTATAGTGACTTGCCAAGTACAAGTTTATATATGACAACTGATGAATTGTTGACAACTCAAAGACTCAATGAAATGTATAACAGTATTTGGAGTGGCAAGCATATTACTTGAATTTGATCTCACTGAGAAATTATCTTTGGAGAAAAAAATAAAACAATTTTGAAAATCTCCCTTCATTGTTTATGAAACTTAAGAACAAAATGACTCAGAGCCAAAGTTCATGAAGTATTCTGATATCTGGACAGAACAGACTAGCAAGAAAGTTAATGATTAATTTTTAACATATTGGAAGTGGTATTCTCAATAAAATCACTTTATCAACATATTGGTGAAAGCTTTAGATTTTAATTAAGCATGATGTTTATTAATGTATGTGGTTGTCTATAGAGAGAGTGAGCTGGGGGAAATATGTGTCTTAAAAATTGTGAAGTAAATCTATCGCAATACTCCAAGGATCCCTATGTGATCGACGTTTGCACAAACATCACGGCTATTCTAAAACCAAAATATGTTCTGATGCAGCCAATAAATAGAACTTTCCAAAGTTATTTTCTTTTTACATTCCTCAAGGAAACAATAATTTATTGATATTTTGCATTTTACTGTAATTTATGTTAGGAAATTAGTATCTATCATTCATAAAATCTGTCAAATAATTCAGTCTGTCACACTAACAGTTGACAGTGATGAGATTTCCTTTGTAACTACGTATCACATTCTTCAGAACAGATTTAGTCAAAAAGACAAATAGATCCTGAAGATGACAGCTTTCACTCAGAATAACTCATAACCAACATAGTGTACAGACATTACATGATAAGAAATATTTCATTATTCAAATTTTTGATGTCAAAATATTATTTCTTTTAGGACTAGCATACCTCCATTCTTGTTTGGCTTCAAGGTCTCCTGACCAGTGTATCTCCTTGAAATGTTGCCACAAACACCGAGGAAATTGTCCTCAATAGTTTGAGTGTAATACCTACCTACTTCAGTACTTTTCTTAGAATGGACATTTGAGAGATCTTGAATCCCTTAAAATTCTTTACTTTATGCCTATACTTTATTGATGAGTTATAGCTAGGTTAAAGTTTTTTTGTTTTGTTTTGTTTTTTAGAAATTTTGCATCATATCCTTAACTTCCTTTTCAAGACAAGTATCAGTAGTGTGAAATACACGACATTTTCATTTCTGAGTTTAAGACCCGTTCAATTTAGATCCAGTCCCATGCTAATCTTCTGAATTTCCTAACAGGGATCTCTAGAACAGGAATTTTTGTATGTTTATATTATTCTAGAAATGTTTGTACTTCAGGTCTGTCTACTACTATTCTAGTGCAAGACTTACTTCTATGACTAGGTTTGTTTGTTTGCTCTCCTTGCAAACACACACAGCAATTCATTGAAAATGAACACTTCAATAGTATTCTGAGTTTGCTATTTTGTTTCTATGTTTGAACATTTTAAAATATTTTTAAAATATTCTTTTCAATTTTTGAACCATAATGTAATTTTCATTATTGTTAATTTATTTGCTGTTAAGGAAATAGTTTCTATGCTTATTTAACTGCATATTTTAGCTGATGTATTGATAATAATATTCATTTATCTAAATTTATATATCAACTAATAAGGATAAAATAATAAGGGACAGATATGTTGGAGCAAGCCTTTAATCACAGCACTCAGGAGAAAGGAGCAGGTGGATCTCTGTGAGATTGAGACCAGCTTGGTCTACACAGTGAGTTCCAGTTCACCTGGGGCTATCGGGAGACACTATCTCAAAAAGACAAAACAAACAAAATTTTTTAAAAATTTAGAAAAAGGCAATATGGAGCTATGGAGATTGCTCAGTGAATAAAAGGACTTCAGCACTTGCCACACAAGTCTGTGGACCTGAGTTTGTCCCCTGGAAATTATGGAAAAATTCAGATACAGTAGCTTTGATCTGTAATCCAAGAACTGCTACAGAGAAGTGGGAGCCACTACAAGAGAATCACCCAGATGCTCACAGGAGAGCTAGCCTGAAGTGTACCACACAGAGACAAAAATAAGAGAGACCCCTGCCTCAAAAAGCGGAAGGCAAGAAACAACTAGGAAAATTGCCTCCCCCTCTGTTTCTCTCTCTCCCTCTCTCTCTCTCTCTCTCTCTCTCTCTCTCTCAATAAATAAATAAATAATAAATAAATTTAAAAACTAAGAAATGAAAAAATTTGTTCTAATTAATGTGGCTGTTTTAACAAAGAAGAGAAACCTTTGAGGTCTCTTTTATAAGGGTATAAAGTTTCTATGTGGGAATTGCATCGTCCTGATAAATCACCTCCAAAGAGCCACATCCTAAAAATATCAGCACATTGGATTTTATATTTCAACCTGGGAGTTCTAAGAAGATACAAATATTCATTCTATATAAGCTATAAAACACCATGTTTAATTTGTAAAATGTTCCCTGTCCTTTAATAATTTTAAAAATTCACAAAATCATACGAATTTTCTTAGAAGTTCATTTCATTTGAAAAAAATGTATTTTCATCATTCTTTTTCCTTAAAGACATTTTTAACTCAATTTGAATTGTCATGAATCTTTCTTATTTCTTTGTGTCCTGGGGTACAATCTGATTGATTGATGTAAATTAATTGAGTGACGAGTGAGTGTATGTAGTTATCTACCAATATTTCAGAACTTTCAGGGTAAATAATAGGCAGCCATGCATATGTACAAAAATAATAAAGCTGTAGCATTATTTTTACTTAGAAAAATTTATCACCAACACCCCCCAATTAAGAAAACAGGAAATGGAATGCTTCACTGAACAGTACATGTTTTTATTCTTATTTATTTTTTCCAGTCCTGCAAATTCAACCTACAACCTCACTCATGCTAGGCAAGTGCTCTGTCCCTGAGCTGCATTCCCAGCTCTCGTATATGTGAAATATGGAAAATCCACATAGGTCAGGAAATTAGTTAAGGGCCATTGGGTAGCAGGCCTCCTGATGAGAAAGACAGAATACAGGGTTATAAAAGGAGAAAGGGGGGAAATGAAAGAGGAGTTAAACGCTGTGGAGAATCACAGGACCAGGTAGAAGCAGAAGTAAGGGAAAGGATAACTAATACTAAAGCCCTCTTAAAAAATCATTAGAAACCTACTACTATAGAAGTTTACTTATATAAATATATATAATGGAGTTACTTCATAACAAGGAAATAATGCCACTACCAGAGACCACAGATTAGCAAATTGAAAGACCAATGCTAATAATGGACTCCAAATTTTGAAGTTCTTGGCCAGAGAGGTTCCACGAATCCTCAAACAATACTGGCCATTGACAATCTCTTGGTTGACCTCCATAACATGAGTGTAAGACCCTACTGCTGAAGACACTGGTATGTGAGTCAGAACAAACATGATGAAGTTAAAGTGGTCCTGAACTCAAAACTTCATCTCTACTTGTTCACATTGCTGGAAGTGCTATGCATGCCACTGAAGGAGAAAATAATCCACTGTATCCATCTGTGAACAATGTGAGATACATTAACTATTGGCCTGTTAAGGGCCCATTGGTTCAACAGTGCCACAAATATTATGGGAGTAATCAAGCAAATTTGGACTGAGTTTAAGATCTTCTTCATAAGGTGGAGCTCATATTTGGCACTGTTATTAGGGCCAAGATACTGGTTACGGGCCATAAGGGAGATCTTTCTACTATAATCCTGCTAATTGGATTTAATATTAAACCAACCATTACAGCATAGAGACATATTGCTATATTCATAGATTAGTGACTCTCTCAGCTCTCACCATAGAAGCTTCTTATTATAGCAGATGGGCATTATAATACAGAAACCCACAAATGTTAAATGTGTAGGAAGAAACAGAAGAGCACTCAAATCAGGTAGCTATATCACATCCTTTCTCCTCATACTCAAGGATCATTGAAGGAGTGGGGGGCAGAAAAATTGTAAGAGATAGGGATTGTGGATGAATACAAAGAAACCATGTTTTCCAGAAATGCCAGAGCAGCGCCCATATGAATCCACAGCACCTATAGCAGGATGCCTAAAATTTGCAGAAGTCTACAACAGAAAAAAACTCAACATGGAGGGGGAAAAGAACAAGAAACCCCAGTCTTAGCTTAGAAATTATCGGCAATTAATAGATGCTGGGAGGGGGGAAAGGTAGTGGGATGCCTAGTGTGTTGGATTCCATAGTTCTTAAAAAATAATAAAGGCCATGAAGTGAGGGGTAGGGAGGTGGGATGGGTTTGAAAAGAAGTAAGGAAGAAGTTCTGTGGGTGGAGGTTTGAATATGATCAAAATACACTGTATGAAATTCTAAAAATATCAATAAAATATTATTAGGGAAGGAAAACAATCAGTCAACTATACAGTTTCTAATGCAGAATATAATTGAAAATAGTATATGCAAATAAGGCAGGCACAGGAAGATAATTTTCTTCCAAGTATCTGAGCATTAATTTTATTGACATATTAATGCTAAAAGTCAATGGAAAGCATGTAAAAAAGCAAGAATAGTTGCTCAAGGTTTTGCTGACCCAGCTGTCTGATGTACTGTCCCGGTCTGGGTAAAATGGATGCTCATCCGGTAGAAAAGACAGCTGCCATAAATCAAAGCCAGTCAGGATCAGGTTCTGGATGTCAGATTGTGTTTATCAGACATAGTTACAGGCCAAAGCCTGTGTTGTAGGTTAATACAAGAACTCAGTGAAATATCTTTCACACAGCAGGATCTTAAAAATGAATACCCAGCTATGCTTATGAGCTCTCTGATTCTTTTTGACAGCAATATGTAAGCATTTAATCCCTTCTTAGTAATGCTTCTTGTTTGAATTATATTCTTTTTTCCTCAAGGTAAATGTCCTTTACTTTATATTCTACTAATTTCCTCTTTTGGATATTATAAACTCTTTTGCTTCTGTATTTTTTCCCTCCAGACACTGAAGCTAGGTCCTCAATCTAGCCTAGCACGCTACCCCTGAGCTTCATCTCCAGCCATAATTTTTGCTTATTCTTGCAGGTGTTGTCAGTGAAAAATATAAAACAATGCATATATGTATAGTTACACATATGATTTATGCTCATGAATTATATATATATATATATGTGTGTGTATATGAGTGTATTGCATAGCTTGTGGATATGCAATGTGTGTTTATATACGTGCACAATATCACTTAAAATATAATAGAATAATAATAACTAGTATTAAATTAATTATAAAATGTACAAGATGTA
>NW_008358517.1:2381817-2399651 GCF_000622305.1 Nannospalax galili
TTTAAAGATAATAATGTTCAGATTCCTAATTTTCTATTGTCTTCCTGCCATATGAAATTTTAAAAAATAAACATATGTTTATTCTAAATCTCAGTTGAAATAAAAAATATCTAAAATTTCTGAAATAGTCCTGAAATCACACAGACACACCCCACATACAAATACATACACATACATGCATATATGCATATATATACACACACAAAATCAAACACACACATACACACACACATATAGAGAGAAATGTACACACCACATACATATATACATACACCAGTCACTCAATCATATACATACACAAACATTTTTCCTAATATTTAAAAAAGTGATGTATTAGGGCTCGAGAGAAGGCTCAGTGATTAAGAACACTGGCTGTTCTTGTAGAAGACCAGGGTTCGAATCCCAGCACCCACATGGCAGCTAACAACTGTCTGTAACTCCATTTGCAGGAGATCCAATAGCCTTTCTGTCCTCCGGAGGCATTGCATGACACAGGTGCACTTACCAACATGCAGGCAATACACACATCCACATAAAATAAAAATAAATAAAATACTTTTTAAAGTGATGTATTAATAAAGAGAATATAATGTTAATAGAAAATTGAATTAGTTGGTTTTCCTTTTCTGTGAAAAAATATGGAACAGAAGCAACTGAATGGAAGAAGGGTTTATTTGTCTCATGCTCTAGGAGGAGATCCTGTCCATGATTGAGAAAAACATGGTGGTGGGAATGTGAAGTCCCTGGTTACCTTGTGTCTTCAGTTAAGAGCAAAGAAGTTAATGATGGTGATCAACTAGGTGCTTCCTTTTTTTCCCTTTATATTCAGTCTAGGACCAAAGACCAGGGGACAATGCAACTCACATTCAGGATGGAAATGTATTCCTCACTTAAAGATGTGTGGAAGTTCTCTCACAGATTCTTGGGTTCCTAAGGTGGTTCTAAATCCAGTCAAGTTGAAAATTCACATTACCCATCATGAAGGTCAAATAGATAAATGGATGAGAATCAAAAAGTCATTAATAAATCTACTCATATATGCACAATTGAAGTAAAACCATTGTAACAAAGTGTTGCCTAGTACTGTCCTCTGACAGACCACAGACAGACACCCTTTTCCCAAGCTTGTTTGCACCCACTTGCCTTGGATAGATAAATGGATGAGAATCAAAAAGTCATCAATAAATCTACTCATATATGCACAATTGAACTAAAACCATTGTAGCAAAGTGTTGCCTAGTACTGTCCTCTGACAGACCACCGACAGACACCCTTTTCCCAAGCTTGTTTGCACCCACTTGCCTTGGATTATCACAGCTAAGGTTGTTTACTGTTACTGTCAGCAAGAAAAGAGGGATAGGAAGAGTCAGCCATACCTCCCAACCAATCAGTTGGCCCTAGTTCCACAAGGAGAAGGGACTAAGGGTATATAAAATCAGGAACCTGAGGGGAGTCTCTCTTGCCACTTTGTCCAGCTGTGGGGGAAGTTACAACCCTCGCTTGGATTGAAACTTTACAGTGTAGCCTTAAGAGGGGAGCACCCACATTCCTGTAAGTAAACTGATTACTCTGTTAGTAAACCCAACAAGCTCACTGTTTTCTTAGACTGCAGTTTGACGAAATTGTTCAAGGATTTGTCATAGGGACGAGAAGACCAGATGTTTTCTGTGCCTCCCAGAAGAAATTTTACCTACACAAGTACCATTAAATGATTCAATGAAGGAATACAATCCATTTATTTATTTAATTATTTATTAAATTATTACAAGTGGCATTGGGACAACAGACTCATCAAAAGGAAAACTTAAAGCAATATTCCTTTATTCTTTCCTAACTAAATATCTTTAAATTGAAAAATTTTAGAATAAATTAGAATGGTACAACTGCAATAAAGGGAAAAACATGTTCAAAACTTGGAGTAAAATAAGATATTATATATAGAGAGGAATTGTAAGATAAAATTAGAAGGAACTTCATATGAAAATTTAGTGATGATTTAGTGAAAATTCAGACATCCTTAAAGGGAGTACAAAGGAAATTATAGGAAATTAAAGCAGAACTATATTTCCTTATCCCAGAAGTGAAATACAGGCAGAAGCTAGTTCTAAAATATCTGTGAATCCATAACAAATGATGTACATATCTGATTATGAATAACAGGTAAGGAGAGACATTCCACAAGGGAAGATAGAACCATGAGAAGTTGTCTAACATTATTAATTTTTAGTGAATAAACATAAAACATCACAAGAGAAATGGAAAAATATTGTGATCCCGATACTTGCAACATACGGTGTCACTGAAACTTTAATGTGTTGCTAATTAGGGTATAAGATTGTATAACGATTTTCAAGAACTTTACCTAAAATACTCATATGAGACCATTTGCAGCCCCCTTAATCCTAATAGGTGTAGTTTGGATGTGTATTGTCCCTCAGTCTCATTTTATTTGAAAAATGGTCCCTAGCTGGTGGTACTCTTTTGGGAAAAGTTATAGATTCTTTGGCACTTTGGGTATAGCAGCCAAGCATAGACCACTGTACAAGGCCTGGAGGGGTATAGCCTGGCCCTGTTTCTGCCTCTTGATCTGTTAGGATGTGGAAAAAAAATGACAAGTTCCTACCACAGTAAACCAAAGCACTTTAGCAAACAACCCTTCGCCATCATGGACCTGTGAACTAAAATGACTCTCTTCCTTTGAAATGTTTTGGTTGGGAGATGGAGAGATGACTCAGTGGTTAAGAGCACTGGCTGTTCATGCAGAAGACCTGAGTTCAAATCCCAGCACCTACATGATGGCTAACAATTGTCCATAACTTTAGGTCCAGGGGATTCAGCACCTTCTTCTGTGCTCCACGGGCAGTGCATATCGAAGGGGCAGTTACACACATGAAGGTGATACACTCATACACATGAAATAAAACTGAAAAACTGAAAACTAAAAAATATGTAGAATAAAATGTTCTTGTCAGGTGAAAAGTGACTGACGCAGTAGTGAAGCACAGGAAGCCATCTAAATATTCATCCTCAGAGAAATTTATTCACACATCTTCATATTTAAACACACTGGAACATTTCTCCCTGTATTAATTATGTTCACACCTCTGTGATAAAATATATGACAGAAACAACTTCGAAGCACAAAAATCTTTGTTTCTTTCTGACAGTTTCAGAGGACTTCAGTCCATCATAGAGAAGTCATGGTTAAGACTTCAGTTCACCGAAACAGGAACTTGTTGTAGAAGCTGTCTGCCACAGGACAAATCAAGAAAGAGGAGGCAGCAGGATCCAGAGGCTAGATAGAACTTACAGTTTCCAAACCCTGAGGACGCACAAGCATCCATGATACTCTAACTTCTAAAGGCTCTGCAGCCTCCCGAGGTAAGAGCACAGCTGGACAAAAAGCATTCAAAGGAATCACCCTATTCTGGACATTTCACATTCAGACATGAATACTTTTTCAAACTAGAAATAATTATTTTTTCAGCTAATAACACAACTAAAACTAAAAAGCATTGTATTGGACAAAACCAAACCACATAAAATCTTTAATCTCATATTCCATAAGGCCAGAACATAGAAAAAAATAATCTGAAGAGTTCGTTTATGATGTGATGATGTGTTACCTGGATGAGGGACTGAAACTAAAGGGAAGTTCAGTAATGAGCCTAAATGTTGTAAACTGTGCTTTAGGTGATATGTATAATGTATTAAATTGAAAGTTTGCAGGCAATTTTTGAATCAACAATAATATATTCCCATATTCAACTTGAAAAATGATATCTACATTATAAATAAATAAAAATGTTCATCATGACTAGATTAAATTAATCCTATATTGCTGAATATTATTGTGCAGTATGAAATTCATATTTGTTTGGTAATTTTACTGGTCAATTATACTGTTTATGATTTGGTTCAGATTTTAGATTTATCAAAGAATTTCATTTCATTTCTCTTCTTACATTTAGAATAGGTATTCCTCTACTGGTTATAATATGTATGCATCTGGTGCCCTTGTTTGCACTGAACATGAGTTCACAAAATTTTCAGTGAAGTTCTCTTTTTATAAACTCTTATCTTAGTTATTTCTTTAGAATTTGTCAGGCTCAATGTCATTTTCTCAAATATGTCTCATTCTGTTGATTTTGGCTGTTCCAGGTGTACAGTCTCAGCCTTTTCTGCAGACCTTTTCATCAGATAATGCGATACATTCTTTTCCTCTCATCCATCTCTTACAAACTGAACTTCCGATCTTTCAGATGTCTCCTAAACACACATAAGCACGCTTTCTTTATGATATTATCTGAATAATATTATCTACTTCCATGTATTCAACTGTGAGTTGCTGTATCTTCCAACCTCTTTTCAGAATGTTTTCTTCAGATTTTTTTATTTTTTTATTTATTTCTTTTAGTAGGGTTCAGTCAGATGGCCATTTCCTGGACCCACAAACTGGTAAGCATATCACTTTAAGGGGCAACCTTTAACTTCCCAACACTACCTCTCATATTAGCAGTGAGAGCTCTGAAAACTCCATGAAGCATTACATTATTTTAGTTCCATGTTAACTAACATGCATGTATATTAAGGTGGCAGAAGTTTTAATGCCTAATATGGAACCAATCTCAACTTAAAAGGTTGACAGGTTGAAAAATTCTCCAGAAAGAGGGACAAAGTTCCTCATGTGTCCTGGAACAGAAGAAAGTAAGTCCCTTTTCATGGTGGCATTAATTCTTTCAGGAAGGGTTTTAGTTACCTGCTGTTTTTCAATAATCCCCCAAGGCTCATCAGCTAAAATTGAGATGGCTCGGTGGTTAAGAAGACTGGTTGTTCTTGCAGAAGAGCTGGGTTTGAATCCCAGAACCCACAAGGCAGCTAACAACTGCCCGTAACTCCAGTGCCAGGGGATCTGACATCCTCTTCTGACCTCTGTGGGCATTGCACAACACGGGTGCACTTACTTACATGCAGGCAATACACACATACACATATAATTTTAAAAAAAGCTAAAAAAAATTGATCTCTCAGTGCAACCATTTTTAGAGGTTAAATCTTTAAGTAAAGGATGAGTCCTGAGCCTTTGTCCTTTTGAATTGGATAAGTTCATTAATACAAGAATGAATTCATATGGATGTGGCTTATTGATGAAGAAGTAAGTCAGGCTCCGTTCTCTGTCCCATTCATTCTCTGACCATGAGGTTCTTTCTACTGAGCTATGTCACAGACAAGAGATTCTCTCTAGATGTGAGCTCTCAAAAGCTGAGTCAAATAATCTTCAATTGTTTGCACATCATACAGGTTGTAGCACTCTGATCCAGCAGCACCAAACAAGCATACTCATATCCAGTTTCTCTGCTAACACACTTCTCTTTTTGTGCTTCTTACTTGTTTATATGATTACACTATTATCCACTGCAGGGGGGTTCAGGGAATCTTATTCGTGTTTCGTGTATTTTTTCTCATTTATTAATCATAAGAGAGCAAATCTAAAATACATGAATGATTTTGTAATGGATGGAAGTTTAAAAAAATTAATAATGGGACCAAAGCTATCACAATCCTGTATAGAAATCTTTGTTGCTTAAGGCTTTCACATTTCGCCTTTCTATTACCTTTGCAGCCCTATGTTACCTTACTTAATTACCATGAATAAGCTATGTGCCTTTAGCTTGCATTCCTCACTTGAGAATAAATTCCCTCCAAAACTTGAAAGAAAAAAAAAAAAGATAATGGGAGATCTGAGAATACTAAGTGGACTTTCTGGGCAGCTGTCTGTAACCATTCATGTGCCTTCCTCTTTCACTTTCGCCTCGTCCTCTTCCTCCACCTTCTCCTCTTCCTCCATCTTGAATGCCTCTATCACTCCTGTAAATATTTTTCATTCATGCATGCATTAATAAATTAATATATAATATGTATGACATTATTCCTGTGGAGCTGTGAACAAACATCTACTTGCCCAGATAATGAATTGAAAACAGACCAAAACAAGGATACCATTAAAGTCCACTTTTGTGAACCAATGAGTTTTGTTGGGATTACTTATGGGAATATTTTTGAGCCAGAAATGGCTCGAATACATCTGCATCATCAAAGCCCACCCCAGCATGGGTGACAGGTCAGGAATCTTAAAACCGTGGAAGTCAATGTGTAATTTGCAGGCTGCTGAATGGGTTAGAAAGTGTACTTATCAGGCAGCTTAGTTAATCTGAACTGATATTAGGCATTTTGTGTTTTGGTTTCTTTCAAACTCTCCTCAAAAGCTTAGTTTTTCTGAGACTATCTATCAGCAGGCTTTGAGTGCTCTATATATGGGTGAGGAGGAAGGGGTCTAATGAATCTAGTCAGTTTCAGGGACTGCCTGAAGCTGTTGTGTCATCTACTTCTGAAGACTAAGGAGCTATTCTGTTTGGCAGAATGTTTCACCTCCATTTAGAATAACATTGTTCTCCTTTCTCTCTCTCTTTTTTAATTGAGCTTTTGTAATTCCAAACAACAGTTCTCAATCAAATTTAGACCCCCCTCACCCATCTCTGCCTCTGTCCCCCTCCCCTACTGGATCTCATATTTTCCATCATACATGTTAAGTCCTATCCAGTCAAGCATTTGTACCCAGATGTCTTTCAGTATAAATTCATCCACTGGAGTCTAGTCAGCCCGTCTACAGATCATATGTAAGGTATACTCTCCCACACCCAGTAGCAATCACCCTTTACTTGTTCTCAATCTAGTACCACTTGCCACCTATTTCTCTCCTCCCCTCTGGGCCCTTGTTTAATTGAGTTGGTATGGGTCCTGTGCTTAATGCCACCATCCCACAAGTTCACATGTGGCATGAAAACCTCTGCTGCCCTGTGTTCATGTGCCAGCCCTGGCTCTTGAAATCTTTCTGCCCCCTCTTCTTCACTGGTTCCTGAGCTGTGGGTGGGTGAGGTTCAATATAGGAGTCATATCCAAGGATAGTCATTCTGCAGTCTCTTATTCTTTAAAACATGGCCAGATGTCTGAGAGATGCCCAGTACTAGGTGTCATATTTATGGTTGAACCTCTGAAACTAAGACTTTTGTAATGTAGTGGAACAAGGAGTAGAGAGAAAACTAACACATCCCTCAACTTTTGCCACTAAAGCGTCCTTATACATCAAAGTGTGAAGCACACAGTAGGCCAGAACTGGCCAAGTTTTTCTTCTCTTTTAACATCCTGCAGAATGAACATCCCTGCAGGATGGAACACTTCATCTTCCCTGAGAACGGCCTATGTCTTTGGAGCATCTCTCCAAATGGAATGTTCTATCTCAGAGAAAAGCATTTCACAACATGTATGTTAATGGATCACTAGACTTAACACTATAAGAGGTGTTTCCCATTTCCACATATTTTCAATCAGATCAGTATCAAAATGTCATTATTCGTTATGTAGTGACTGGTGGTTTTCAAGTTAAACTCTATCCCTTACAATAACATGAAAACAATTAAAAACTCACCTGTATAATAACAAAGTCCTTTCTTTTCAGATTTAGGAAGAGAATCAGTGACCAGAAATGCTCATTCGTGGTTCAAAATATCTTTATCAATTTATTTGTATAGAGATATAAGAATAGGAATATATATTATAATGGAAATGCACATAACAAACAGAAGGTTGCTGGGCAAGGTGTTGAAGATTTGGGCAATTCTAGGAGACAAAGCAATTGGTGCTTTTGATGGTTATGTGTCAGGTCCCCCACTGTGTACTTGCATACTATAAACACACACACACACACACACACACATATCTGTATCACTGGGAAAACTGGACAGAATGCTTTTATGATATCAATGTCAAGCTTATGTGACAAAAACTAATTTAATTGTAGACCATATACATATATTTATATGTAATACACAATGCCTCAATGTCTAAGTGGAGACTGGTGAGCTAAAAATCGCAAACTTGATGGTCAATGAGGTTACTCCTAAGATCAACCTTACAGGATCTATGCCAATAGTTTATAGTGTGACTGCTATTTCATTAAAGTCAGTGCTTTTAGATCAGATAGGACAAATATAGGCATAAAAGCAATCAGAGTGTGATCAAATAAACACATTGTTTCCACAAAGCACATTCAACAATTAGAAACCAATATTGACATCTGGGTACCAATCCAAAGCCAAGAAATTCTGCAATAAAGACTTGGTTACAAATTTGAGCTACCATGCCAACACATATTCAACAAGCCATTCTCAAAAAGGCATAGAAGACCTTAATAGGTACAGTGTGCAGTCATTGCCAGAAATCTGTGGTGAGTCAGGACAGACCAGGCCTCAGTATAACCTCCAGGAAAATAAAGGCTATCCAAGTTAGAAAAAATAAAGACCTTTTATCCAGAGCTTTGAACAGTTACAGAGTTAGTTCTGTGTTTTACAGACATGCAAAGTCAGCCAAGATATTAGGAAAACTTGGCCTATTTGATTTCAGGATTATTAGAATGGGAAGGAATGGGAAGGGTAGACACAGCATGGCTGGAAATGGAATCAATTCAGGGTCCTTATTTAACATTCCTTAGATTATCCCTCCTTTTCTCAGTTGAATTATACATGATAGCTTAGTGCTCCACCATCCTTAGCCATAAATGATCTTCAGTAAAAAGAAGGACAAAATATATGGAAGTTGGAAATTATTTTAAAATCCAAACCCAAACCCAGCAGAGGAGAAGAAATAGCAAAAATCAGAACAGGAATTAATGAAATAGAAACAAAGAAACCAAAAAAAAGATTAATAAACCTAAGAGCTGGTTCTTGGAGAGATATACATGCTAGACCTTTAGCATATGAGCCAAAAGAAATAGCAAATCCAAATCAGCGAAATTAGAAACCAAATGAAAACATCAAAACAGACACTATGAAGACCCACAATAATATAAAATAATACTTTAAAATTTTATACTCTATTAATTTTAAATTTCTAAAAGAAATAGTTGAATGTCCAAATTCATGGAACCCACCAAAGTCAAACCAAATATAGATCAACAATTTAAACAGACTTGTAACACATAAGGAAATCTAAACAGTTGTACAAAGCCTCCTGACTGAAAAAACTGTATGCCCAGATAGATTCTCAGCAGAATTTTACCAGACCTACAAAAAAGATGGACAACCAATACTACTTAATTTATTAAAATTAGAAAGTGGCGGGAGCATTCCCAAACTCCTCATGTGATATTGCATCACTCTAATGCCTAAATAAGGAAAAGAAGCAACAAAAAGGAAATCTATAGGCTAAGATCCCTAGTGACATAAATGCAAAAGTTCTCATCCAAGTACTCACAAATTACATGCAGACACAAATCAAAATACTTCAACTAAGATAGACACACAGAATAAGTGTTTGTGATATGCTCAGGACTCCATGACACATCGACAATCCATCCAACCTCTACACTAAAGCTCAGGAATCATGGAAGAACAGGGGGAAGAAAAAAATATTAAAACATCTTTCAACTCTCACCAACAAAGCTTCCTTATGCAACAGATGATGATCAACCAAGGAAGCCACAATTGTCCAAACTGCAGAGAAATAGAAACTTCAAAGTGCTTATCCTTGAATAGGATGCCTATGACAAATCTCTGCCACCCAAGGCTAAGGACCATTGCATAAGGGTGCAGAAAGATTCTAAGGGTAGGAAGTGGTGGATGACCACAGGGAAGCAAAGTATTCCAGACATCTGGGAAATTATTCATATGAACACACAGCAAAGTGACGAGATCCATGCAAGCTACAGCTGAACAAATACCAGCATAGAGGTGGGGAACTGGGGAAAAGCTCGAACCTCAGCTGAGGATCTATTGGAAACTAATAAAGACTTAGAGACAAATATTCTTCAGTGTCATTTATCCACTGGAATCTTGCTAATCTAGCTAATGTCACATCCTTTTAAAAGTTGACCTTGGACTACTGAGATGGCACCATGAGTAAAAGCACCTGCCACCAGTAATGACCAACTGAATTTGATCTCTCGAACCCAAAAGCTAGAATAACAGAACTGACTCCTACAAGCTTTCTTCTGAGCTACCCATACATGGCAGGACACACACAATGCATGTCACACATACCTAAATAGAAGCATACATACATGCACATGAAATAAATAAAGTAAAATATAATTTAAAAAGGTGAGCCTCTAGAAGTTGATATAAGAATGATTAGCCTTAGGGTGTGGGGAACATTAGAGGGCAGGAACAATGGGAGAATTTGAAAAATAGGAACTATGCTATCTTTAAACTTGAATAAAGAGTTTTGGTACATCACCCCTGCCTGTTGGTACACGCCTTTAATCTCAGCACTTGGGAGGCAGAGGCAGGTAGATCGCTGTGAGATTGAGGACAGTCTGGTCTACATAGTGAGTTCTAGGACAGTAGGGAGCCTTTGTCTTAAAATAAGCAAACATAAAGTTCTGATATATAATTGCAAATTGAGATGACTTTAGAAAAAGGTTAATGCACCATATATTTCAAAAGACTTCAAGTAATGAATGCTTATATCATAAATAAATGAGAGCTGTTCAATGAACAAGACAGATATGTTTACCTTAAATATTATACTATATATTTAATATGTATTAGATGGTACCCCATTAATATGCAGGCATTTTAGGTATGTGTTAAAAATGAGTGTCTGAAAAGATATTATTTATTATAAATAGTTTTAATTAATAACAACTTTTATAGTTGCTTGTGCTGATGAATAAAATCACTCTAAAGCAAATATTTCTATTGCATATAGTACTCTGTATTTAAATCTTTTTTTTTTTATCTTTTTGAGACAGGGTCTCCCTGTAGCTCCAGTTGTCCTGGTACTCACTATGTAGACCAGGCTGGCCTTGAACTCACAGAGATCCGCCTGCCTCTGCCTCCCGAGTGCTGGGATTAAAATCTAAATATTTTAAGAATTATCTAGCTCCTGAATTTTTTTTGGAAAATTGTATCACCAATTGTGCAATAATTGGAGAGTTCTTAGATAGCAGAATTGATCTTAAAATAAGTGTGAAATTTCACAGTGCCAATGTCCACTGTGGGGAAGATTGTAGTTTAATGCAGCCAGTGTGGACGATGCTTTCAAATCTCATATCTGCTTTTAAGAACTTGTAGTAATTGTGAACACGTAACCACATACTCTGTTATGTTGTTGTGGCCAATGTTTGTCCTTCCTAAAATGAAGATGTGTCATTTGTCGTATAAACACAAGTATTTAACCAAATGTGAGATCTGACAGATTATTTTTCATCCAAGACAAAATGAAAATAGCTCCAAAATTTACGCAAATATAATCAAGGCTGCACAATTGTGTTGATGACATAATCAACTAATATTCAATTATGGAGCATCACAAATGATTTCATTTACCACGTGTAGAGTGTTTCTTACATTACACACACAAACAAAATGAGTATTTTGATGTTGTATATAAATATGACTATTATAGAAATATCAAGGTACATAGTTTCTTCCAAATATATTTATATCTAAACAAAATATGCAGATTATTGTTAAAGCAATTAATTTTGTAATGCATTATGTTTTAAGATCAAATATATATATCGTAGTTTAAATTATAGCATTCAACTGGCCGAGAGTCATTCTAACTGTAAGATGATTAATTTTCTGTCCTTTTGGCATGTAAAATCCAGGGTTACTAAGTGGTTCAATATTGGCTATTATTTTATGTCAAATTCAATTGAGTAGAAAGAAGATAACCTTTTTACTCTATTAATTTCCTCTATGATTGAGGTGTGCTTATGAATTAACTTTTTCTAGAAAGTATTATAGAGCAATGTTTCCAACTTAATAGGTATTTGCTACAAAACATATCCTTTTTATTAACTATAAAGTCCTCTGACATTTTCTTGATGTCATTGACATTTCCCTTTCAATACTAATGCACTGGTTTCAAGTACAATAGTGTAAGGCAGAATAATGAGGAAGTTTGTTTTTTATAGCTCCTTTTTCTTTTTTAAGCAAAACAAGATTTTTGCAAAGTATCTGTAGCATGAAATTGTGCCTTGCTGTTCTAACATTTCACATACTACCTTAATTTGTTTTGCTCTGATAACAATGAAGAAATAAGAAATCTTAAACAGCTCACTATTTTTAACATAATCAAACTGAAGGAGAAAGAACATGTAATTCAAGGAGGCAAGATGATCTCACATGTGTAATATGATGGAAAGTTATTTGCAGTAATGGCACATTGGTTGAAAGGATAAATTAGTTAACTCTCTCTCTCTCTCTCTCTGAGTTTGAATATATGTACAAAGCAAGTACTTATTTATATAGTTATTTCAGTAAAATATTTTTAAAAATATTTTCTATATTTAGAAGTTCTGGAACAATTTATTAAAACACAGAATTATGTTTACAATCCCACTAAAAATTCACTCCAGTTCTTTAAGTATTATATCAACCTTGGAAATATTCTTCCATTTAGACATTAAGTTCCCCATTGGGTGCATAATTGAGACATTCTCTTTGAAGCATTCGATTCCATGAAAGAATTTTACAACAATAAAGCCCCATAATTAATCTAAAAAAGCCTTATATAATTAATAATCAGCTTTCAGTTTGGTTCACTCTATCACTGCAGCATCTCTGTCCTACAAGTGAAAATATTTGCTCAGGTTTGTCCTTGTCATTCAATGTGGATTGTGTATCCTATTACCATGTACCCACGCTAAATGTTATGAGTGGTTTAGAGTGCAGCTCAATAAATAACTCATAATTATGAAAGTCTTAGACCAACTTCTCAGATAGTATGTTATTATATGAAAGTGAAAAATGCCTTTACAGGATTAAAATTGAGTAGTAACATAACTTTGATTGAAGAAATAATTTTTATTTTGTTGAGATGTTTTATTATGCAGCCCCAGCTTGCCTGGAACTCTCTATGTAGGTCACCACAAGCTGGCCTTGATCACACAGCAATCTGCTAGCTTCTGTCTTCTGAATGCTTGAACTGGAAGTTTGCACCACTATACCGAACATAAGAAATACTTTTACACTTTTATATTTTCATTAAGCAGTGGTTTTATCAGCAGAAGTTTTACTTGCAGGATTTGATTATGGAATTACAGTCAATGACTGCAGAATATTTACAAAATGGCAGCATACATAAAATTTTTACATTTTTGGACTGAAGAACTGTTGAGTTCTACAAGTAAAAGTGTATACAAGAAATAGATGACTCGGTGGTTAAAAGCATGTAGTACTATTGCATAGTACTCAAATTCAGTTCCCAACACCCACATCAGGAGGTCACAATCACCTATAACTCCATCTCCTGGAGATCATTCACCCTTATCCAGCCTCTGTAGGCACCTGCATACACACACACACACACACACACACACACACACACACACACCTGATCATAATTTAAATAAAATCTATAAAACGTATATGGCATTATAAATTTCATATTTCCCTTGTGTTAGAAATAGATTTTGAAGCATAGTCTTTGGATGTGAAAGGTAAATTAATTTCTACTAATTCAACATTAAAAATAGTAAAGCATTATATTTGCAAAATTATGACTATGTACAGTATTATTTAAAAACTTGGAGATAATGTTATCTTAAATATGTGGTATGCAGCATGCTGAACACGTCTGTGCAGGAACAGCAGCAGAGGACCTGCTGTTTTTATTGTCTTTTAAAGAAAGCTCTAATATATTATGGAAAAGGGACTTTACTCATTACTAAATGAGGGGCCTCTCTGGATTATTCCCAGATGAACTATGTGTAGTTAATATGTGCAGACTTATGGGAACATTCGACGATTTTATGTGTATGGATTTTATTTTATTTATAATCAGGGGTGTGTGTGTGTGTGTGTGTGTGTGTGTGTGTGTTTGTTTGTCAAAGAAAAACTTCCACCATATGGGTCGTGGGGATCAAACTCAGGTCATCAGGCTTGGAAGTACATGCTTTGCCATCTGAGCAGTTTGACTTACCCAAGATACGTAGCTTTATTTTCCATCTCCTCTCAATGTCATACTGACATATTTGCATCAGAAATGACATTCTACATGAGAATGTTAATAAATAGTATAGTAAAGATGATATATTAGTAAGCAAAGCTTTAACCTATTCTTTTTTGTCAAACATTACAAAATGTTTTACTTGATAACTAGATGTATATAACCTTTACTTTTCAGACAACTGTATTCATTCAATCTGAAATTAGAGTTTGCCAAAATATGTTGCCACTATTCCAGTTGACTAGGGCTCATTGAAAAAAACAAACAACATGAGTAACCAAGGTAATATATGTACTGCTAGACAGTAACATCAGTGTTGTAATGTTTCCTGAGAATAATGTATATTACTAGTTTTAGACATGAATGTTGTAAATAAGTTGATACATTTATAAAGAAATAAATAAAGTACATTCTCAAGAGAGTACTTCAAATAATTGACTTTTTAAAATTTTATCTAGTATTTTATTTTATGTGTGTGAGTATATTGCTTGCATGCATTTACGGGCATTGCCAGTGGAACTGGAGTTATAGACAGTTATTATCTGAAATGTGGGTGCTGGGAACTAAACCCAGTCCTCTGCAAAAACAGCCAGTGCTGTGAATTACTGAATCATATTGCCAGGCCCCTGACATTCAGATTAAAAAAAAAACCTGAAACATGACTTTAGCTTATAGTGAATTCCATGTTACCAGCACAGATTCTTAAAAGTTGTCATAAAAATTACAAATGACATCAGTTGGGAGATCATTGAAAACACAAATATAATGAGCCAAATCTAAGCACAGATAGATTGCTGTAAAAAATTATACTTAGTAAGCAGTGAAGTGAACCTTTGAGGAAAATCTTTACAGGAGATGTGTGTGCGTGACAAAGTGGAAGAAGCAGTTAGCCAAAAAAGAAAATGAACCCTTACTCTGAGTCTGTACTCTTAGGTGTTCCTGTTTTGAAAGGAGCTCATTTCATCTACAGGTTTGAAAAAAAAGGTTTTGTTATCATTTATTATTTTTAATTTATGTGTATGAGTGTATTGCCTGCATGTATATGAGTGCACCCATGTCGTTCAATGTCGTGGAGGTCAGAGGAAGGCGTCGGATTCCCCTGGAACTAGAGTTAGGACGGGTCGTAGCTTCCATGTGGGTGCTGGGAATCGAACCCGGCTCCTCTGCAAGAGCAGTCAGTGCTCTGAATCGCTGAGCCATCTTTCCAGCCCCTATTCCCCTTTTCTTTTTTTTTTCTTTCTTTCTTTCTTTCTTTCTTTCTTTCTTTCTTTCTTTCTTTCTTTCTTTCTTTCTTTCTTTCTTTTGATCAACTTTTTCTTGGAAATCTTTTTTAAATAAATATTTTTACTGTTTTTATTTTATGTGTATGAGTGTCTTGCTTGCATGTAGGTAAGAGCATCCATGTTGTGCAATGCCCATGGAGGTCAGACGTAGTATTGGATCCTTTTGGAACCAGAGTTTCGGATGGTCATTAGCTGCAATGTGGGTGCTGGCAAACGAACCTGGGTCCTCTGAATGAGAAGCCAGTGCTCTTAACCCCTGAGCGGTCTCTGTTCCCTCCCTTTTATTGAAATCTTGATGGAAGCAAATCTGAAGGAAGGTTACCACAGTTCAGAGAGAATCATAATGTACTTTCCTAAACTATGGAGACTTCACAAGTTGGCTGTTACCAAGTGTTTTGAGTGCAATACTCAAAGTATTCAAAGTTACATCCATTGAGAATCTAAATATATTAAGATTGCATAAGTTTGATTCCAATTCACAAATTGGAATCTCTAATGTTTTTCAAGCTTAATGTGAAAATACACGCTTTAGTGGTTGTTCAGATGAGATTCAAATCTTTAGTAGAATTCTAGAACAATGAATAAAGAATGGTATGAATCATTTAGATTTATATATTTTCACAAACACAAATGAAAACAAATCTTTTTTGTCAAAGACATATGTCTTCTTATATGTAAAATTATTTATTTTAATTTTTAGTTTACTCATAATTAAAGAAATGAGGTAACTACAAATGGTTAAGAATATTTACAGAATTAAAAAGTATTTTTATTTTTTTTGAGAATTTCATAATCTATATTTTGATCATATTCAGAATGCCTCCCGTATCTTCACCACACTTTATTAAACCTGGTGGCACTCTTTACGTGAAGGAAGCACTATGCCAGGTTCCAAACATATTAATGATGTAAGTCTTGATAATCATTTAACCATAATACAAAATAACTCTTGTGGTAGAGTGATGGCTCAGAGATTAAGAGCACTTATTGTTCCTGCAAAGGATCCAGGTTTATTTCCCAGTACATGCATCATTCTGCTCACATCCACCTCTAACTGCAATTCCAGGGGATTTGATGCCCTCCTCTGACCTCCAAAAGCACCTGTATAAGCCCAGTAAACATATACTCATGAAGGCACGAACATACATGTAAATAGTAAAAAATCATCCAAATAACTAGAAGCTCCCCCAAAAAGGCTGAGTTATTAAGTGCAGATAATATTCTATATATTAATGCTTGAAAGTCATGGCTTTCATTAGTGACTAAAATTTAAATTTAGTTAATCAAGTCCAAGTAATGGAAAGCACCTTAAGAAGCACCCTCAACAGTATCTTGTAAAAGAAAAAAGTAGACATCGGAAATTCATTTTTCAATTTGTATGCATTGTTCCAATGAGCAGAAACTAATTGATTTTTCTATCTGATAGATATATGTTTGGTATCAATTCAATTTACATTCTTCAGGTAAGATGGCTTAATTTTCAGCCTTCTGAAATATGGAGACTCTGCTGCATAAAGTAACAAATTTATAAAATAAATATCCTTAACATTTTATAACCATAGCTTTAAATTCACTGGTACATTATAATAAAATCTTCCATCTCTAGTTATAGGCATACAACTACATTATTACATCTCCAAGTCTTGATTTCTTTTATTCGTCAAAATATATACATTGAACAAAGCATAACTTCTCTTTATCGTCCATGAAATTTCTATAAATAAAATTTTCTCTAAAGAAAACTTAAGAAGCAGTTGCCATTGCATGTATGACCACTGACTTGATGGCTTAATGATTGGCCATTTACTAAGTTTGTAGAATAGCCATTCCTGCTTTTTGCCTTAAGGGCCATTGAATATATAGGCCTAAAAGGGAATTTTCTCAGGTTGAAATGTGGGAACTTCTAATGCACATGTCTTTAAAAGATAGATGTATTTTGTATCATTTGGAGGAAAGCAACTATTTCCTAAATATTGTTATTAGAGTCCATTTCCATGTTGTAAAGCTCCTAGGTAGTTTTTTTAAAACAAGGGTCTTTTGCTGCTTTTGATATTATAGCCTAATTCAAAACCTTTTTACCATGGAAAATAGCGTACCATAGGTAATAGGAAAAACCCTCAAATCTCAGAGCATTATTCCATTTTTAGTCCAGTAGAACACTTTTTCTAAAAGAAATGCGTTTTCTTTCTGTACTTCTAAATATGATGCTTTTCACTGTCTTTGGCCACTTTGAGTGATCATCAAAGAGCCAGTGGAGTGACTAATTACATAGATTCTCACTCACAAGGAAAGTGGATAAATATCTACAGAAATCCAAAGTAAATTGAGGGGAATTCAGAAATTGTTGACTGTAAGTAAAACTGATTGATGTTTCTTCAGTAACTTTGATTGATCTTTTCATTGAAAATAAAAATCTCTGATACTAAAAAGCAGCCTGAACGGTCATACATCTTGCACATAACACTCATAAGGTTTGGATCTTTATACTATTACATATATATGTCTTGATTTTTTTATCACTAAAATTTATTAAAATAA
>NW_008358517.1:2399702-2410966 GCF_000622305.1 Nannospalax galili
AAGGTTCTAGATTTGTTTCCTTGTGCTCATTATTCTTTCAGTTCACTAAACTTCTTAAATGTAGAGGAAATTTGTTATCAAAATTGGGAACATCTGTCATATATTTTTCAAATTTTTTTGCTGCCTCTCCTTCTTTGAATCCGTTTGTAATATAGCAGTAAGCTTCTGAGATTGCACAAGCCTCTGCAGGCCTTCCTGTTCTCCATTTTCATTTCTCTCTCTCACAGAAAAATCTCAACGGATATGTCTTCTTATTTAGGAATTCATTCTGCTGTTGGTTTAGATCAGCTGCTGAACCACTGCAGTAAGCTTTTCTTGCAACTGATTTACCTTTAAACCTCGGAACTGAAAATTTCAAGTTTCTTTTTGCTCTTCCTAGTGTTTGAATCTGCTTAATTCTTTTACTCACAAGCTCAGTGTAAGGATATCACAGCTACTATGAACTGTTTATTCTGTGCATTTACCAATATTTCCCGAAACTTTATTTTTGCAAATTGGACATTTTATTGGCTATAATAAAATAAAATTTGTGAAAGATCACTCCTTGTTCTTGTTCTTTTTCTCTGATTGTTTGATGATGCTACTTGGGGTAATTCTGCAAAATACATGATCTCTTTTGTGTTCATCAATGGAAATATTTACTAGATTATCTTAAAATCATGACCAAATGATTGGATGGAGAGGCCTGTAAATGCTTGAAATAACGAATGTCTTAGCATGTGGTGAGGAGTTCTTTTATAAGTTGTGCACACTGCATCAACTCCAACAGTCAAGAAATACTCAGCTTTTTATTCTTGTTTGAAGATCAAATCTAGGCAGAGGTAAATCAAAAAGGCATTTTGGACTGTCTTAAGGAGATTCTAGCACTCTATATCTGCACAACATCTGGAGTGCTTGACAGTCCCCTATTGTTCCCTCATGCCCCAGATTGTTTCCTTTCTGACTTCTGTTTTGTTTTGCATAAACTTAAAGTGTTATTTCAAGCACCTGAAATGGTAAATTATTTTGTGAAATAAAAAATATATTTTATTGTATTTTTGAAAAATTTATATAATGTATTTTGATAATTTTCAGGCATTCCTCCCCATACCACTCCTTACTACCCCCATCTTCCATTATTTTTTAAGTCTATATTAAAAGCCTAATTTTGTTTCCTGAACTCTATGGATTTTCCAGTTGAAGCACACTGGACATTCAAATGTAGCATCCTCTTATGAGAGAGAACATGTGATGTCTTTCTTGGTCTGGGTGACCTCCCTTGGGGTGATTGTCTCCAGTCTATCATTTAACTGCAAATTTCATAATTTCTTCTTTTTGTTCACTGAACATATTCCATAGTATGAATATGCCATGCTTTCACTATCCTTTCACCAGTTGAGGAATATCTACACTATTTCCATTTCTTAGCTATTTTGGGTAGATGGCTGAGAGTGATATGGCTAGATCAAATCGTAGATCTACTCTTAGCTGTTTTGCGACCTCGACACTGATTAACATATGGCTGCCACCAGCATTGAATAAGTGTTTCCTTTTTCCCACATGCTTACCAGAATTTGTTATCATTTGTTTGTTTGATTTTTATCCTAGCTAGTCTGACTGGGATAAGATGAAATAAAAAAGTAGTTTTAATTTGTATTTCTCTAGTGACTGCAGATGTTGAACATTTAAAAATTATTCCTCAGCCATTTGTGTTTCTTTGTTAACTATTGCTTTAGAGTCTGGCTCCAATTTTTAATTGTATTTTTTGTGATGTTTATACTTTTTTAGTTCTTTGCATGTTATAAATATTAACCTTCATCAGAAGTATAGCTGGTAAAGATTTTTTTCTCATTTTGTAATGTAATATCTGTGAAAATTCAAATCTTTCACATATCATTTCCTGTGCCTTTAAGCTCACATGTATTTCCTTCTTTCTCACTCAGATTCAAGGTATAAGGTCTTATGTTGAGGTCCTTGATCTATTTGGAGTTGAGTTTTATGCATGTTAATGTATAGATAATTTCACTCTTCTAAATTTAGCTATTCAGTTTGATCACCACCATTTGATGAAAATGCTGTCTTTTCTCCAATGTGTATTTTTGGATCCTTTATAAAATAATAAGTTGACTTCAGGTGTGCAGAATTAAATCTGTATACTTGGTTCTATTCCATTGATCAATGTATGTTGTTGTTGCCTGCCTTAGTGTTGCCTGCCTTAGTGGCCTAGCTACTTGGGGGCCTAGCTCTATTGGGGGCAGGGGATGAGTAGGCACAAAGTCAATGGTGCAGACTTGGGGAGACTCACTTGGCAGTTAGCAAGCAAGCTCGTTTATCGTGGTTTTAGGGCTCTCTTTTATACCCCTGTCCAATTCTCATTGGTTCATTTGGCTATGTGTCTCCTCTTCATTGGTGCAGCACACTGTCCTCTGTTTGCATCATTTGATGTTGTGCTTTATGGCAGATTTTAGGTTAGCCTGAATAACAGAAGTATTTACCGGCCCATTTCCCCACATATCCATCCTTTTAATTTTATTTTAGACAGCCCAGTGAGAGCCAGGATGTCTTGTCCTGACCTTGTTGCCCCACCTCGTGAGTGCTCTAGCATTTTGGACTGTCCTGTCTTAGGTTGGCCTACTCAGTAGGTCCTTACCCATCATTGACTACCAGCCCTTGGAGGAGCATCACCACGGTGGGTCTGTCAGGATATCAGTGTGCTTTTTAGGCTTTTGATACCTCCACTATCCATGCTTGTAGAACCGCCTTTGGTGGAGCATGATCTTTATTTATAATTGCCAATAAAACCTGTGTGGTCATGTAGGAGGAGGTGTGGCCTGAACAACCAGCACGTGTGCTGCAAAGGTGCCAAAAACATCCGACTGAGGCAAACCTGTGTTCTGCCAAAAGACATAGAGACAGCTAACATGAAAATGGCTTGATACAGACAGCCAATGAGGAACAGACGTGATGGACCTATGGTCCAATTGATGGACCAATGGGACACCGGGTGGGGGGATATAAGGGAGCCCCATATCCGCAATAACTGAGTCTGCACCTGCTCCCACTGCCTGCTTTTCACATGACTCCTGGTGTCTGCATCATGACTCTGGGCCTACTGTACCTCCTCCCGGAGGGCCTCAGAACACCTGCAACATCTGGCTCCCAACATGGGTTTCCCATGCTGGCATGGGCATTGACCTTCTTGGGTTCTGGCCATGGCTTTTCTCTTCTGGACTGTGTCCTTTGAACTTTTCTGACAGCCGTAGATTGACCACTCCTGAGATCAGCCTTAGTTTCACTTTCTCCACCTGTGACTGCCTGGGCACCTCTCCCCCGCTTTCTTCGGTGTTTTGAGACACCCCCTGCCTGAAGTTTCAGTAAGTCGGCCCCTGTGTATTACATGTGCCTTTGGTTCTCCCGTGAGTGAGCGTGAGAACCCCCACCTTCCCTTTTCCCTCATCCTGTCTGTCAATTAGGGAGGAACACATTTTGCTTTCGGATTGCCCAGTACCTCCACATAAAGGCTGACCCCCTAGGAGGCAGAACCCAGTAGCTGCTGGCCACCACAGCTCCCCGTCTGGAGACACCATGTGGGCATATTTCCCTGGCCTAACTCGAACCATGGAAGTCCCCCACTAAGCACAAGACATCTGGGTCTGACACATTCTCTTTGTCTTAAAATTAACATAGGTAATCTGCCCCCCAGCTGTAGGGAACCCCAAATCAGGGCATTAAAATCCCTCCTTGTCATCTGAGGTCTTAAAGTTAAAACCAATCACCTAGATGCTTTCTGGAACGAGGCTACCACCCTTGTACCATGGGTCACCCCCGAGAACATGTGGGTCCCTGACCTCTGGATGCCCATTCTTTCCCTTGGTAGGAAGCACCAGGTCTCTCAGGTGTCGTCCCACCTGCCTCATTTGTGCCCATTCTGCAGGCCATCATAGCTAGCCTAATTCCCTTGATCCTACTCATCCTTCTCAAGTGTCTCTTTCAACATGCCTGATGGCAAAAACACATCAACAGAGCCACACTCCAGGTCCTTTTGACACTTCAAAACACAGGCTGCGATCCTCCCTGCAAGGTCCTACAGGCCTGGCTCACAGGGAAATCCATGAGGCCTCTGTATAATTGCCTTCCCCAATCACCGTGGTGGGCTCATACCCAGGGAGGTTGCCCTTTGAGGGCCAGTAGTAAATGATGGGTAAGAGCCTGCTAACCAAGCCAACCTAAGACAGGCACGGTCCATAATACTGGGGACCCCCTGAGGTGGGGCCAACAATGTCATGGCAAAGAATCTTGGCTCCCACTAGAGCTTCACAAAAAGAAAAAGGGTGGATATGTAGGAGGAAGTGCAGCCAGAACAACCAGCACATGCACTGCAAATGCGCCAAAAACATCCTGCTTAGGCAAACTTGTGTTCCAAAAGACATAGAGACAGCTGATATGAAAATGGCCTGATACAGAGAGCCAATGAAGAACAGACATAACCTATCAATGGACCAATGGGACACCCAGATGGGGGATATAAGGGAGCCCTATATCCGTAATAAATGAGTCTGCAGCTGCTTGCACTGCCTTCTTCTCACTTGACTCCCATAGTCTGCATCGTGACTCCACACCGACTCTACCCCTGCCTGGAGGGCCCCAGGATACCCGCAACACCGTCATTTTATTAGTTTTCCATTGTCATCGCACCTGCTTAAGGAGACATCTCAAAAGGACAAGAATGATTATTATCAACAATCCCATGACTAAATAAGGTACAATCCTGGAGGGATCAAAAAGATTTTTTGTATGGTTCCATACCTCCGTAATAAATGAAGCATCCAAATCTAGAGGGTTGACCTGGGTGTAATTAAGGGTGATTATTTGTTGGGTCGTGGTAAGTGAAAGATTAAGGAATTCTTGTGATCAGAGCCCCTTAATTTGTTGTGAGAGCTGCACTCTAGTTTGAATCAAATTGCTTACTTTATATGGTGTTAGGCATAGATTACTATACCTTGGATCACAATTCGCAGAGAAGCATATATAATGTTTGGACCTCTTCACCTAAGAGGTCAATTTGTTGTAGATTTTGAACAGCTGAATAAAAGTGGGCATTGATAAGTGTTTGGGTATGGAAAACCTTGGCAGATGCCTTAACCACACCATTTAAGGCTGTAGCTATTTGTATCATGTGTGTTATAGCCACAGCACATACTGCCCCTGTGGCCATAGCTCCAGTAATAGAGCAATTGCCACCGAGATTCCAAAGTCTCTTTTTTGTCTATTTGTTCTTTGTATAATAGTTACTGCATGAAAATGAGAAGCATTGCTAACAGATACCCATGAGATGGATGGCAGCCGAGCAAGAACTGCTCCATGTGCCATTAGAGAATTCCAGCACAATGAAAGTTGACACTGGCCAGGAATGGTACAATTAAGTATCTCTCTGCTCTGGTTAGTTAAGGTGAGAAAGAAGGGGGGGTTTACACAGGCTGCTGTGGGGGTGAATGTAACGTTTTTTGGTGATAGACCTTAATAGAGTCCTCAAAGGAAGAATTACAGATGGCGAATTACATCAGGGGTCAAGGGGTTGTCTTGCTGACTCAGTATTGTTGTGATGTGATTGGGTTCTTCTGGGAATGGTGGCATTTAGGCCATGCCTCTTAGCGGTAGTTTGATTAACAAAATCCCCAGCAATGTCCCTCAATAACTAGATGCAGCCTGAAGAATTTTTACATAGATCAATGTGAAGGCCTGAACAAACTCAGATCTGGACCGGAAGCCTCAGTTCCCAGAGAACTTGGATGTTCTTCTGCAGTGATTTCTATCACGATCCTGACAGTTCCTTGAACCCTATTAAACGTACCTAAGTAAGCTTGTAAAACAGAGCTGTGTAGCTAATAAAGGTATAAGTAAAGAACAGAATGTTTAATAGGCATGGAAGGACAGGTACGATTCCAAAAAGGGCTGAGCCCTGGGAACACAAAGATAGTGCAAATATCATAAAAGTACTGTAAACATCATGATGAGGTAATTTGGCTTGAGAAGAACGTTTTCTCTTCCTCTTGTTGTACTATAAAGAAGGCTGATTCTTAGAATAAAGCATGCACTGGTTCACACGCCTCTGCATCCCCTGCATCCTGATTTCTTCTGCACCTATACCTCGAGGCCCCCAAGCCCATCAGGCTTGAATTGTGGTCATTGACCTGTGACAGATCAAAGCAGAGGGCATCAGTAGGACAGTTAACCACTCAGAATAGAAGCGAGAGGACAGAGGAGTGTTTAGGACCAAGATATCTTGTGCTTAGTGGGAAACTTCCGTGGTTCATTAGGCCACTGCAGTATGCACACACAGTGTCTCTGGAATACAGGAGCCTGTCAAGAAGCTCCTGGTTGGTCTCATTTCCTGGGTGATCGGCCTGTATGTGGAAATGCCAGGCTGACCGAAAAGGAAGGTATGTGCCTCCCTATCAAGGATGGACAAACAGAGGAATGATCACAAACACACGGTAGGGGCCTACTCACAGTAAAACAGCCAAAGGGGACCAAGACCATTAGACAGGGAAAATGGAGAAATCAGCTCAGGACCTGTGGAGGCAATGGTGGTAGAAGAGCACAAAAAATTGAGCCCCTGAAAATGACAGAAGCAAGCACAATGATGACCAGGATCCAAGTGAGGTCCATGAAAGCCACATTGGGCACCAGATGTTGTTGTTGCCTGCCTTAGTGTTTCCTGCCTTAGTGGGCTAGCCACTTGAGGACTCTCTTTTGGGAGCAGGGGATGAGTAGGAACAAAGTCAATGGTGCAGACTTTGGGCGACTCACTTGGCAGTTAGCAAGCAAGCTCGTTTATTGTGCCGTTAGGGCTTTCTTTTATTTCCCCCGCCCAATCCTCATTGGTTCATTTTGCTATGTGTCTCCTCTTCATTGGTGCAGCACGCTGTCGTCTGTTTGCATCATTTGATGTGCTTTATGGCAGGTTTTAGGTTAGCCTGAATAACAGAAGTATTTACCGGCCCATTTCCCCACAAATGTATCTGTTTTCATCCATGCTCTTTTTACTACTATAGCTCTGTTGTATAGTTTGAAATTGGGATCCTCTTGTTTCTAACTCTTCTTCTATTAATCAGAATTGTTTTGAGTGTCTGGTCTTTTTTATGCTTTTATATGAAATTTGAGATTATTGTTCTACATTATTACAGAGTTACAATGGAATTTTAATGGATATTGCATTGAATATTTATATTGCTTTTGGTAAGATGGCCATTTTTGCAGTATTAATCTTACTGATATAAGAGCATAGGAGATCTTTCCATTTTCTAATATATTCTTCAATCTATTCAGTTTCTTAATTTTTTATTATATACACTATATATATAATATGGTTATATTTAATGGAAGATATATTAAAGCTATCATGAATGGGATTGTGTCCCTAGTTATTTTGGAGGGGGGGGGTTGTGTTTACTGTTGTTTATTTTTATAAATACCTTAGAAATTACACTATCCACAAACAATGAGTTCTGACTTAGTTAAAATAGATAACCCTTGAGAATGGAGTCTTAAAATGAGTTTCTGGGACAAATGTGGCAGTTTTCTGGTGCAATGGCCTAGGGTCATTGAAGTTCATTTTGCAAATTTATGTGTATATTAAATTGAGTTTCACGGTTTTTGAGAATCTGAGATTATTTTGTATTTACTGCTTTTGTAATTGTTTTACATTTTAGTCATCAAATGAAATTTTTAAAATGTGTTTCATTTGTCATTTAAAAATAATACCAATTTTTGAGAATTTCATAAGATGTCTTTAATCATATCCAGACTCCATCTCACATCTCTTCTCAGATCATCCCCCACCTCCCCACACCTCTCATTTCATGTAATTATTTAGAAAGTCTTAATTAATCTAATTTGTGTTCCCCAAATGTTTTGCATGTTTGTCCATAGCGTGGAGCCTTCTCCACACACCCATTGTCACGCCCCTGAAAACTGACTCTCCTCTCCTATTATTTCTCAACTGCCAGTATAGTTTCTTAGTTTTGTATGGGGATTCTTATCCACAATCCCCCTTCCATGCTTGTTTTTTCTCTGTCTTGGGGTTGCTCAGGTCTTCTACATACTGTCACAAGCACTGCGGGTTAATATGCACAAACTTCCCTGTTGTGTCCCCAAACATCAGGAGTCCAGGTTATGGGTGAGACTTGTGGCGACAACAACCCGAATAGATAGTCCCATTAGGTTCTGGTCCCAATCAAGGAAAGGGGTGGAATCCTGGTACACAGTTCTAGAACAGCAACTGCTAGCTGTGTGCAAAGCATTGCAACTGGTGGAGTCAATTAGAGGCCCCACCCCCATTACTCTAAAAAGTGCATATCCCATAAAAGGATGGGTGGAGGGCCTGTTAGCCAAGCCCCTATCAGGGGTGGCCCAAAACCAAACACTGCAAAGATGGCATGAATATTTGCAACAGCAAGGGGTGATGTCAGCAAGCCCAATCACCAATGCCATGCAGGCAATACTAGGACCAGTGTCATTTCAAGGCACAGAGCCTGTCCCTCCACCTCCTATAATTGACCCTCCAGCAAGACCTGACCGAGTGCTAGAAGGGGCTCCCCCAGTTCCGGCTGATGCCTAGTATACTGATGGCACTAGCAGGGGTGCCAGACAAGAATGGGTAGCAGTGGCAATACAGATGAACACTGACACTATATGGTTAGAGAAGGGAGAAGGAGAAAGCAGTCAATGGGCTGAATTGAGAGCTGTATGGATAGTTTCAATTAGGGAGACTTGGCCAGTTCAATATGTACTGACAGTTGGGCTGTGTTCAAGGGTTTAACCTTATGGATGGCTCGGTGGGAGAAAGAAAACTGGCAGGTGATGGGACAGTCACTATGGGGACAACAAATGTGGAAGGACATATATAATAAAATTCAGGAGGAGCTAGTGCCCCTGGTAGTTTACCATGTGGCTGCCCATCTCTTGGTGAGTCCCCCCAGGAATCAGGAAGCTGATGCCCTCACAAAGGTGAGGGATATCTGTCCTCAGGTTCCCCTAGAAGCAGCTTGCTGAATTCATATCAAGTCGGGCCAAAGAGGGGCCAACACAGGGATGGAGAATAGCCAAAGCAGCTGGCATTCTGGTAAAATATGCTGACATCCAACAGACTGCCCAGGCCTGTGAGGCATGTTCCCAGTTACGGCCCCAGAGGATGGATGCCATGATGGGCACATCACGTGCACAAGGCAGCTTCCCCTGTGAGAGAATGGCAAGTAGATAATATAGGCCCATGTCAGTCAGTGAGAGGTGTAAATATGTTTCACTTGTGTGGACACTGCCACAGGCCTTTCCTTGTAAGAGAGCAACAGGCAAGGCTACTATTAAGGGACTTACTGAACTCAGTGTCATGTATGAATGCCCGAGGTGAATTGAGAGCAACAGAGACACTCATTTCATAGCTACAGGTGTGCAAGCTTGGGCTGAGGATAATATGGTTAAATAGTATTTCCACCTTCCACACAATCCTACAGGAAAAGGGTTAACTGAAGGGAAAAAAAAAAAAAAAAAAAAAAAAAAACCTGCTTCTTGCAAGCTTCTGGGGACAGTTGAAAGCTGTAAGCCCAGAAAGAACCCTACAGGGGTGGAAAAAGGCCCTTCCAGAAGCCATAAGTTTGTTAAATGAAAAATCCCAGCACCAGGGGTGGGTTGCTTCCCTATGAGCAGTTGGCCAAAAGGGACCCCAGAGGTCCTCAAAACTATGAAGGCGATTGCCAATAATGTTGGTTGCACACCTGAAGTGGAAGGTAAGACCCTATTGCTAAAGACGCTGCAAGATGTGGGCACAGGAGAGGGAGAAATTAAGCTTGGACTAAGCAGGAAACTCCCTGCCACTGGATTGGTGGCTTTCATAGTGCTAGAGGTGCTATGCAGATGGCTGGGGAAGAATTGTCCCCCATTGTCTTGTTCAACAAAGGACCCCATGTGCTGCACTATCAACATGCAAAGCAAGATATTCCTGCTGGTGCAATAGTGGCTCACCTAGTGCACGTACAACCAGTTAATTATCAATTGGACCCAATGCCTGCTCCTAGGGATGGAACATACATCTGGTATTATAGACCAGGCCAACCTCTATGGCAGGAGAGTTTATAGGCCCCAGTAGAGAAGCCACTGCAGTTTTATCATTAGATGGATATGATGCACCTACTAAAGTACCATCCAAGCATTATATTTATGCCAATGAGTTATTATTGCAGTTACTGTTCACATGTTCTTGTTTATTGCTGTTTGTGTTTTTATAGTAGCTAAAATAACATTAAACTGAGCCATCAGCCCATGACAAACAGAAGATGCAGAGACTTGAGGAGTCCAGAGTCTATTACAATGGGAGAAAGGTCACCCCACCCCCTCTGAGGCTCAGGGATATTAACAGAAGTGGCAAGCAGAGGAAGGGATAGAAAGTGTGGCCCCAAAGATGTTCCTCTGACCCTGTGATGACAAGCCATGGACCTGCCTCCTTCCCACGCTCTGAAAAGAAGCCACTACTCTTCCCTCTTCCAGCCAATCAGTTGACCATAGCTGCTTGCAGGGGAGGGGCAAAGGGTATGACAGCTGGGAAAACCATGAAGCTGGTTCCTTGACTTTTTGTAAGGCTCTCTGGAGCCACCAGATTTATGTCTGGGTGTGAAATTTCGAACACAGCCATGAACGGGGTGGGGGTGCCTGCTCATCTGTAAGTAAACCCGCACTCCAAGCTCAGTCAGCAAGTTCAATAAACTCGTTAAAATTTTTCAAAATGGGTTTGGTCACAAGGACCGTTGGAGGCGGGGATTGCATGCCATGTGCAACTCCCAGCAGTGAATTTGACTCACAGCTACCAATTGAAAAACAAGAGGTCAAATTATACTTATTTTCAGATGATATGATATTATAGATGACATCCCACACATTACACCAGAAAACGTCAAGAAGGTATCAACACTTTCAGCAAAGTGGCAGGTTACAAAATCAATTTCAAACATATCAGTATTCTTTCTATATAAAAACAACAAGCAATTAGAGAAAGACCTCATGCAAAAACGGCTCATTCATGATGTCCCTTAAAATATCTAGAGCTACAATGAAAAATTTAAACCTTTAAAGAAAGCAATTACGGGGGGCAGGGGGGACATGGTAGCACACACACCTTTAATCCCAGCAGGCAGAGGCAGGCAGATCTCTGTGAGTCTGAGACCAGCCTGTTCTCCATAGGGAATCCAGGCCAGCTGAGGCTACAGGGAGACCCTGTCTCAAAAAGAAAAAAA
>NW_008358517.1:2411012-2415510 GCF_000622305.1 Nannospalax galili
GAAAAAGAAAGCAATTATGGAAGACACAAGAGAGAAAACAACCTCCCATCCTCGTCAGTTGATAGAATTAATATAGTGAAAATGACGATAATATCAAAAGAGATTTACAAATTCAATGCAATCCTAATTAAAAATCTTTCACATTCTTCACAGAAATAGAAAAAAATCCATCCAAAAATCTATATAGAAATACAAAAAACCCCAAATAACCAAAGCAATTCTGAGAACAAAGATCAATGCCAGGGGGTAAATATACCAGACTTCAAACTATACTGCAGAGCATGTATACAGCATGGTATTGGCACAAAAATGACTTACAGATCAAGGAATAGAAACAGAAGACATAAATATGAGTGTATGCAATAACAGACACAGGATATTAGACAAAGGTGCACAGAACAAACACTGGATGAAAAATAACATCTTCAACAAATGGTGCTGACAAATTTGGTTTTATACATGTGAGGAATGAAATTATACCTATACCAACAGGAAGTAACATTCCATATGTAGGTCAGCAATCTATAAATGGGACCTCGTTTTATTAGAAACTTTCTGTTTAGCAAAGGAAACAACCAATCACATCACATATAAAGGAAGCCCACAGAGTGGGAGAAAATCTTCACCAGCTATACATCTGACAGAAGATTAATTACCAGAATATACAAGATACTCAAAAAACAAAGTACCAGGGTAAGTTTGGGAGCACCCACTGTACGTTGACACCCCCAGCCTCATTCACCCTGCCAACACTACAACCCCATCTCTCCTCCTAGCAGGGGCACTGGCAAATCTCTTGTCTTGGCACCCCAGGCCCCTGGACTGACCTCTTGGCCCAGACACCCTACGGCTTCCTGATCCTTTACATCCAGACCAACCCAATCTGTCCCTCTAGTCCCAGGAGCCACTCATGGGGTCATTTCCCTTTCCTACCTCCCTTTACATCTCTGGGAAGCCCAGCCCCCCAGCTTCATGGGGCCAGCATCATTCCTAGAAGGATCCAGTCCTCAGAAAGCCTGAGAACATTTGATCCTCTACCAACGTGGGCCTCTGTGAGAACTCCTGAGAATGAAGACAATATCAATTTTCCCTCCCCCTAATATAAAATCAAAAGAGAGAACCTGAAGCCTAGATCAACCAGCTTTTCATGCCCAATAAGTAAACCACAAAGGTACACAAAGTTTACAAAATGAAGCATACTAAACTCAACAAGAAGGCTTGGGTCTCACAGAAACTACAAAATAAATCCACATGTCAAAGCCACAGTGAAAAAATAATACCATGAAAAACCCAAATGATATACCCCCACCAAGTACCAATAGGCCTGTAGAGGAGTACAATGAGAAACCCCTAGAGATAACATGGGGCATGGAACTCAAAAGAATAATTATGAACATGATAAAATAAATCATTGAATTTAAAGAACACAAAGAAATCAAAGAACTGAAAGAAGACAAAGATAAACTTCTGAATGAATTCAGAAAAGAATTAGAAATATTGAAGAATGCTCAGGCTGAAATGAATAAGGAAGTGAAACACTCAATAAGCCAATAAGAAATGACAGGAGAAAGCCTCATCAATAGTATAATAGGATGACTGAAATGGAAAACAGAATATCAAGGCTGGAAGACAAAGTGGATGAATTAGACCACTCAAGCAAAGACTATGAAAAAATTTAAGAAAACACAAGACTGGAATATGCAGGAATTGTGTGACACCATTAAAAGACCAAATTTATGAATCATAGGCATACAGGAAGGAGAAAAATCTCAGGATAATGATATGGATAAGATCTTCAACAGGGTTGTACAAGAAAATTTCCCAAAATTAAAGAAATACATGCCCGTCCAAATACAAGAAACATATAGAACACTAAATAGGAACAGAAAAGAAACAATCCATGGCACATCATAGTAAAATCACTAAGTGTTCAAAAGAGAGAATACTGAAAGCTGCAAAAAGAAAAACAAGTCACATGTAAAGGAAAACCCATCCGAATTACAGCTGACTTTTCAGTGCAAGCTATGAAAGCTAGAAGAGCCTGAACCAAAGTATTCCCAGTTCAAATGACCACAGATGCCAACCCAGATTACTATACCCAGCCAAAATGTCTATTATAGTTGAAGGGGAAAGAAAACTCTTCCATGCCATATAAAGGCTGAAAGAATTCATGACCACAAAACCAGCCTTTCAGAGTGTTCTTGAAACAAAATAAAGAGCTGAAGAGAGGAATGACTATAACCAAGGGATTAAAGAAAGAAATCAATGAAGGTATAACTGTGGAAATGCACAAGTACACCAAGAATGTGAACAGAAATAAAAACTGACAGGAATCAGTACACATTTTTCATTAATAACTTTAAATACTAATAGACTGAACTCCCCAGGAAAAAGACACAGACTTGTTGAATAGATTAAGAAAGAAAACCAATCTTTTTTTGTCTGCAAGAAACTCATCTCACTTTCAAGCACAGGCACTACCTTAAGGTGAAAAGATGGAAAAAATTATGTCAAGCAAAAATCCCCAGAATTAAGGAAAATCAGGAAAGGGTAACTTTTCAGAGAAATAAAATTTTAATATATCCACAGAGCAGCACAATGCACAAAGTTCTAGAAATAACTGCTTCAGAAAAAATTTCCCCAAGAAATAAACAACTGGTATAACTGAAATTGTTGAATTAAGTATTGTGTGGTATTCAGGGAAGAAAAGAGCGTAAGAAGCAGGGAGAAAAGGTCAGACTGGTCATAGATTTGGTCACACAAGAGGCCAATAATGGAAGATAATAGCCTTCCCACTTCTGGGTTCTGAGAGAAATAAGAGGCAGCCCTACATATTCAGGGGAGTTTTCATTCAAACACGAAAGCCAAAGGCTGCCACTTTTAATGAAAACATAAAATAAATCAAGATACAAAGACGTGATGGCTCTTCTGTTAAAACATGGATGTAAAAATATGTATTAAAATTCTTATTCTTTAAAAAATTAAGACAAGAAACAATGGATAAAGAGGGAACTTCCAAAGATACAAATCAATCAATATAGAAATTAACTAAGCCACTATGGTAATAAAATTCAAGTAAAATACAAAACTTACCATATAAGTAATTTAAACTCTGAGGAAAGACGGCATTATTGTGCAGATGTTAAAGTGAACCATCTTATGTATATAATCCTTGCGGCTAGAGAGATGGCCCAGCAGTTAAAAGCAGTAGCTGTTCTTGCAGAGCACCCCGGTTTAGTTCCCAGAACTCACATAATGGCTAAGAGCTGTAATTCCACTTCCAAGAGATCCAACACACTCTTCTATCCTCCATGGGCTTTGTAAAGATATGTTCCACATATACACTCTAAGACAAAACACTCATACACATAAAATAAAAATAATAAATAAATATTTTAAATCCTTAAAAATAACAAGTATTCAACGCTTAAAGCTTGCTTTGTTAAACAGTTAAGGTGCTGATTCTCTTTCACTTCAACCATAAAAGTTAGTTAAATTAAAAATATTTCAAGGAGACCCATTTACAACCACACATCGTCAATTTCTCTTCTTTCATTGGCTTTCTTGCTTCCATCATTTGCTCTTTCTATTGTTTCTTAAGAGTCATCAAACTCATGTTCTGGTCTTGGTTGAAATATAATTTCAAGGATGTATCACTGTGGAAAATATCTGAACATATAAAGGAGGGAAACCATATTTTGGCCTAGAGTTTCTGAAATTTTCAGTCCAAGGTCACAGAACCCTGGTAGTGTGCCTTGATTTGAAGCAGAATAATGTATCTAAAAGGGATGCTGGAGCAAAGGTACTCACCTAAAAGCAGGCAAAAAACTAAGAATGGCCCCAGTGACCCAAGTCTTAAAAGATCTTACCTCTTAGTGACTACCCTCTGTCATTAATACTGGCAAATTATGATTGTACAACCAAAGGATGAATCCACTGATGAGTTCAGAGAACACAGAATCTTGATACTTTCTAAGTGCCTTTCAAATAACCACTAATACTTTGCCACATGAAACCAGGATATATCTGATATTTAAACCTAGCATATTTTCTCAAATTGCTCCTTGTTTTATATTGTATATTGCTTTTAGTGAAAATGTCATGATCAAGACAAAAAGATGAAAAACAGTTTTAAGATAAGGGATTATCAAAATTTACTTTGTGCTGATAAAATTTCATTGAATGACAGAATAAATTATAAGTAAAAGTTTAATTTCCTGGGCCTGGAGAGATGACACAGAGATTAAGAACACGGGCTGCTCTTTCAGAGAATCTGGGTTCAGGTCCCAGCACCTACATGGTAGTTAACAACTGTTACTCTATTTCCAGTGGAATCTAATGCCATCTTCTGGCATCAATGGGCATGGCATACACTTGGTGCAATTACGCACATGCAGGAAAAACACTCATACATATAAAATTAAAAATAAATGCATAAATTAAATATACTAAAATTTCTAATTATTAATTCATAATATTTACATTATTTTTCACATTA
>NW_008358517.1:2415558-2426185 GCF_000622305.1 Nannospalax galili
TTCCTTTACTTAAACCCTACAATTTCATGTATACTATTATAAATAAATGACCTATTTATATTTATATATAAATTATATATATATACACACACACACACACACACACACACACACACACACATATATGAAGTCCTAAAAGACCTGTAGAGACCAAATGCTCTCTGATGTGAGTTTATTCACAGGAGTCTGGTGAGACTACCAAGAATCTTACCCTCACATGAGATTGACTCTCCCAATCCAAACATCCATTGGTTGACAATACTCCTTCAGGTAAGATTGAGGCTTCTTACCCAGTGCTCCACACCTATGTGTGGATTTTCCCTGGTTTGAGCTTAGGTGGGCCTTGTGCATGCTTTCCTCATTTCTGTGATTTAATATAAATAACGGACCAACTGTCTGGAAAACTCTTTCCTTGTGATCATCCACCACTTCTGGCTCTTATAATCTTCCTGTCCCATCGTCTGCACTGATCTCTGAGCCTTGGGAGGAAGAAGTTTGGTATAGATGTTCTATACAAAGATAAGCAGTCTGAAGCCTTATTCTCTGCATGGTGGCCAATTGTGGGTCTCTGTGATAATTACCGTGTGTTGCATAAGGAAGCTTCAATGGTGAGAGTTGAGAGATGCATTAATCTATAGCTATCATAATAAGTCATGATGAGTCACTTTAGTAGTATATCTATTTTGCAGAATAATAGTATTAGGCTCTTCCCCATCACCTGTGACCTATCTAGCTAGAGGTTCCTAGAACTGATACTAATGTCCAATATGGCTTCCCTCTTATGAAATGAACATTAAATGTAACTAGAGAGTGATTGGTTACTCCAGAAATTTTCATGCCACAATAGTACCACTGAGCATATCATGTCAGCTCACTTGGTGGTATACCTCACAAGGGTCACAGATGAGTAAGGTTGATGATAAATTTTCTTTCTGATAGCCTGCACAGAACCTTCCAGCAGAAATGAGATTTTGAAGTCAGAACCAGCTTGATTTATTCTTGTTTGTTATAAAATAGTTCCTAATCATTAATTAAATTGTTTAATACCCAAAGGAGAATATGAAGGCAATACATTGACTGTACAAAGTTCAGACCATTTTATTATTTTTAAACATGATTAACATTGGAGGGTATTATCTTATAGTGTCAGTGGTAGGAAGTTATGGAAGCATACACACAGGGTACACAGGAGCTTCACTTAGAAAAGAAGTAGTGTTCTTTTTTATATTGAGGCAAATTCAGTACTCAAAAGTCTCAAAATTGTAATGAATCTCTATCAACTTATTTTTATTTTTTAACAGCAGACACGACTTATATACCCTTTTCCATACATTTTCTTCCTTGTCAAAATAAAAGTTTAATATTTTCAGCTAAAATTTGTATAATTTTATTTTAATTGTATAATTTATCTATAATTTCATACAGGACTGGGGCTGGAGAGATGGCTCAGTGGTTAAGAACACTGACTGTTCTTGCAGAAGGCCTGGTTCAAATGCCTGCACCCACATGGCAGCTAACAGCTGTCTGTAACTCCAGTTCCAGGGGATCCGACACCCTCTTCTGTCCTCTACGGGCACTGCAGAACATAGGGTGCACTTACCTACATGCAGTCAATACATGCATACCATAAAATAAAAATAATAAACAAAATATTAGAAAAAAATTTATAATTTCATACAAGAGTACTGTATTTCCATCATTTCCACCCATCCTTCTCCCCCCTCTAACTCCACCCTCAGCATGCTGTCCCTTCAACTTCATGGCCTCGTCTTTCTCTTCATTAATACAAATATACTTTACTAGCATTGGTCATTTCACTTTAACCTCTTTATGTTCAGGATATCATTAAAATGTAGACATATTAAATTTTTATGTTTTATGTGCATCTAAAGATTTGTCAAAAGTTTTGAATATATCAAATCCAAAATTTGAAACCAGAAAGGAGCTTAGGCTCTAGACTGATGTACAGGTATTATTTGAAAATATGGTATCACCGCCAAGTATACTCTGTGCCCTGAACTCCCAGAACAAGACTTTGACCTTCCTCTTCACACAGTTCAGGCTACTCTGCATGAACCCTGCAAACTGCTGCAGTAACAAAGGCTAACAAGGACAAAATTCCATAGCGGAATTTTAGCAGCTGACAATGCATTTCTATCTTTCCTCCAGTGAGGTGTGAAGTGTTTTGTTTTTATTTATATTATAGGTGCAGTTCATCTTTGCTTTCTATCAAAATCCCCCTGATGTGTTCTAGTGTATATGAGACTGTTCAGAGTCCGATAATAGGTAACAGCAAACAGAAACAGCAGAAAATCAATTATTCATCATCTAGAGGTCAAAAAGTCCATGGTTAGTTGTAAAAAATGCAGTCTCTACTTATTGTCCCTTCCTGGTTTATAGAAGGGTCCATTTCGCAATGCTCACACTTGGCCTTTACTTCCAGGAGGCCATGAAGTAAAGGAGGCGGGGCATTCTATGGTGTTTCTCAGTAAAAAGCCTCTGGTCTTATCAGATCATACCTTCATCCTAATTAACCTAATTAACCTTCATTAATTCTTTAGAGAGCACATCTCCAAAATACAAACACAATAGGGGTATGAGATTTAACATACATATATTCAATACAGGTTTCGGTCTACAGCTTCTTGCCCTTCTGCTTGTATTCACATTTCACCTCCAAAGATTATCTACTTCCCAAAAGGTGCAAAATCTGAACTCATTTGAACATCAACTCTAAAGTTTACAACTTAAAATGCCATCTGGATGTCACACAAATGAAACAGAATAGACTAATGGCAGCAGTTCATTCTGAGACAAAATTCTTCAGATGTGGATCCAGGAAATAAAGTAAGTTATTTGCTTTCAAAATGTTTTAGACAGGTGGAGGAAAATTAGGCCTGTTCCGAAATGCAGAAATTGAGTGAAAAAATGTTATGCCAAATATCAGGCAATTATAAGCATAGCAGGGTTAAGTCTAGTAGATTTTATTGATGGAGAATAATCCTTGTTGGCGTGTTGCTTTGTTCCGAAGACCCTCCATGAACGTAGAAATTACCCCTGACATTTTCCAAAGAGCATGAATGAAACCATAGGATGGATATAATTGTGTAACCTATGATTTATTAGTTTGCTACAGTTTTAGGATTTGTTTTCTTTTTGTATTAGGGAAAATAGATGCAATGTCACTATAATCTTCAGTAAACTCTGTAAATTGGTAAAGCTTTTAAAAAGCAGTCAAATTTAATACACATGTTTTCATTTAAGATATTTATTTTATTGGGAAGCTAATAACTGTTTAAAAAATGAAAACCATTGCTTCAACCCAAAAATATTTTTAAAGTATTATGAATCTGCAAAAGGTCTCTATCATTGAACAAATCTTATTTTGAACAGTGAACCTGGAAGAACAGCCAAGAATTTAAGTACAAGAGGAATGAAGCCAAGTCATCTGTTACTTTTCATGAATGGAAGGGTTTTCATAGAGTTTTCTTCATGCTAAATTTAAAATGTCAAGAAAAAAAAGAAGAGTCGAATCACACAAGACCTGAAACAAAATGTTAAGAGCAGTCTAAAAGAAGACAAGATTGGGAGCTGGAGAGACAGCTCAAGAGGGGACTTAAAAGTAGTGACTGTTTTGCAGAGGACCTGGGTTTGATTCCCAGCAGCCAACATGATGGCAAACAACCCTCCCTAACTCTAGTACCAGGGGATCTGAGATAACCTCCTCCACTTTCAGGGTGCCTGATACCCTCTTTTGACCTCTATGCACACCATATGACACAGATGTACCTACCCTATGCAGACAATACACTCATATGAGTAAAATAAAAACAGTAAATAAAATATTTTAAAAGAGGACGTTTAATTTATCACTACCTGGTTAGTTTATTCTACACTCTCAAGTCCTTTGAAAGTGACAGGTAAAACATGGAGAAAGTTCATTTTACTGTAGGTATGGGGAAAACGGAAGCAGAAACTTTCAAGAACATACTTGACAACAGATTTTACCATTTATATCAGATTTTATCTAATTGAAACGAATGGACTGAATTCAGTTCCCCTTCTAGAAGTATAACAACAATAATATACTGTAAAAACAGTGATTATTCTAATCAAACTCCAAGTTTGATTACTATTAAAATGTCTTCCTTTAGTAGTTATATTTAGTAATGTGGACTTGAAGTTATTTGAGTTGTAGAAAGAAAAATAGTAGTTCTAGGAGGTATTTGTATGAAAATAATGGATGAAAACCTTCTGAAAACTTCTGCATCTTTAATAATTTTGAATGTCATGCACTCACTGTCTTTCAGCTATCAATCGATAATTCTGTTCATAGAGATGGGCGACTGTGACTTTGAAAATTAGGTCTCAGTTTTTCATAATGAAATCAATAGGAGCTACATAAAAGGGAGCATACATGGTCAATAACTGCCACCTTTGTACTTACCTATTATCCCCTTCACCTATCCAACACTGTTCCAGAAAGGAATTAACTCTAGTCTCAACTTCTTACAGCATCAACAAAAGCATCATCAGTATTTTAGACACCATCCAAAAATAACCATGAGGAAACCTCAGGTATCAGAGCCTAAAATTCACCATGTCTCTCATGGGATTTCTGGAATTTGCTCTCATCACCTCTGTCCCATTTTGTTTCCATCAGTTTCTGTCTTGAGGTCAATTAATGCTGCATGTTTGCTGTTATAGGCTTGAGGTCTACAACACCTAGAGTTCTCTTCCTAATTCATTGTGATTGATGAGATAAGTGGTACATAGGAGTAAATATTTGGCAGCACATTTCCGAAGGCTCTTCCAACCCTCATTAAATCTGCAACCGTCCACTGGCTCTCCAGGCTGTTTACCATAAGTGGTTGATTCTCCTGAATTGTCTTGTGCTAAGGGAATTTAAGCACCATATTCAAGTCAAACCCCGTTTAGTAAAACAGATGTTGTGAATGGCTAACTTCATAATTTCTCCATGAACTGACTACATGCTCATTTTCTCTTTGGAGAAAACAAAACCGCAACATCAGCAAAAGCCCAGAGAACTGCAAGAAATGATTCAGTGTCAATCTATTATGCATTAAATGTGGGTAATTTTCAAAAATGGTGATGATCAGTGTTATTGCTATGAAGTAATCCTCTTGGTACCTCTACTACCTAAAATTGTGTTTCCAAAGATGCTTACATAGTATATACCTTGGAAGTCAGAGATTGTTTTTATGACTCTCAATGAAAGAACATGTTTCTTCCCTGACCATTGTAGTAGGCAAAATGAATCTTTTTTTTTTCCACCTCAGACATTACAAGATAAGATTCTCTGTTGCTCCTCTAATGGATATTTGCTTTTATTAGAGGACAATTTCTCTCACTGGAGGAGAGGACAATTAGGTTTAATAGTGGATCCTTTTAAGACTTGTGTTTCCAAGTGCAGCATTTCTCAGTCTTGACACCATACCACATTTGTACAGCGATCTCCATCACTATCTATTATCAAGTGTCATAAGATGAGTGGTTTAAAACAGAATCATGTCTCACAGTCATAGAAAGAAGTCCAAGATCAGCAAGCAAGTATAAGAAGCTTCTATTCCAAGATCAATTTGCGAGTCTGAACAGCTTCTGATGAGGGAACTTTCTGCACTGAAGATGGCTAAGATATCTTTGCAACCTCTAATGGAATGAAGAAAGCAAAAGAGATTTAAGGATTCTTTTTCTTATGTGCACTGATACTACATTTATGGTCCTTTTACCTTTATGGTCCCAATTCCAAATACTATCATTTTTTAGGATCTAGTTTTGACACTTTCTCCTTTTTCATCACAAAAGACATTTTCTCAAGGGAAAATATTTTTGGGAACTACCTTCAGAACACACTATGCTGGAAAAAATGGCAAAAGATTTCATTGGAAGAAAAAGACCTTTAATGTAATTTCTTTATAAATTAAAATGAATAGCATTTATAAAATAATCTTCCCTGAAGCCTTGCTCTCCTAGTTTTGGAGAACACTATGCAAGCTGCTAAGGGAGAACAACAATCAAAAGTCCAACCCCAGTTTTAAGGCCTGATAACCACAGCAATGACCAGCACAGGAAACTATATTGGGGAAGTAATAGCACTTTTATCTTAGGTGTAATCAACAGCTACCTAACTGGACTTAAACCCCACTCAATGGGAGGAAACTCATGTATGGTACTGTAAGTATAATGAAATACAGATGGCTGGAGAATTCATAGATCTTAGAGAAAGCCTAAAGGCTGTCTGTCATATCACTAGACAAATGTGATTTGTGTGCTAAATATGGATCCTTATATTTAAAGACAGGTATGCCAGTCACCACTCATCAAAGAAGTTTCTTTTGCAATAGATGGAAACTATTACAGAGTTCCACAGCTGGTCACACACAGACATTAACTGTCTGTGAAATGTCCAACCCTAAGTGAAACATCTACTCATGGAACATAGTGGAACATGAGAAAGAGTGAATATTGATTCATCTCTCAATTCTCATCAATGAAGCTCCCTCAGGCCCCAGAGAGCAATGAACTCAAGACTCAGGAACTATAACAGAAAAGGGGGTGGGAAGATTATGAGAGCCAGGGGAGGAGGTGCACAGTCATATGGAAATATAGTTTTACAGGCTCGTAGAACCTTGGTCATATGAATTTACATCAAATGTGGCAGTGTGCAAAAAACCCATGCAAACTCAAGTAGACAAAATCCTAGCATAGAACTGTGGAAATAGATTGCAGGACCCCTTCTTGGATGAAGAACTATTGTGCAACTTACTTCTACTGTGTGAGGAAAAGTTGATCTTCTTTAAGGGATTGGCTCCACAGGCTGATTAAACCCTAGTGGATGAACTTGCACTAAGGGACATTAAGGGACTTGATTCAATAGTCCTTAACATAAATGACAGAACATATGAAACCCAGTGTGGTGGCTATGAGATAGTGTCAATGGGGAAAAGGTATAAAGAGGACTAAGACATTGTGTAAGAAACATTCAAAAATTCAATAAAAATATATTTAAAAAACAGTCTTTAAAGAGCATTGCTAAGACTTCAACCCTGCTTAAAGATTTTTACCAAAGTTTTCTTTTGTCTTAATATTGCATGGTAGATGAAGGTTAGTATGGTACTGTAAACCATTTTCAGTTAAATTTGAAGATGTTATATTATTAGTTGGTTTGAAATGAATACCAAATGAAAAGATTTGCTTCTTTGACCTTCATCTCTAGTATTCTCAATTGATGTGCTGTACCACAGCAACTTTATTAGTGTTTGCAGATGCTGGTGGCACTCCTGACATTGACCTTTTAGAATTATCGAAAAATAAAGCAAAATAAGGCTCCCTTCTGGAAATGCTAAACAGTCACCTATTTCAGTGACCTTACTTGATGCCTGATCCTGTCACCTTGCCAATGACCAAAAGTCAGGACTTCCCACTCAGCAGAAAGCAGATCATTTATTTTCTTAGCAGGAGTTCTTTCCCATGACATTAATGATTCATATAGGTCATGTTTACCAGGGGCAGATGCTTCCCAGTGTGCTGTATCATAAAACAACTTCTATTTTATACAAATATCTTGCTAGAGCTGTTCCTGAATCAAATCAAGAGTGATGCTTTAAGTACCATTATTTTCTTGGACTGTTCACTAACCAAGGAAAAACATAGGTGTACAAATAGAATATAATCCTCAGAATAGTGGCCATGAAGCTAGCACACAATTTCATAGAAGAACTTATATATTTGAATATTTATATCTGACACTCAAAGTTGGTGACAGACACTGAAATGAACATTGAGAACTTGAAAAAAGCACTTAATATCATGACAAGCTTCATATATTTATATTTTTGTATTTATGACTTTTCCTTTTGTAAATAAAGACATTTAATTACACTAAAAAAATGTATCTTTCCAAAGATTTTTTGTGGATTTATTTTAATACTAATTTATATATTTTAAGGGAAAATGTATATTTCTAAAATAGCAGTATACAACTTTGATAAGTTAATACTTATATCACACTTTTTCTTTAATTATTAACAATAAATGTGTTATTTATAATAATATAATTTTATCCTGGATGCTTTACCTTTGTCTATCATATTCTATTTATATCACTTTTCCTCCTTCTGAAGATCAAAGCAAAAGACTAGTATAAATGTACCTATAAATACAATGAAGCTCAATGCAAGTGAATGAATATGGATTTTACTGTATTCTGCTTGTTCCAGCTTTCTAGTTATATAAGAAATGCATGCATTTTGCATTCTGTTTTATACATTCAGCTACATTTTCAAAATATTCACATAGATATGAATTATTATATATATATATATATATATTGAAATGAGGCCTCAGGACTTAGTTCAGTGGTGTCTCCTGATTGGCTAGTTCCTACAATGGGTGGGCCCTGCTGCAGAGTGTGGACTACGGGGGTGTGGCTGGGAGCCATTTTGGAACTGAAGCCCTGAGCCAAGCTGGAGAAGCCTCGAGCCATGGGGAAGCCTAGAGCCATGGGAAAGCCTTTGAGCCTTGCGAACTCCCCACGCAAGAGCTGAAAGACAGAATGGAATGACTTTTAATGGACCGGGGGCGATCGCTGGCCCCAGAGGCGTGAGCGAATTATGGGCATTGCACAGTCTGATAAGGCGGGCTCTGAGTGGCAGTGATGTGGGGCTAGGCAATGCGGTACTCGTTCATTTGTAAGTTAATAAATGCACATAAAATATATTATATGGTTTGTCTGATCGTGCAGGACACCCAGAGAGAATTTGGGTCACAAGGGGTTAAGACAACTTGCTGTTCTTGAAGAGGCCGTGGTTTCAGTTCCCAGCACCTCCAACTTCTTGCAATTCAGTTCCAGGGGATTCAGTCCTCTCTTCTGGCCTCATCTGCACTGAGTGCATATGGAACACCACCAAACTTGGCAAGAAACATTCAAATATATAAAATAAAAACTAACAAAACGACATCCCTTGGCTTCTTGGCAAGCACAGCCTCCAGGGTCCTGATGCCAACACCTACCCTGGGTAAGTAAAGCAGGCCCACTATGTCTTGACAACCCCAGCCTCTTTCATCCTCCTAGCTCCCCCACAGCCTCTCATCCTAGCCTGCATACAGGCGCATTTCTTGTCTTGGCACCACAGACAACAGGGCCTAACCTCTAGGCCTAGAGCCACCACTGCTTCCTGATCCACTGCATTCAGACCAACCCAGTTCCTCCCTGCAGCACCCAGGAAAACTCTGGGCCTGAGCCTGCCCTCACCTCCCTTTACTTCCCTGGGTGGCACAGCCAACAGCTTCCTGAGACCAGCATCTATCCTGGGTCCTTCTCCCAGGCCATCCCAGCCCCCAAATTCCTGAGGGTAGCAACTTTCCTGGAGGGACACAGACCTTAGGAGAAATCCTGAGAGCATCTGAGCCTCATCTCATTTGGGCCTCTGTGGGAACTCCGCGAGACAAAAGCAATTAGGCCATTCCAATATAAAATCAAAAGAGAGAACCTGAAGCCTAGACCAAACACCTTTTCATGCCCAGCATGTAAACCACAAAGGCACAAAAAGAAGCAGATCTAAACTCAAAAAAGGAAGTCATGAGTCTCACACAGGAATCAGAAACTACGAAAGAAACTCCCTAGAGATAACGCAGAAAATGGAACTCAAAAGAACAATTATAAACATGATAAAAGAATTCAGTGAATTTAAAGAACACAAAGAAATCAAAGAACTGAAGGAAGATAGGGATAAACTGAATGAATTCAGAAAAGAGTTAGAAATATTGAAGAATACTCAGGCTGAAATGAAGAAGGAAGCGAAACACTCAATAAGCCAATTAGAAATGACAGGAGAAAGCCTCACCAATAGAATAAATGAAATGGAAAACAGAATATCAAGACTGGAAGATAAAGTGGATGAAGCAGACGACTCAACACAACAAAACCCCTGGGGCATATTTAAAGTGGTCCTTAGAGTTAAATTTATAACTCCAAGTGCCTACATTAAAAAATCAGAAAGAACACAAATAAATGACCTAACATTGCAACTCAAGACACTTGAAAAGCAACAACAAATGAAACTGAAACCCAGCAGACAAGAAGAAATAACAAAATCAGAGCAGAAATAAATAAAATCGAAAGAAAGAACCAATACAAAGAATCAATGAATCCAAGAGCTGGTTCTTTGAGCGGATAAACGAGATTGATAGACTGCTAGCCCAGTTAACCAAAGGAAAGGAAGAGCACCTCCAAATCAACACAATCAAAGATGATAGGGGAAACATCATAACAGACACCAAAGAGATCGAGAACATTATAAGGGAATACTTTAAAAACCTATATGCTACTAAATTTAAAAACCTAAAACTAATGGACATTTCCTAAAAGCATGGGAAGCACCAAAACTAAACCAAGAAGAGGTTAAGAGCTTAAACAGACCCATAACACATAAGGAAATCAAAACAGTAATACAAAACCTCCAGACTAAAAATTGCCAAGACTAGATGGATTTACAGTAATATTCTACATGACATTTAAAGAGGATCTACATCCAATAATAATTTATTCAAAAATATAGAAATGGAGGGAGAACTTCCAAATTCCTTCTATGAAGCCAGCATCACT
>NW_008358517.1:2426252-2427117 GCF_000622305.1 Nannospalax galili
GCAAAAAACAAAATACTTGCAAACTGCATACAAACACACATCAAAAAGATCATTCACCATGATCAAGGAGGCTTTATTCCAGAGATGCAGGGATGGTTCAATATATGCAAGTCAATAAATGTCATTAATCATATAAATGGACTCAAAGACAAGAACTACATGGTAATCTCAATAGATACAGAAAAGGCCTTTGACAAAATTCAGCATGTATTTATTTTCAAAGTCCTAGAGGGAGTTGGACTGGAGGGAACATACCTCAACATAATTAAAGCCATATATAACAAACCCACAGCCAACATCATTCTAAATGGAGAAAAACTGGAAACATTCCCAATGAAATCAGGGAACAGACAAGGCTGTCCACTATTTCCACTCCTCTTAAACATAGTGCTTGAAACTCTTGCAAGAGCAGTAAGACAAGAGAAATAAATTGAAGAGTAATAAGTGGAAAAGAGATCAAAGCATCCCTTTCAGCGGATGATATGATATTATATCTAAGAGATGCCAAAAATTCCATCAGAAAACTGCCAGAAATTATTAATACATTCAATAATGGGTCAGGTTACAAAATTAATCTGCAAAAGCCTGTAGCCTTTCTATGTAGCAATAACAAGCAATGAGAGAAAGAATACATAAAAACACTCCCTTCACAATAGTTGCAAAAAAAGTTATATATATATTGGAATAAACCTAATCAAAGACATTAAAGACCTCTACAATGAAAATTTTAAATCCTGGGGCTGGAAAGATGACCCAGTGATTAAGACCACTGACTATTCTTGCAGAAGACCCGGATTCGAATCCCAGCACCCACATGGCAGCTAACAACTGTCCGTACCTCCAGTTCCAGGGGATCTGATGCCCA
>NW_008358517.1:2427241-2430927 GCF_000622305.1 Nannospalax galili
ACAAAAGCCATTTATAGATTCAATTCAAGAACAATCAAAATACCTGTGACATTTTTCAGAGAATAGGAAAAACAATGCTAAGATTCGTATGGAAGCACAAAAGACCTCAGATAGCCCAAATAACCCTGAGCATTAAGAGTAATGCTGGGGGATTACTATACCAGATTTCAAATTATATTACAGAGCCATAGTCATAAAAACAAGATGGTACTGGCACAATAATAGACCCATAGATCAATGGAATAAAACTGAAGGTCCAAATATCAATACATTCAATATCGGCCACCTGACATTTGACAAAGGGTCCAAGAACATTCACTGGAGGAGAGATAGCATGTTCAGCAAATGGTGCTGGCAAAACTGGATCTCCACCTGTAGAAGAATGAAACTAAACCCCTATCTTTCAAGTTGCACAAAAGTCAACTCCAAATGGATCAAAGACCTCAAAGTGTAGCCTGAAACTCTGTAACTGTTAGAAGAAAACATTGGTAAAAACCTACAAGATATAGGTGTAAGAAAGAATTTTCTAAACCAGACATCACCTGCCCAGGAAACAAGGTCAAGAATCAACAAATGGGACCTCATTAAACTAAAAAGCTTCTGTACATCAAAATAAACAACCAAGGAAGCAAACAGAAAACCCACAGGATGGGATAAAATCTTCACCAGCAACACATCTGACAGAGGTTTAACATCCAGAATATATAATGAACTCAGAAAACAAAGTATCAAGAAAAGAAGTAACCCAATTAAAATATGGGCTAAGGAACTGAACAAAGAGTCCTCAAAAGAAGAAATTAAGATGGCTAAGAAGCATCTTAAAAGATGTTCAACATCACTAGTAATTATGGAAATGCAAATTAAAACCACTTTAAGATTCCATCTTACCCCAGTCAGACTGGCTAGGATCAAGAGAACAAATGATACAAAATGTTGGAGAGGATGTGGGGAAAGGGAACACTCATCCACTGCTGGTGGGACCGCAAACTTGTTCAACCCCTATGGAAAGCAGTGTGGAGAATTCTTTAAAAAGTACAAATGAACCTACCATTTGACCCAGTTATACCACTCCTTGGCATATACCCAAAGAACTCATCCTACTGCAGAGACACTTGTACATCCAAGTTTTGGCAGCTCTTTTCACAATAGCTAAGAGATGGAAGGAAACTGAGTGTCCCTCAACTGACAAGTGGATAATGAAAATGTGGTTCATTTATATGATGGAGTTTTACTCAGCATTAAATAAAGATGAAACCATGAAATTTTCAGGTAAATGGATGGAACTAGAAACTGTCATACCAAGTGAAGTAACACAGACTCAGAAAAAAAAAAAAACACATTTGTTCTACCTGATATGTGGATCCTAGCACAAAATCCTTTTAGGTGAGTATACATCCAGACAGAACTACAGGTATTAGGATAATGAAGAGAAACCATGGAGGTAAAAAAAAAAAGAAAGAATCTGAAATAGAAGAAGAGTAGAAAACAGGTGTTAACAAGGGTGATATGGATAAAAATGTGGTTATTTTAAGGGGAGTGGGGAGGGAAGGTTATACAAGGAAACTAGGGGATAAAAGGAAACAAGGAGCTCAAGAGAGGTTGGACCATAAGAGAAAGGTATTATTAAGGGAGAAATGGAAAAACAGGGGGACCTTAAATGGGGAAACCATGGTGGAAGGGTTAGACCATGTGAGAGATAAATTATGCTTAGCTAGTTTTAGAAAACCAGAGCGAACAATATTAGGCCAACAACCTGCTGACAAATTATACATACTACCAGTTCAAACAATGTAATATATGCCTATGCAAGGTTTATATGAGAGCATTTGGTCTTTGCCCAAGCTCTATCTATATGGCACATTGTAACTAAAAGTACAGGACTAGTGAAACTAACCTTCTTGCATGTTTAACAGGCATAATATGAGGCCTATACTAATTTGGACAGAGGGACATAAAGGACAGTTTTTGTTCCTTGTCCTCCTAGATCAACTAAGTTTCAGGGGACTATGAGCAACTCTCAAATTGTCATGTAGCTGTGGTGAGTCACCTGTCCTCTTGATCATTGAGACCATGGAGACCCCACCAGATGGACCTGAACCAGTGTCCAGTCTACAAAGAGGAGGGTCAGCACAGAGGGAACATTTCTTCCATGCTTCCAAATGAAGAAAGCCATGGTCGAGAAGGACCTTTGCCTTATCTTCACAAAAATGGAACTGGTAAAAGAAAGGAGCCAGGGGCTCCTCCCAAGCCCATGTTACCCCTGAGGAACAGATCCTCCAACAATCTTAAGAATAAAATAAATTGGTTTATCTGGGGTGTTCTGCAACTTGGGGAGGACCAGAAAAGAAACTTTACATGGCACATCGTAGCAAAAACACTAAACATTCAAAAAAAGAGACAATACTGAAGCTGCAAAAGAGAAACTACAAGTCACATATAAAGGAAAACCCTCTAGGATTACAGCTGACTTTTCAGTGCAATCTATGAAAGCCAGAAGTGCCTGGACCAAACCATTCCCAGGGTTAAATGATCACAGATGCCAACCCAAATTACTATACCCAGCCAAAATGTCTATTACTGTCAAAGGGGAAAGAAAAATCTTACATGACATAAATAGGCTGAAGGAATTCATGTCCACAAAACCATCTCTTCAGAGAGTTCTGGAAGCAATACAAAGAGCTGAAGAAAGGAATGACTATACCCAAGGGGTTGAGGAAAGAAATTCAATGAAGCAAAACTGTGGAAAAGTACAGCTATATCATGAATGTAAACAAATAAATATGACAGGATTCAATATTCATCTTTCATTATTAACTTTAAAAATTAATGTACTGAACTCCCCAGCCAAAAGACACAGACTAGGTGAATGGATTAGGAAACAAAACCCATCTTTTTGTTGTCTGAAAGAAACTCATCTCACTTCCAAGGACAGACACTATCTTAAAGTGAAAGGATGGAAAAAAATATACCAAGCAAATGGTACTAAGAAAAAAGCAGGTGTAGCAATTCTAATATCTGACAAAATAGACCTTAACTGAAAACTAATCAGAAGTGATAAAGAGGGCCACTTCATTCTAATCAAAAGGACAATAAATCAAGAAGATATTACGATCATGGACATATATTCACCAAACTCAGATGCAACCTACTTCATAAAAAAAAATACTACAGGATTTTAAGACCCAGATTAACCCCAGATCATTAATACTAAGGGAATTCAATACTCCACTATCTCCATTAGATAGGTCAACAGGGCAGAGCGTTAACAGAGAGACATCTGAATTAAATAATACCAAATATCAAATGGACTTAACAGACATCTATCAATTATTCCACCCAAGCACCAAAGGACATACTTTATACTCAACACCCCATGGAACCTTCTCCAAAATCGATCATATACTGGGGTACAAAACAAACTTCAACATATACAAAAAGAATGAAATATTTTCATGCATTCTATCAGACCACAATACAATAAAGCTTAAAATCAAAACCAGAAGGAGCCCTAATTACCACATGAACACATGGAGATTAAACAACACACTCCTGAATGGGTCAAAAGAGAAAAGAGAAATTAAGAAAGAAATAAAACTATTCCTGGAATTAAATGAAAAGGACAATACAACACAACAAAACCTCTGCTCCATGCTGAAAGCGGTTCTTAGAGGGAAGTTTATAGCTCT
>NW_008358517.1:2431014-2445747 GCF_000622305.1 Nannospalax galili
AAAACCCTGCAGACAAGAAGAAATAACAAAAATCAGGGCAGAAATTAATGAACTTGAAACAAAGAAAACAATACAAAGAATCAACAAATCCAAGAGCTGGTTCTTTGAAAAGATAAACAAGATCGACAGACCCCTAGCCCAGTTAAACAAAAGAAAGAAAGAGCACCTCCAAATCAACAAAATCAGAGATGAAAGGGGAAACATCACAACAGACACCAGAAAGATACAAAACATTATAAGGGAATACTTAAAAACTTATATGCTACTAAATTTGAAAACCTAAAAGAAATGGACAGATATCTAAAGACATGGGAATAATAAAAACTAAAACAAGAATAGATTAACAGCTTAAATAGACCCATACCACAAAAAGATATTGAAACAGTAATACAAAACTTCCCTAAAAAAAAAACAGGACCAGATGATTTACATCAGAATTCTATCAGACATTACATTTAAAGAAGATATACATCCAATACTACTTACTTTATTCAAAAAGATAGAAATGGAAGGAGAACATCCAAATTCCTTCTATGAAGCCAGCATCAATCTAATACCAAAGCCAGGTAAAAATATAACCAAAAAAGAAAACTATAGACCCATATCCTTAATAGATGCAAAAATTCTCAACAAGATACTTGCAAACTGCACACAGAAAAACATCAAAAAGATCATACAACATGATCAAGTCAGCTTTATCCCAGAGATGCAGGGATGGTTCAATATATGTTAAGCCAATAAACATCATAAATCATATAAATGGGCTCAAAGACAAGAACCACATGGCCATCGCAATAGATGCAGAAAAGGCCTTGGACAAAATTCAACGTGCATTTATGCTGAAAGTCCTAGAGAGAATTGGACTGGAGGGAACATATCTTATCATAATTAAAGCCATATATAACAAACCCACAGCCATCATCATTCTAAATGGAGGAAGAAGTGGAAGCATTCCCATTGAAATCAGGAACCAGACAAGTTTGTCCACTACCTCCACTTCTCTTTGACATAGTGCTTGAAACTCTTGCAAGAGCAATAAGACGGAGCAGAAAGTTAAAGGTGTATTAATTGGAAAAGGAGATATCAAAATATATCTTTTTGCAGATTACATAATATCTAAGAGACACCAAAAATTCCACCAGAAACTTCTAGAAATTATTAACACATTCAGTAAAGTGGCAGGTTGCACAATTAATCTACAAAAGTCTGTAGCCTTTCTATATACCAATAACAAGCAATCAGAGAAAGAGCACATGGAAACACTCCTGTTCACATTAGCTGCAGAAAAAAAAAATATCTCAGGATAAACCTGAACAAAGACATTAAAGAGCTCTAGAATGAAACTGTTAAATCTTTAAAGAAAGAGATTGAGGAAGACATCAGAAGATGGAAAGACCTCCCATGCTCATGGATTAGAAGTATTAATATTGTGAAAATGGCCATCTTACCAAAAGTAATTTGTAGATTCAATGCAATGCCACTCAAAACCCCCATGACATTTTTCACAGAGTTGGAAAAAACCATCCTAAGATTCATATGGAAGCACAAAATACCTCGGATAGCCAAAGCAACCCTGAGCATTAAAAGCAATGCTGGGGCGATTACTATACCAGATTTTAAGCTGTATTACAGAGCTATAGTCATAAAACAACATGGTACTGGCACAAATATAGACCCATAGATCAATGAAAAAAATTGAAATCCCAAGTATGAGTAAATGTAATTTCACCCACCTGATATTTGACAAAGGGGCCAAGAATATTCCCTGGAGGAAAGACAACATGTTCAGCAAATGGTGCTGGCAAAACTCTATCTCCACCTATAGAAGAATGAAACTAAACCCCTATCTTTCACCCTACACAAAGGTCAATTCCAAATGGATCAAAGACCTCAATGTAAAGCCTGAAGCTCTGAAACTGTCAGAAGAAAACATTGGGAAAAACCTACAAGATATAGGCGTAGGAAAGGATTTTCTAAACAAGACATCAATTGCTCAGGAAAGATGGGCAAGAACTAACAAGTGGGAACTCATTAAACTAAGAAGCTTCTGAACATCAAAGGAGGCAACCAGGGAATTGAACATAAAACCCACAGAATGGGAGAAAATCTTCACTGGTGACACATCCAAAAGAGGTTTAATATAAATAATATATATAATGAACTCAAAAATAGAGAATCAAGACAAGAAGTAACCCAATTAAAAGATGGGCTAAGGAAGTGAACAGAGAGTTCTCAAAAGAATAAGTAAAGATGGCTATGAAGCATCTTAAAATGTGTTTAACATCACTAATAATTAGGGAAATGCAAATTAAAATCACTTTAAGATGTCGTCTTATCCAAGTCAGACTGGCTGAGATCAAAAGAACAAATGATATCAAATGTTGGAGAGAATGTAGGGAAAGGGGAACAATCATCTATTTCTGGTGGGCCTGCAAACTTGTTCAACCCCTATGGAAAGCAGTGTGGAGAACTCTTAAAAAACTACAAATGAAACTATCATTTGACCCAGTTATACCACTCCTGGGCATATACCCAAAGAACTCATCCTATTGCAGAGACACATGTACATCCATGTTTGTTGCTGCTCTTTTCACAATAGCTAAGAGATGGTAGCAACCTAAGTGTCCCTGAATTGATGAGTGGATAATGAAAAGGTGGTTCATTTATACAATGGAGATTTACTCAGCATTAAAGAAAGATGAAATCATGAAATTTGCTTGTAAATGGATGGAACTAGAAACTGTTATACTAAGTGAAGTAACACAGACTCAGAGAAAATATCAACATGTATTCTCCCTCATATGCGGATTCTAGAACCAAACCCTGATAAGTGAGTATGTATCAAGACATAACTATAGGAACCAGGATAATAGAAAGGAAACGGGGAAGTAAAGGAAAAGAAAGAACCTGAAAGAGAAGAATAGTAGGAAACAGGACTTAATAAGGGAGATATGGATAAAAATTGGGTTAGTTTAAGGGAGGAGGAAGGGAAGGAGATATAAGAACCTAGGGGATAAAGGGAAAGAAGGAGCTCAAGAGAGTTAGGACCACAGGAGAAGGGGAAAGGGGGCCAACTTGAGTGGGAAAAACATCATGGAGGGGTGAGAAAATGGGAGAGAAAAACAATTCCTAGTTTGTAAAACCAGAGGGAACCGTATTACTCCTACAACCTACTGACAAATTAAACATAGAAAATTAATCAATATATGTCTAGGTAAGCTTTACCTGAGAACAATTGGTCTTTGCCCAAGATTTATCTGCATGACACACAGTAATTAAAAGTACCAGACTGGTGTAACTAACCTTTTTGGATGTTTAACAGACATACTTTGAGGCATATAATTTAGTCAGAGGGACAAAAAGGACAGTTTTTGCTCCTTGGCTTCTTAGGTCAACTAGTTCCAGGTGTCTCTGAGTATCTCTCAAAATGTCCTGTAACTGTGGTGGGCCACCTGTCCTCTTGATCAAGGAGGCCGAGGAGACCCCAAGAGATGGACTTAAGTGTCCAGTCTACAAAGCAGAGGTTCAACACAGAGGAATCGTTTCCACCATGCTTCCAAGTGTAGCCAGCCATGGTCTAGCAGGACCTTTGCTTACCTTCACATTGGTGGAACTGGTAAAAGAAAGGAGCCAGGGGCTCCTCCCAAGCCCAAGTGACCTCTGAGGAACAGATTCTCAAATGACCTTAAGAGTAAAAATAAATTGGTTTATCTGGGCCACCTTTATGACCTTAAACACCCCAAAGGAATGTATAACCAAAGATTAAAGGGCCCCTATAATTTTTTAAGAGTCCATATGCACAGCTAAAGGCTACATAACAAGCAACAATTCCAGATAGGCGATACCTTCTTTTGTGTTGTTGGCCAAGGTTACCAAAGGGACTCCCAGATAGTAACTCAGCATAGAACTGGGAAAATGAACAGTAGACCCCAATTTTATGTAAAGGAATTTTGAAAACTGATTGCTGCTAGATGAGGAAGACCTGACTCTCCTAAAACAAAGACCGCTAGATAGGCTGCCTACACTCACCAGAAGGGCAAGTAGTGGGGAATGGCTGGGGATGCTTACAATACAGCAGCCCTTAGTAGGGATATGAGAGTGTAAGGTCTCTAGTTGGGGGAGGGAGTCTATGGGAGGGTGCCAACTGAGAAGTGGGTGTATAGTTGAACAAGATGGTTAGTGATATTCTCTGTGATACACACGTGCACACACACACACACACACACAAAGTCACCATATTTTTTTAAATGTATTATATTTGAGTAGGAATCATGGAAATTTTCATCATCCTAATTAGTAGAGGTGATAAACATTAACATTGAAATATGTCTGATGACTTTATAGACATACACAGGTGCCAAGATCCAAGTGCAAATGGTTATGACTACTAATAATCAGATACATACAGATTAGAGATGCATGCGCCAACATATCAGTGTTAGTAGCAAAAACAATGAGTCTTTCTGCAAGGAACAGTATTTTATAAAATGAAATGGAGATCTTTTTAAACTTTAAAAACTCATTCAATTTTATGTCTTACAGGGCTTATGCTGAGTTGAATATTGTATAATTGTATTATCTCAACTGTGAACCTAGAAACTTGCACCCACTTGTGAAAGAGATGTCCTCTTGCTCTGGAGTGTGTTACTGAATATGTTAAATCTGTAGTGAAATGCTGCCTCTAATCACGTAATTATTAATAATTTTAAAAAAGATTAAAAAATAATAATTCTTCAAAGCATAAAAATTTACTCCTTATTAATTAGTACCTGTGAAAAACATTACCATTGAAATCTACCTCATGACTTTATATCCATGCTCAGATGCCAAGGATCTCAGAATGTAACCGACTGTGACTAGTAATAATCAGATATATAGAGATTAGAAACTCATGTGCAAACATCTTAATGTCAATTGCATTAAAAATGAATTTTTCTGTATGAAACTGTGTATTTTAATAATGAAATGGAGATCTCTTATGAAGGTTAAAACCTTATTTAATTTTATGTCTTATAGGGTTTATACTGAGTACAATATTGTATAACCGTAACAATTCAACTAAACCTAAAAATTTACAGCCAATTTTGAAAGAGATGTATCTTAGCTCAGAAATTGTTATTGAATATGTCAATACTGTTGTCATGAAATGCTTCTTCTAAGTAAAAATAATAATAATAAAACATAAAAACATATGATTGTATAAATGAATCTCTAATTTAAATACATAATGCCCGATTAATTTTATGTGAATCCATCTTTAAATGTGTCACATTTACAGCATTTTATGAAAGCTGGATCACTCAATTTTTTGGTAGCCCTTTTGTTTCTCATACACGTGCTCTGCCATTCAGGGTTTTGACAGTATCTAGCCATGACAGTTTTGTAAATCCAAACATTTTTCCAATGTACAGAGAGAACATTGGCTCACTAGTATAAAGATGTCTTTTTTCTGGTTTTGGATTTGCTGAACCTATGTATATCGGTCTCTGGGAGACCAAATATGTGTAAATATCCCATATCAAATATTTTATTATCATCACTGGTAGTTACACACACATTTCTGTGACCTAGAGTTTTTTTTAGGAAAATGTTGAATTCTCTGGAGAAATACTTATGAGGAACATTCATTTTTTTCGTGTGTACTTCGTCATCAATTATTTGTGAGCCTCATAAAAAAAACAAAAAATGGGAACAGCTTCCAGGAAACTGAACATAATACCTGAGGAATGTAATACCAGCTCACCAGATTTCAACACACAAATCCAAACAATAGCAAGTGTGGTGTGTTTTCTTCACTGGCCATAAAACGTGCACCTGAAAAACTAATTAGAATTATTTAGACTGTAAAGAATATTGTACTTCTCCAGAAAATATTATATAATGTATTCTAAGAAAATACTCAAAATTGTCATTACATTATCAAGTTTACATTTATCTTTTTTGTTGTTGTTTTGAGAACTACTGTTTAAACTTTTAAAAAGAACTTTATTGAGAATTTCATACATGTATATAATGCTTTTTGATCAAATCCATGCCCACTCCCTCTCCAACTCCTCCCATTTTTCTTCATCACTTTTTTCTGCGAAATTTGGATACTCTTTCTTTTTTCTTTCTTTTCTTTTTTTTTTCGGTACAGGGGGTTTGCTCCTCTAACATTTGCCCCTCTAAAGAGGTAACCCTAAAATCTTTTAGGGATTAGATAAGAGCTCCCAAAAACTTTTGACATTTTTAGCCTTTGTAACAGAGTATGTTGCTAAGAGGCCCAGCATTTTGAGTTTTAGCCAAGAAACTTGTTACTTTTCTTTGGGGTCTTTTTTTACCCTAACTGCGTAGTCAATTCCTACCTCCTATTCTTATCACACCATCCTGTGAAGAGGTTACCTAAATTGCCAATAGAGAATTGGGATGCAGACCACTCTGGATTTTCCATGTTGAATAGTGTCATAGGGTAAGGCAATTGGGGTACCCCTTCAGTGGGTCTATCTAAAAGATTCCCAAATTGCATAACTCTTATCTGTAGGGAGAAAAGAAAGTGTTTGACTTGTACCTAGGAGATGTGAAGGAGAAGTAAAGGCAAGGGTAATTAACATTACAAGTTCTAGACAGAGCACCAGAAAACAGAACAGGGCAAATTTCAAATGTTCAGGTTATCTTACCTGGAGTAAAATGAGTATTCTGATCATTTTCAGATATATAAAAGTTGTTGATATTTATTTTAAAGCATTTTCCTATTGAATTTTAAAATAAACTATGAGAACACTAAGAACAAATCAGAAAGTTCAAAGAATCAATAGGTAGATAACTAGTGTTAACTTGTGATGAGAAAGACTGTGTTTTTATCTTATGGGAATTCTACAACTTGTCAAAATGATACCATGTTGTACTCCAATTGAATTTTAAAAGAGTTCTTCATTCTGTTAAATCATTTTATAAATTTTAAATATTTCAGTCACTAAAATGGTTATAGCATATGAGATAGCATTTTGTTCTATATAAGTGGTAATACTTATTCAGAAATTTTCTTCTGGAAAGAATTGTTTCTTAAGTTAAATTAATTAAAAGAACATAGCCAGTTACATGAAAAGTGCTCAATACATATTCAGCTAATTGAGGTGTGCTTTTATTGTTGACTAACACATATTTTAGGCATTTAAACAAGGTATAATTTATGGTCTTATATGTAATGTGTATTTTAAATGAGGAGACAATAAGCCATAGCTTTTTATACCAGAGAACTACCATTTTATAGAATGACAGCCCAATAATTAACCTATTTTATCACCTAATTATTTTGTAAACAATATTGCTTCTGTCATAACCCATTAACTCAAATTGTTCCCCTTAAGAGTGTGGTGGATATTATTTTATTGCTAATGACCCACTTGTCACCACAATAATAATCACCTCTTGTCTGAGACTGTTAATTTAAGGAGCTAATTATTCTTTTCTTACAAAATTTTCCATGGAAATAAAAAAGAAATCCATCTGAAACAGTATCAAAACAGCACTAAAATGTTCTCCAATTACATACATTCTGTGCAGTAAATATATGTGAAGGTCAATCTGATGTGTTAAGTCTTGGTGTCAGTTGATCATAGGAGAATGTGATATGTAAGCAGAGTGTGCAAGGAAGCACAGTGAAATTTGAACACTGGATAAGCCCATGTTTGACTGTAATGACCAGATGCAAAAAAACATGCATGAAGGACAGATAAGCAGGTAATTCTCTTAGCATTGCCAGAGAGTAAAACTCTATATTAAAGTAGATATATTGAGGAAAACTACCTACCCAAACAATCTCATCTTCCAAAAAAGTGGCTTCACTGGGTTTCAATTTAACAGCATTCCCTGGGCCATTTTTTCATTGATATGAGAACTTTTCACTTATTGTTGTGTCTGAACCAGTTTTACGACCACTGAATATACACGTACTAATGAGTGCAATCTCATGGTGTTTAAATGAAATAGAATCTCATTCATGCTTCTTTGAATTAAATTTCAAGGAGATTTTTTTCTAGGTTGATCATTTGCTTTGTTTTGACAGATCAAGAAAATTGTGGGTCTTTATATCCACTTCATTTCTTTCAGAATTTCTTATGAATTTACAGATTTAATCACATTTGTAATACTACTTTGTGTTTTTCCATGCTGTGCTTTATAGTTCTTATTTAAGAAGTATTTTTCACTGCACAAATGCAAAAGCACAAGTTACAGTAGGTAATAGGACTTGAGGGCAGTCATAAATGGAGATTGTGTAGATCCCAGGATTACTGAAAGAACTTTTATTTGTTTGGGACAGTTTTTAAATTCTTCAGCATTGGAGTTGAGAACCTGAGTAGATGATCTTTATTTTACTATATTCACCTAGAATTTCTGGTTGATCTTGAAATAAAAAAAAAAAAAACGTTAAAATTAAGTCACATTTTGAAATGCAAGATAGTGGTCAAAAAGAAAAGGAAGCAAAGGAATGAAAAACCAAAGATCCCTTTCAACAAGACTTATGCTAGTAAACCAAAATCAATAAGGAATATTAGAAGTGACCAGAAACAAATCTGCATTACTTTACCTGCCTAGCATTGAAGAAAGGTAAGCAGGATATTCAACTGAAATTGTCTGTGTGCAGAAATCATTAGATACTCAACTATAACCTTAACTAAGAGACATTTGGTAGAAATGATAGTTTTAATCATTCACTATCTACCAAGTAGTCTCTCGGTTATATACCTGCAGTAAACCTAAAAGTGCATGATGTCAAATAGGATTTATTTCACTATCACTGTAAAATATTTCTTTGAGTGAGAATAAAAATATAACTAATTTACAGATTGTACCCCAACTGTGATCAAAACTAGAAGGAGAGGTAAGAAGACAGTCTTTCTCTTTAATTTTAAAATTTTATTTATTTTTCTTTTATGGGTAAGAGTGTCTTACCTGCATGCCTCTAACTGCACTCATGTCGTGCAATGCACTAGAAGGCCAGAGAAAAGATCAGATCCCCTGGAACTGGAGTTATGATAGTTGTTAGCGACCGTGTGGGTGCTGGGCATTAAACTCAGGTCCTCTGAAAAAGCAGAAAGTGAGTGCTCTTAATTTCTGAGTAATATCTCCAACACCAGGAGACGACCTTTCTAGAGAAATGAAAAGTCTAACTCATCTTCTGTATATGGATTACACTATACTGCTTAATAATTGTGTTTTCCATAATGGGTTTAAAATATTCTCAGGAGGCACACTTCTAATTTACACCACTGATTTCTCCTTTTGTGATGGAAATTAGCCTGAACTTTTGCTAAGTGTCATGGATGTGCTTCTTTTTTCTTTTCCTCTTTGAGAGCGTAGAAATAAACACTATTTCATTTATATTATAGAAATAATGGAATGTATATTAGTTTTCTTGGGTTATCACAGATTTGAGTGGCTAAAACAAGAGAAAATTTCTTCTACATAATTGCAGAAGATAGATCTCCATTGATTTATGGGGTCGTGCTTTCTTCGGAACGTCTGCAATATGATAGTGATTATTTACTTATGGACATGCCCACATGCAAATACAATAGAGGCAATTCTCCAAAGCAATTTCTCCCTTCCCACATGAGTTAAGTTGACAACTGAAGCTATACATGACATCCTTCTCAACCTGGGCACAGAAACATATCACTTTAGAGCTTAAACTTTCCATTCTTTTTCTGTCTCCAAGATCTCACATTAATATTATAAATAGAGTACAGATTTAAAAGTCCAACAGTATTTAAAAAATCAAGCTCAAATGAGTGCAATAGTAGAAGAATATATAGGTGTTTTTAAGAGGGGAATGGGCAACAGGGGATAAGTTAGCTGTGGAGGGAGTAGAAAGGTTACACAGGGGAGTGAGTGGAGAGATAAATAATGCTTAAATAATGTGAGTCCTTATGTGAAGCTGACTAGCTGTCTGGAAGTCTCTGTTTCCTTGTAGTCATCCACCCCCTTTGTTTCTGAAAATCTGTCTGCCTCTTCTTCCACAATGATCCTCGAGCCTTGGGAGGCTTTTGTACCTCACCAAAGAAGCTTCTTTTTGCAACAAATGGAGATTGTTACAGAGATTCAGTACTGATCAAACCCAGAGAATAAGTGTCTCTGAGATGCTTAAACCCTAAGTAACACATCTTCAATGCAACTTTTACACATAGGAGGAAGGCATCTCTCAGCTCTCACCAGAGATGCTTCCTTGTGCAGCAGACGGTGATTCACACATAAACCCACAATTTGTCAGTATGTAGAGAATGAGAGATGGCAGATTGCTTATGCCTGAACAGGACAGCTATTGAAAACCTCTGCCTACCACTTCTGCATCTTGTATAAATTCTTCAATGATATTGAGAGAAAGTAAGAGAAGAGACTTCATAAGCTAAAGGCTAGATTTGTGTTTGTGCTAGTGAATACATGTTTCCTCCATCCACTTAGATGAATCATTAAAATGTTCTTCAATCACCAAGTGTCGTTAACTAATTAATATTTTCCCAACATGTTAGAATTCCTTCTAACCCCACAGGGTGCTTTACAGAAATATAAATTTATCAAAAAATAATAATGAATTAAATAAGTTTATTGAGCATTTAATTAAAATCACACACCATAGCTATAAGGCACAATGTACAAATGACTTGCATATATGTATTAGATGGACCCAATATAGATGGTATATGCTAAAATTGTATTCCCTTCCTATTTTTCCTATTTAAGCTTTAATTTAGTTTTAATACTCATAGGTTAGAACTCTCAGAAAAAGTAATGAAAGCCTTATTAGGCATGAAAAATAGAAAATGAATCATGACGCACACATAAATATAGCTAAACAACGTTTTCACTGCTCTGGCCTTTTAAAATGCATATATAGACATATATTACTTTTTGTGACTATATTATATTACATAACACAATTTTATGTGTGGATCTGTGTATAATAGTGTGACGTACATATTGCACATGTGTGTTCACATGCCTGTGGGTACATGTGTGCACTTGTATATGTGCACCCTTGTGCATAGGCAAGAAGTTTACAAGTGTCTTCGTCGACTGCTCTTAACTTTATTTACTTGGGCACAGTATCCTGCTATACCCGAAGATCGTGCATGAACCTCGTCTTTTTAGCCAGCTTGCCATGGGGACCCTGCCTCTGGATCTTGCCTCTGAGGACTGGAATTATGAAATGACCCCTATGCTCACTCAGATTTTGTGTTCTGAACTTCAGTCCTTGTGCTTGGGCATCAAGCACTTTATCCATGGTACCATCCCCCTAGCCTAAGTAAATTGATACCAGGTCATTGTTAGAACTACAGTCTTTTAAATTAATTATTAAAGGAAATAAATTTAAGTTTCATTTATTTTATTTGTTTCAGTGTTTTGCCAACATGGATTTATGTGCACCATGTGCATTCAGTGCCTGTGGAAGTCAGAGTAGTGACTAAATGGGATTACACGTGGTTGTTAGATACAATTGGGGTGCTCAGAATCAAACTCTGGTATTCTGCAAGTGTTGTTAAAAGCTGAACCATCCCTCCCGGTCCTTAAATAGAAATACTGATGAAAGTATATAAACGTGCTATTTAGTGATAATATGTATTGGCTTGAAAAACTCAGAGCAAAGTTCTGTTCTAAGGAAAAGTTACGTTATTCCGTATTTCTAAGTGCAAAAAGAGTAATATTGAAATGATACTGATTTATTTGTATGTAGAACACATGACAGTGTATGACATTGAATGTAATGTAGATGAGCAAACAGATTCTGGATTCAATTAAACATCTACGTTATGCATTCTAATATGCCATTGGGTAGGAATAAAGGAATAATTATCAAAACCATATTTTTAAAAATATATGTGCAAGAATTCATAGATAACTTGGCAGACAGGATTGAGTTCTTGGAGAATAACAAAGAATCAATTGAACCTAGAGTCAACACCAGTGCCCTTAAAAATATCTACATTATATGTGTAGAAGACAAACACTCTGAAATACAAAATAATGCTGAGAGACCTGTAGGTGGGAAAAGGCTTTAATGAAGTGGTTCCTTGATCAAAGTTTTCCAGAACTCCCATCTAATTAGGTCAGATTTTTCAGTGTTATCAAGAACCACAGAAGTAAATATCAATGACAAACATGACCGTAAATGACTTTCTGTCAGTTTGTCCACACTAGGAAGGGGTGCATCTGATGCTGGCATCCCAGACACATTGCACAAAAGTGTCTACAGTCTCAGGAGCACAGTTTGCATTCTAAACACCTTCAGTAATGCATTCCACAACCAGAGACAGAGTGGTAACTATTTTTAGCTAAGGGAATTCATATTAGTATTCTAGGCCCTACTGTTTCTTGCTTTGATATTTGGGAAACACCCTACACTGTTTCATGACCTTGGTTTCTATTTTGAATCCCTTTTTTCCTGTCATATTCCTATCATTGTCCAGTAGCAGAGAGATGTGCACTTCACTTAGTCCTGTGTCATAGATTGGACTGTCAGGTGTGTTGTCCTTTGCAAAAAAAAATAGATTCTGAAGGTTTTTTTGCAATGTCTGTAGATTATCACTTAATTACCACATTACCACTTAATGCAATCTTTTAGTGTGTGGGGAGGTGACACATTAAACAGCTGCTTTTTCATATTTTAAGATAACTAAGGTACAAAAACATGTTCTATTTTTCTTAACTATGGGTTAATTATATTTGGGTTTTGCTGTTTGTCCTCATATCAATTAATACTAAATATGTTTAATAGAAAAGTTATAATATCACCTATAAAATACCCTTGTGATGCTGAAAACCAAGGTTTCACATTAGAATATCTTGTCAGTGGTCCACAACGTTCCACGTAATGATATAATAAAGTACTATACAAGCAACATTTTCAATTATTTCCTAGTGAGCCATCAAAATTTTCAATGAAAAAGAGAATGGCTCCCTAAAACATTAAAATTCTAAAACATTGTGCTATTTCTTGAATTCATTTGTGAGTTGTTTTTCTTGTAGACTGTTAAAACAGCTTCATTCAGTGATCTATAGCTTATGGATCAGCTTATAAGCCGATGAGATATCAATGCACTATCCTATCAGATTTGTTACCGAAAACTGTACAAATCTGAAGAAAACACTGCTTCAAAATTTAGAGAATATAATTTATATGTGGACTCTACACAGACATACAGATGTACACATGCATATGTGTGTGTACGTGTGTGTGTGTGTGTGTGTGTGTTTTGACAGAATCTACTGTAGCCCCAGCTGACCTGGAATTCTTTATGTGGGCCAGACTGACCTTGATCTCACAGAGATCTGCCTGCCACTGACTCCTGAGTGTTAAGACTAAAATATATGGCAGGACATGGTGGCTTGTGCCTTTAATCCCAGCCCTCGGAAGGCAGAGGCCACCCTGGTTCATTCACATTGTGACTTCCAGGTGGGCTGTGACTAGGGAGACCCTGTCAAAAAACAACCAACAAATATACACACACACAAAAAAAAAACAGGGAATAAAGCATGACCCCCCCACATACACACACATATACATCCTTGCATATATATGCATATATATGTAGAAAGTTTGGTATAGTGATGCATGCTAGCAGTCTCTCTTCTTTAGAAGGTAAGTCAAGGAAATTAGGGGTTTAATAACAGACACGGTCTGTACAGTGATACCTTACATGAAACAAAAATAGTAGAGATTTCAATTACATGATATCCTTTTTCTTTACCACAAGATACAAAATTTTGAAGGTACCAAGTAAGGTCACACTTGCTGGAGTGTTAGTAATTTCTTGCAGCTTCTTTGGAGTACTGTTGTTAACCTATATTAATTGCAGCAATGTCTTGGGAATCTGTTTATACTTGCATAAATTGTACTTAGATTATATTCAACCCCTACAATGTTTTCTTGTTACAAATCCAGACCCCTTTCTTTTCTCAAGCAGAGCACTATATACTTTGGTATTCTTTTGTTTTTAATCTCAATAAAGAAAATGTGATAAGTCATTTGGTTTATGTAATTTGACAGTCTTGAGTCACTTCCATTTCCTGCAAAAGGCATAATTTGATTCTTCATCAAAGAATAAAAAATCATTACATGAATATATCAAATTTTATTTGTCTGTTCTTTCATTGAGAAATATGAAAGAACTGGGAAACTGGAAAGAAATATGGAGGTAAAGGGAAAGAAAGAACCCAAAAAAGGGTGATAGTAAGGAACAGATTTTACCAAGGGGGAGGTGGGGATAATGGGAGTATCTGGCTGGAGAGAAAGGAGGGAGGCTCATTCAGGTTATCATGGGGATGGGAGAGGAGGGAACACAGTAGTGGTGAGACAGTGGGAGATCTGTTATGGGGCGGGGAATAATGGGATGCTTGGAATGGGGAAGGAGGAGGGAGGTTGGATGAGGGAGAGAAAGAAGAGATGAATGGAACTTGGGGAGCTGAGGAAGCCAGAGGGAAATGTGTTGTCTCAGGAACCCCCTGAAAAATGCACATACAGTGTCTGAACATTAGTGTATGTGTATACCTGGGGGCTGTATGGCAAGGAGCACACTGCCAGAAAAGAGAGACTTTTCGTTTGAGTGGTCATACAGAGTAGTCCAAGCAACTCCCAAATAACACAGGCTATTGCTGGAGCTCTTGTTTATCTCCCAGAACTCAAACATAATATCCCACTGCTGAAGACAGGAATAGGAATTAGACATAGGAATTCAGAATAATATATAAAATATATTA
>NW_008358517.1:2446002-2452255 GCF_000622305.1 Nannospalax galili
ACTGAAGTTTAGCTCTCACAGTTCTAGAGAATACTAAGCAATTTGCTAGGGGAGAAAAGTCAACCAATCATCAAACCCAGCCCTAAAACCTAATAACCATAATGACAGGCACAGCAAACTTCCTCTCCTAGTGCAGTAGTGGCACTGTTATCTGGGGAATAATTAACAGCTATCTAATTTGACCTCAAGTTCTCTCAATGGAAGTGAACTCATGAGTGGCACTGTAAACACAGTCAAATACACATTTCTGGAGAGGTCATAGATCCTAAAGGAAACCCCATCTCTGTCATAACTCTAGATAAATGAAATTTCTTACCATACGGTAAATATGCATTCTTATATTTACAGACAAGCATATTATACACCACTAATCAAAGAAGTTTCTTTTGATGACTGATGGAGGCTCCTGAAAGAGACCGCAACTGGTCACACACAGAGAATTTATGTGTGAAAGATGCCCAGTCCTAGGTGACACAACTACAGTGGAACCTCTACACCTGAAGGTCATGGAACACTGAGGAACAGGGGGTGGAGAGAATACTCGTTCATCCCTCAAATCTTACCAGAAAAACCTCCTTATACAACAGAGTACAATATACACAGAAGGCCACAACTGGCTAAGTTTTAGAGAATACGAGACTGTAGAGTATGTGTCCCTGTATAGGGCTACTATATTATACCTTACCCACCCACTGTTCAGTGACCATTGAGGTAGAAGTACAGGAAGATTGTGAGAGGCAGGGTTGGTCCATGAACATAGGGAAGCAGAGGCTTTGGGGCTACTGGAAGCTTGAACATGTGAACTTACAGCAATGGTGGCATTGAGCACAAGACCCATGCCAACTGAATCAGACAAGGACCCAGAATGGAGCAAGGGAAATGGGCAGGGGCAGGCCCTAGTCTGGGAACTGTTGGAGATTGATTACTGTTGGGCGAGGGAGAGTAGACCTTATTAATGATCTCTGGATATTCTGTCTAAACTCCAGTGAATGAACTTACACCCTTGCACTGAAGGACATCTGGGCACAAATACTTGACTCCATAAGACTTAAAATGTATGATGAAATACATGATGTTGAATGAGGGAGGGGTCTAAATCTGATTAAGAGCTGTTGTATGAAATGTACAAGAGCTCAATAATTTTTTAAAAATAAATATCTAGACTGATTCAATAACTGTTTTTCACTAGTGCTGCATTAAACATTTATGATCATCTATATCTGTGGTACATTGGCTTAGAGTCCTTCTGGTAGATACCTAGATGTGGTGTAGCTGGATTATGAGGTCATTTTACTTTTAATTAGAAAAATATTTTTTATTATTTTTATTTTATGTCCAAGAGTGTAGTGCCCATACGTAGATAGGTGAACCCATATCATGCAATGCTCACAGAGGTCAGAAGAGGTCATCGGATTTCCCTGGAAGTGCAGTCAAGGACAGTTGTTAACCACCATGTGGGTCCTGGGAATCCCAGGTACTCTTTAAGAGCAATCGGTTCTTTTAACAGCTGAGCTATCTTTCAGTCTTCAGTTTTTAATTTTTTTGAGGATTCTCTATTCTGCTTTTCATAGCGACTGCATCAGTTTACATTCCCAGTAATAGTGCATAAGCCACAAAATTTTCAGTAACATTTTTAAGTAATTTATGCTAGCAAATCAGTATTGTAATATTTAAAGGTAATATAGCATTGTATATTATAATTGGGATGATATTTATGAGAGGCAACATATTGAATGTCAGCGATAGATGATACGAGAGAAAGTAGAGTAGTTGTGTGTATACTTCCACTAAAGGCATTAATTTCTAGAATAGTTTGAAGGTGTTTAGAAGTGAGGGGTTAGAAATGAGTGCAATTTATATAACATTTATTTTGATACTGAATTTTTTAGCAGGGATTTTGAAACGTTTTCTTCAAAGGACTTGATATGTTTAGAATTTAGTTTTAGTTCACCATGCTTTCTTTGAGATATCTGTAGATATATTCTTCTCTAGAAAGAGTTTACAAACAGTGCTAATAACAATGTCACCTCTTTGTAGTCATTCTCCTTCACAAACACATGGAAGCACTCCTATGTTTTCCGTCATTATATACTTATATTCTGCACAATGTCATAAGAATGTGGTCATTCTGCAGAATTATACATACTGGATGAGTGCATCATAATGTTACATTCACGTGTAGAAAGTAGTCTTGTGTTTTTAGTTTGGGTTGATAATGTTTAGAGACATGTAGGAATACATCTATACATAAATATATGAAGACACATATATACACAACCATATATAGGACAGTTATAGATCTATATGTATCAACACACATAGCACGCTATATGGATGTATTTTCTTTATTCATTTGAATAAACCTATAAAAGCTGAGTTGCTGTCAAAATTTAATTTCAAAATCAACTTTAAGACTGTTCTCCCATATCTGTCCAATTTATAATTTCCAAATGCAAGGATGAAAATGTGCTTCTCCACTCCTTGGGATTTGCTACTGAATCTGGTTGTTTAGTTCAGTTAAGCTTGTCAACAAACAAAAGTTGAAAAACATTATTAGACATAAATTATCGAAAGTGTGATATCAATTTTAGCAGTTAGAATTATAAGTTTAGACATCAGAAAGCTCTGATCTGACACATCATTTTGCAGTGTATCTGACAACTCTTCTCTTTTTCATTCTACCAGTTAACGAAACAAATGAAAATAGTGCAACTTTAATTACAAATCGTTAGTAATTTTAGACTTGAATAGTTGTTATTTTAATGCATTAAGGTGGCTCAAACCTACTTTTATAAGGTGCCTTCAGGAGTCCATTTGTCTTACTCTATCAATAGGAAAATGGACAGTTTATTTCTCTTGTGAATGGCAACATGCATCTTCCATTCCCCCTGGCTGCATTTTAGAGATGAGCACTTTTTGCCATCATAAAATGACCAAGACTTCTTAGCAATGAGAAATATTAAACCTTTTTTTTTCCTGTGTCCACCACAGTTCAGAAAAAATAGCGTGGAACAGAATTGTACACATCTTCAGGATAAAAATCTATGGAACTACAATCGGATGAAGTTGGTCATTTAACTTCAGATGGTATTTCTTAGCAATCAAACAATTTGTAATTCTCAGATACAAATTATTTTCTTCAAAAAGCATTTAAAAATAAACTTTTATGAGATTTTGAGCCATATACATATATAGTGAGCATACAGATACAGGTACTGACATAGGTGTTATTGTATTGAACTTAATGGGACCAAATGTCCATATAAATCGAGGGCCTATGATGTTGTTTGGAGCAGATGAAGCTTAATGGAAGAAAGAAAAGTCACTGGGAATGTGCCTCTGAATCAGATATTAGTCAGCAGCACTTCCCTGTCTTCCTATTTCATAATCACGGTAGAGGAAATGAGCCTTTTGCATCACCAGCTTCTGCCAGGATAACTTTGCCAGACAAGCTCAAAGTCATTAGAGTATGAAGTCCATGAGACTGTGAGCTAAGTGGACTTCCTTTTTTTTGTTAATTTCAGGAATTTCTCACAGCAAGGGAGGATGTATAACATGGGTTAAGCAACTTTGGGATTTACCATGAGGTACACGCAGAAATTTAAATTCCTCACAGTAATCTGATAGGATTCTTATAAAAATTAGTAATGAAAAGTGCTGACAACTTCCTTTTTTTTTCTTTTTGTCTGAATCCTGAAGATAGTCATAGAAGGAAGGCATGAAGTCAAGAGTTGTCTAGTTCATGAAATTGCTGCCAATGGTCTTTATCAAGAAGGGTTTCTTTTTGTGATTGTTTGTTGGTTTTGAAACAGGGTATCCTTGTAGCCCCAGACAGCCTCTATCTCACAGAGACCTACCTACCTCTGCCTCCTGAGTGTTGGAATTTATAGTGTGTGCCACTACACTCAGATACAAGAATTTCTTTGTGCAGATAGGTAGATAGATGACAGATAGGTGATAGATAGATAGATAGATAGATGATAGATAGACAGACAGACAGACAGATAGATGATAGATAGATAGATAGATGATAGATGATAGGTAGATCGATGAAAGATAGATTGATCGATAGATGATTGATGATAGATAGATAGATAGATAGATGATGGATGATAGATGATTGATAGGTGATTTATTAAAGATGATAGATAGATAGATAGATAGATAGATAGATAGATAGATGATAGAATGATAGATAGATGAAAGATCTATTTCAATTTCTTTTTCTCCAAGTATTAAAGTTTTACTATATAAGACTTTCACTTCCTCAGATTTATTCCAAGCTGTTTTATGGATTTTCTGTTCATTTGTTTGTTTGGAGACAGACCGTCTCTGTAGTCCCAAATGGCCTGTAACACACTATGTAGATCAGGTTAGTTGTAGTCTCATGAAGATCTGCCTGACTCTATCTCCTGGGTACTAGGGTTAAAGGCTGGCAGCACCACTTCCAACATTTTGCATTTTCTGAGACTGTCATGAATGGGATCATTTTCTTGGTTTCTTTGTAAGTATGTTTACTGTTGCTTTCCAAAGGCTATGTACTTTTCTTTGTTAATTTTTGTATACTTCTACTTTACTGATTATGTTATCAGCTCTATGACTTTTTTGATGTTGTCTTTAGTGTCTTTCATATATAGATCAATGTAATTTGCAAAGGTATAGATCAATGTAATTTACAAAGGATACTTTGGCTCTTCCTTTTTAAGTTGTATTCCCTTTAAATCCTTCACTTGTCTCATTGTTCTAGCTAAAACTTCACTCTATTGAAAGGAATGTTGAAAGTGGACATTCTTGGCTTGTTTAGGACTTTAGTAGAAATGATTTGAATTTGCATATGTGCTATATTACAATTACTGATTTATGTATGTAAAGCATTCCTGTATCTCTAGGATGAAGTTGACTTGATCATGGTGGATAATTTCTTATGTGGTCTTGCATTCAATTTGTATTATATTAAGAATTTTACATCTATTTTATCAAAGAGATGGTTATATAATTTTTTTTGTTTCTTTGGTTTTCGTATAAGAGTAATGCCGACTTTTAGAATGATTCTGGAAATATTCCTTCCCTCTGTAATTTACCAACTAGTTTGAGGATTATTGCTGCTAGTTCCTTGAAGTTCTGGGAGAATTCCGAGCTCAATCCATCTAGTCTTTAGCCCTTTTTAATTTGAGATATTTAATTATTGCTTCTAACCCATTGTTTCTTGGGGGTCTTTTAAAATTATTTATTTCATCTTGAATTAACTTTTTAAGCCATATATTTAGAAACATCAATTTCTTTTGGATTTTCCAGTTTTCTTGAAATTCAATTTTTTTTTTTCATTACAACTTTAACATATTCAATAACGCATTCCAGGGCAAGGATACATCTCTTTCAAAGGTGGCTGTAATTTTTAGGTTCACAGTTGAATTAATGCAGTCATACAATATTGAACTCAGTATAAACCATATAAGACATAAAACTGAATGATATTTTACCCTTTAAAGAAGATCTCCATTTCATTTTAAGATATGCTGATTCCTACATTTTTAATGCTACTAACACGTTTTCACATGTGTCCTTAATCGCTGTGTATCTGATTATTACTAGTCACAGTTGGATACACTTGGATCCTTAGTACCTGAGTATGAATATAAAGTCATCAGGTAGACTTCACTGGTAATGTTTATCACCTCTACTATTTAACATGAAGTAAATTAAAAAAAAATTTAATTACATGATTAGAAGTAGAAGAAGCATTTCATTACAGCTTTAACATATTCAGTAACACTCCAGAGCAAGATTACATCTCTTTCAAAACTGGCTGTAAATTCTGACTTAATGCAGTCATACAGCATTGAACTCAGTATAAACCATGTAAGACATAAAATTGAATGAGATTTTACCCTTTAAAGAAGATCTCCATTTCATTTTAAGATATGCTGATTCCTACATTTTTAATGCTACTAACAGATGTTTGCACATGTGTCTTTAATCTTTATGTATCTGATTATTCTATTCACAGTCATATACACTTGGATCCTTAGTACCTGAGTGTCGATATAAAGTCATCAGGTAGATTTCACTGGTACTGTTTATTACCTCTAATATTTAACATGAAAGTAAACTTTTAAAAAAACTTTTAATAACTACATGATTAGAAGAATTATTTCATTAAAGCTTTAACATATTCAGTAACACACTCCAGAGCAAGAGTACATCTCTTTCACAAGTGGCTGTAAGTTTCTAGGTTCACAGTTGAATTAATACA
>NW_008358517.1:2452272-2453131 GCF_000622305.1 Nannospalax galili
GCTGTAAGACATAAAATTGGGTGAGTTTATAACCTTTAAGAAAGATCTCCATTTCATTTTAGAATATATTGTTCATTGTAGAAATACTCAGTTTTGCTACTAACAATGAGATGTTGGCGCATGCATCTCTAATCTGTATGTATCTGATTATTACTAGTCATGATTGGTTGCACTTGGATACTTGGCACCTGTGTATGTCTATAAAGTCATTGGGTAGATTTCAGTGGTAATGTTCATCATGTCTACTAATTAACATGACATAAATTTCCATGCTTCTTCCTCAAATGTAGTACATTTTTTAAAAATCTGTTGATTTTTTTCTGTGTATGTATATCACACAGAACATCCCAAACCATTTTATTCAACTATACACCCACTTCCCAGATGTCACCCTCCCATAGCCTCCCACCCCCCAGTAGATCCCTTATACTCTGATATCCCTACTACTATCTGCTGTGTTGTCGGCACCCCCAGTCATTCACCACTACTTGTCCATCTGGTGAATCTAGTCAGCCTATCTAGAGGTCGATGTTTTAGGAAGGTCAGCTGTTCCTCGTTTACCAGCAATCAGTTGTCAGTATTCCTTTAGATAAGATTTGGGTCTGCTGTTCATTTTCCCAGTTCTATGCTGGGTTACTCTCTGGGAGTCCCTTGGGCCAACCTGCCAACAACTCAAAAGAAGGTGTCTCCTGTCTGGCATTGTTGCTTATTATGTAGCTTTTAGCTATGCATATGGACTCTTAGAAATTATGTTGGCCCCTTTAATCTTTGCTTATACTTTCCTTTGGAGTGTTTAAGGCCGTACAGTTGGTCCAGATAAAACTGATTTATTTTTACTCTTAAGGATGTTTGAGCCTCA
>NW_008358517.1:2453328-2475309 GCF_000622305.1 Nannospalax galili
TCATGCAGGTATTTATTGTGTTGGTGAGCAAATTCAGTTTTAAAAATTCTTTTTCCTCAGAGGATTTGTTCGTTAGGTCGTTATTGTATGTCCTTAAACACCCAAAAGGGAAGTATAACCAAAGATTAAAGGGGCCAACATAATATAATAGCATACATATACATAACTAAAAGTTATTCGACAAACAACAAAGCCAGATAGGCGATACCTTCAGTCGAGTTGTTGTCTAGGATAGATAAAGGCTCTTCCAGACAGTAACCCAACATACTACTGGAAAAATGAACAGCAGACCCCAATTCTATCCAAAGGAATACTGACAATGGATTGCCGTAGATGAGGAACAGCTGACCCTCCTGGAACAGGGACCTCTGGCTGACTAGATTTACCAGAAGGGCAGACAGGGGGAATGGATGAGGGTGCTGACAACACAGTGGACAGTGACAGGGATGGCAGAGTATGGAGCCTCTGGTGGGAGAGGAAGGCTGTCTATCTGACGAGTTTGTATTCATGCTCAGATGCCGAGGAGCTCAGAAGGTGGGCGACTGTGACCAGTGATAGTCATGTATATAGAGATTAGAAATGCATGTGAAAACCAATTTATTTTTACTCTTGAGGTTGTTTGAGGATCTGTTCCTCAGGGGTCACATGGGCTTGGGAGGAGCAACTGGCTCCTTTATTTTACCAGTTCCACCTATGTGAAGATAAGTCAAAGGTCCTGCTTGACCATGGCTGACTTTGCTTGGAAGCATGGAGGAAATAATTCCTCTGTGTTGACCCTCCTCTTTGGAGCCTGGACATTTCATGGTGTCTCCTCGGCCTCCTTGATTAAGAGGACAGGTGACCAACCACAATTACAGGAAATTTTGAGAGCTGCTCATAGTCCCCAGGAACTAGTCGTAGGAGGGCAAGGAGCAAAAACTGTCCTTTATGTCCCTCTGCCCAAATTATTTTAGGCCTCAAAGTATGGCTGTTAAACATCCAAGAAGGAGCCTGGACATTTCATGGTGTCTCCTCGGCCTCCTTGATTAAGAGGACAGGTGACCAACCACAATTACAGGAAATTTTGAGAGCTGCTCATAGTCCCCAGGAACTAGTCGTAGGAGGGCAAGGAGCAAAAACTGTCCTTTATGTCCCTCTGCCCAAATTATTTTAGGCCTCAAAGTATGGCTGTTAAACATCCAAGAAGTTTAGTTCCACCTAACCTTTTAATAGCTTTTAATTACAGTGTGTCATGTAGATAAATCTTGGGCAAAGATCAATTGCTCTCAGATAAACCTTACCTAGACATATACTTCTTGATCTGGTATGTATAATTGGTCAGTAGGTTGTTGGATTAATATGGTTCCCTTTGGTTTTTAACACTAGCTAGGCATTATTTATCTCTCACATGGTCTCACCCCTCTGTCATGGTTTCCCCAAATAAGGTGCCCCCATTTCCCCCTTTTATCCCTTAATAATACCCTTCTCCTAGAGTCCTACCTCTCTTGAGCTCTTTCTTTCCTTTTATCCCCTAGTTTCCTTGTTACCCTTCCTTCCCTCCTCCCTTAAACTAACCCAATTTTTATCTATATCTCCCTTATTAAGGCCTGTTTCCTACTCTTCTTCTCTTTCAAGTTCTTTCTTTTCCTTTACCTCCCTGGTACATTTCCATTATCCTAGTTATGTAGTTATGTCTGAATACATACTCACCCATCAGGGTTTGATTCTAGAATCCACATAAGAGGGAGACCATATGTCGATTTTTTTTTTTTTTTTTTGGGGTCTAGTATAACAGTTTCTAGTTCCATCCATTTACCTGCAAATTTCATGATTTCATCTTTCTTTACTGCTGAGACTGCTGTGTAGAACTCCATTACGTAAATGTATCACATTTTTGTTAACCACTTGTCAGTTGAGGAAAACTTAGGTTGCTTCCATCTCTTAGCTATTGTGAAAAGGGCAACAACAAACATAGATGTACATATGTCCCTGCAATAGGATGAGTTCTCTGGCTATATGCCCAGGAGTGGTATAACTGAGTCAAATGGTAGTTTCATTTGTAGTTTTTTAAGAGTTCTCCACACTGCTTTCCATAGCGGTTGAACAAGTTTGAAGACCCACCAGCAGTGGATGAGCATTCCCCTTTCCCCACATCCTCTCCAAAATTTGGTATCATTTTTTCTTTTGATCTTAGTCTGACTGGGGTAAGATAAAATCGTAAAGTGGTTTTAATTTGCATTTCCCTAATTATTAGTGATGTTGAACATGTTGCTGCATAGCCATCTTAAAGCATGTCATAATGTTTCCTGAATTTCCTCATTGTCTGTTGAAATGCTTCCTTTTTCATTCTTTGGATTTGAGAAATTTTCTTTTGTGATTTTGTCAAAACATTTTCTGTGCCTTTGAGTTGGGTTTCCCCTCCTTCTAATGCTTACGATTCATAGGTTTGGTCACATACTATTGTTGCAGGAGTCGAGCATGTTCTCTTCTGAGATAACTTTAGATTTACCTTTTTATTTGACTTAGTTATCAACTTCCTGGACTTTGTCTTTGAGAGCTGATACTCTCTCTTCAACTTGATCACATCTATTGGTGAGACGTTCCTCTAAGCTTCCTAACTTCCTGAGGTTTTACTCCAAATTTTATTTCAGTTTTTCTTTTCCTTGGAGATTCTATTTCTTTAGTGAATTCTAATTTCATTTCTGGAACTGTTTTGCTCCTTTAGTCAACTGTTTGCCTATGTTTTCATAGTATTCATTCAGTCCTTTTAAACATACATTTATTTATTAATTTTTTCTTTTCTATTTTGAGTGTTTTACCTGCATGTATGTAAGTATACCTGTTTGTGCTGTGCTTGTTGAGGACAAAAGGAGGCATTGGGTCCCATGGAACTGGAGTTAAAGATGGTTGTTTCTTGTCTTTGATAGTCGTACTCACCTTTGGTGACCACATGATCTGGCGTAGCATTGTGGGGTGCGTGACTACTAGATGAGTTGCTTGGCAGACATCCCGGTGCTGAGTTTTTGTGGTAAGCAAGAAACTGAAAATGCAGTTCTTAACTGGGTCTGTATGTGGTGAGGTACAGACTGCACACTCCAGTTAGGCCTGTTAGGTGGCAATGATCACAACAGGTGTTTTGTAGAATTGACCAAGCTGAGCTACATAACTCCAGCTAGACTGGAGGACTGGAATGGCCCAGAAGGATCACTGGGACTGAATAGCTCTACCTGAGCCCTAGCTGGGGTCAGGAACCTTACCTAGAGCCAATATAGTATACAGGGAATGTTAGGGTTGAGGAACTCAGAAGTCTGTAGAGAGGAAGTACACAGTCCTGCTTGACTTGATTAGGCTTTTACAGGAAATGCTGGGTTTGGGGCACTTACAGGTCTTGGAGAACTCATAAGTTTCGGGGCACACTTAGCTGAGCAATCAGGGGAGGCATGGGCCTGAGACTGTGAGAAAAGAAGGCTGGGATTGGAGAATTCTCAAGCCTGGCCTCATACTTCTTTCTTTTTGGAGTGGAGTTGATTTTTGGTCACTATGATTCAAGAAAAAGTGTTTATTCTGTTCCTTAAACTATTTGACTAAACTGTGACCTTAGAAATTTTAAGATTATGTGTATATTGTTTTTGTCTCTCCTTTATATAACCTTCATCATCTGCTTAGGTTTTCTCATTTTTTTTTTCTAATTTGGAAAATATCTCCATTCCCACATCCTTTAACATCTTTTACATTCTCATTTTCTTTTTTAATAATTATAGAATATAAGAGCATTAACTAGTAAAATTTCCATCTGTTGTGAAAATTCTGTTCCTGGGGATACTAAGCAATGAGTAATCCCCTTTTTAAGGTTCTAGTGTCAAGCTAATATTTGATTAAAGTTTTCCTGGGAAACCAGTGAATTTACTGAACTTACATACAGAGATGACTGATAGGTTGCTGAGGTGTATGAGTGATCTGAGGGTATGCACATTGGAAAGCCTTTACCCAGCATAAATCAAGTCTTCCCTTCTTAGCCTTCCCCAGATTATTAGTTTTCCCCAAATCCTGGAGACTATGTGTGATTAGGGTCAAATTACATACAGTTGGCTGGAAAGAGTGGCTGAATACTCTGGTGAGGGTCGATTGACCCTGACCCTGCTTGTTAGTACTTTAATGAAGGAGCACAACTGTCAACAAGCCCAATTGTGACAATGTTTAGGAAGCAGGCAAGGCTGAAGTTGTGATGATGGTAGCTAGTCAAAGTTTATCAGAGAATATTTGGTTTTACCCAAGCTTTTTCTATAGAGCACATGGTAATTAATTGTACCGGACCAGTGGAAGTAACCTTCTTGGATGTTTAAGAGCCATACTTTGAGGCCTATACTAATGTGGTCAGAGGGAATTAAAGGACAGTTTTTGCTCCTTTCCCTCCTAGGTCAACTAAGTTCCAGGAGACTATGGAACATCTCTCAAAATGTGAAACTGTGGAGAGTCATCTTTCCTCTTGTTCAGGGAGGCCAGGGAGACCCCACGAGATGGACATGAATCAGTGTCCAGTCTACAAAGAGGAGGGTCACCACAGAGGAAATATTTCATCCACACTTCCAAGTGAAGCCAGCCATGGTGAAGCAGGACCTCTGACTGATCTTCACATAGACATAACTGATAAAAGAAGGGATCCAGGGGCTCCTCCCATGCCCCAGTGATCCCTGAGGAAAAGATCCTCAAACAACCTTAAGAGTAAAAATAAATTGGTTTATTTGGGCCAATGTATGGTCTTAAACACCCAAAAGGAAAGTAAAACCAAAGATTAAAGTGGTTAGTACATTTCTTTAAGAGTTCAAGGGATGACACTTCCCAGACATTAGGCTTAAGTCCATATAAAATGCTATTTAAGCAATTTTTTTTCATTGATAACTTTGTTTCTAAGCAGAAAGTACTGCTCAGATGTAAGATTTCAAACTTGGTCTGCAATACTGTAGTGCCCACCTGTAGCTAAGGGAGACAACCCACTATTGTTCTAAAATGATGGCTAAATTTGTTTCCTCCCCTTATCTAGAATCCTTTGAGAGGGAACTGACACTGATTCTAGTCACTCCAACAGTGATCAAAGTGCCTGAAAATAAAACCTGAGTCCATCACTTTCTAGTCCAGCCTTGGCAGACAAAAGAAAAATGAGGAGGAACCAAATAGAGGGATGCTTTTGGAAGCTCTCGTCAAGAAACTCCAATGGACTCTGATAGGAACATTTGAAAATTTGCCGTTCTGACTTTTTTCTGGTGCCCTGTCTAGAACTTGTAATACAACCTCTTTTGCCTTTACTTCTCCTTCATATTTCCTAGGCACCAGTCAAAACTTTCTTTTCTCCTTACAGATGAGTTATGGAATTTGAGAGTCTTTTAGATAGACCTGCTGAAGGGGTACCCCATTTGTCTTACCCTGTGTCCCTGTTCAGCATGGAAGAAGCCAGAGTGGTCTGCATCCTGATTCCCTATTGGAAATTTGGGTAACCTCTTCAGAGAATGGTGTGATAAAAATAGGAGGTAGGAACTGGGTAGGCAGTTATGGTTGTGGCTAAAAGTCAAAATGTCTTTGGGCATACTCTGTTCAACATAATCTGTTCCAAAGGCCAAAAATGTCAAAAAGTATTTGGGAGCTCTTATTTAACCCATAAAAGATTTCAGGGTTACGTCTTTAGAGGGAGGACTGCTAGAGCAGCAAAAAGCCCCCCACAAAAGAAGAAAGAGTACACCAAGTTGTCAGAAAAAAAGTGATGGGGAGATATGGGAGGCATTGGAGGGGAGGGAGTGGGCAAGAATTTTATCAAAACACATTATAAGCATGTATGAAATTCTCAATACATTTTTTAAAAAAAATTTAAATGCCTATCCTATACAAAGGAAAAAGATGAGAGAAGAAAGAAAACACAAATAATTATACTGCAATATTTTTTTAAGATTAATATTTTTTAGCAGCAAACACTCTGAACCAGTGAAGTAGAGTTAGTGGTAGAACAGGAAAAACCTGAGGCTTATTTGTTCCCATAGGACTGAACCATGACTCCACTATGAGACAGCAGTGTATATTCCACAGTGTTTGTAGAATATATCCTCCGTGGATTTAATGTGTAGAGTTCTGCTTCGAGGTTTCCATTTTAAACCTGACCCCAGATTATTTCATTTAAAATAATTGGTAATACATTGAATAAGTGGTAATATATTTTCTATAAAATACAATCAAGGACTTTTATATTAACTGATGAAAAATGATATGTTGCTAGAAAACAATTTATGAATTAATAATTTGCATTAAATAGTAAAGATCTAATAAATTTATAAATGTAACAGCAAATGAATTTAAAACATAATCAAAGATGTGCAACGTTTTTCTTTGCCTCAAAGTATTATTTTAGATTTTTCTTTTAAAAATGTATTCTCATCGTTTCCTAATTCTCATTGTGAACAATTTTATAGATGGTTCCTCTAAGGAAGCAATATTAGTTAAACAAAATAATAAAGGTGAGTCTCTGATCAATAGGGTTGAGACTGAGAAGAAGAGACATCAGAGAGCTTTAATCTCTTTTTATCCATACGTTCCCTGAGAAGGATATGGAGACAAGACAGTTACCAACCTGTCAGCAACTGTACCCAGTCTAGAAATTAAATTGAGCAGAAACTTTTACGTTTAGACTCTAGAACACTGAATAATGATAAATTTATGAAATTGAAGTTAAATAAATGTTAAAGATTTTAGAAGCTATTAAAAATGTAACATTTTGTGCAGGAAATCAGAAATGAAAAAGAAGCTTTATTAAGAAAAGTAGAATACAGGGGCTTGAGAGATGACGAGGTGGTTAAGAGCAGTGACTGATCTTGCAGAGGACCTAGGGTCAATTCCCAGCACCCACATGGCAGTGAACAACTCCCCATAACTCCAGTTCCAGGGACTTTGATGCCTTATTTTGACTTCCCCAGGCACTGCACAACATGGGTATTTACATACATGCAGGTAATGCATTCAAACACATAAAATAAAAATAAATATTAAAAAAGAAAAGTAGAATACAACTTTTAAAAATATTTTAAAAACATTTTTATTGAATTTTGTGCATTTCATATAATACATCTTAATCAAATTCAGACCCCCTCCTCCGTGTCCCCCCTCATAGCTCCAACAAATTTCATGCATTTCGTCATATGATAAGTCCTATTTGATCAAGCATTTGTATTTAGATGTCCCTTGGTGCAAGTTCATCCACTGGAGTCTAGTCAGCCTAATTAGAGTCACAACCTTAAAGAAGATCTACTCTCCCTTACCTAGTAGAATCAGTTGGGAATAGTTCCTCAACTAGGGTTGGGGCCTGCTGCCCAATTCCACCATTCTATGCTGAATTTTTGTCTGATTGAGTCAACATGGGTCTTGCGCATGCTGTCACCATCGTTGCAAGTTCATATGAGCAAGTTCCCAGAGGCCTGAAAACTTCTTTTCCTTTACGTTTATGCCACAACTTTGGCCCTCACTATCTTTCTGCCCTTTCTTCCATATTGGTCCCTGAGCCATGGGTGGGTGACTTTTAATATAGGAGTCCTATCCAGGGACACACACTCTGTGCACACACTCTGCAGTTCTCATTCTCTATACCTTGGCCAGTTGTGGCCTTTTGTGCACATTGCGCTCTGTTCTATGAGGATGTTTCACTGGTGAGAGTTGAATAATATATTACATACAACTTTCTGAGTACACAGAGCTTTTCTAAGAAACTTTTGGTTAGTTGACTTACAGTTTTAGGATTATGTCTGATTACTACATAAGGTCTTCTCCCAGATACTTTTAAGGATAACATAATATTAGGTATAACTGGAAACAAGGTATAACAAGGAAAACAGTTACTAAAGGACCACAACCATGGAAAACCGAGAATGTATGAAGCACATGAAATGTGTATAGTTATCATTTCACCTGTGGTGTACAGTGATGTAGGCAACGTGAGGATCTTGACTGCAGAGGAGCTCCACTCACATTGAACTACATTTCCCAGCAGCAAAGACTGACGTGTAAAACATTTTATTCTTTAAAAAAATCTTTGTATACATGTATGTTTATTTATGTGTTACATTTATTTGTGTGCATATGTATGTTTGTATAGGGAAGGCTCATGTGCCATGGGCAATATGTGAAGGTCAAATGGTAAACTTGGGTTTTGGTCTTCATTTTCTACCTTGCTTGGGATGGGTTTTGCTTCTGCGCATGCCAAGTTAGCTGTCCCAGGTGCTTCTGGGGATTCCTCTGTCTGTGCCTCTAATCACTCCATAGGAATAACAACAGTAACAGAGTTACACAGCCACACGCCACTTTACATGGGTTCCAGGGATCCTAATTCCAATCTTTAAACTTGCACAGAAAGCAATTTGATCAGTAAAGCATGTCATCAGCCCCATTTTGTTTTAATTAGAGCCAATACCTTGCCAATGAGGTATAAAAGCTCAGAGTTTGACATCACAACAGATTTTATGTTCTCTAAGGAGAAATTAAATCAAATAAAATGATTTTTCTTCCAGCTTTCAAATCATAAACAAAACATTTGTCTAATTTACGTTGAGTTCTCAGTGGTCTCTTCATGTCCTCAGGTTCTGTAGTACCAAAACAATTTTTGCAATCTAAGAATAAAAAGAAATTGAGTTTAGAAATACACATCTACTGTCTTTGCAATTTTTCTTCAAACTTGTGGGTCTAAACTCTTCTAGCTGGGCTAGCGGTCTGTCAATCTTGTTTATTTTTCAAAGAATCAGCTATTGGATTCATTGATTCTTTGTATTGTTTTCTTTGTTTCCATTTCATTCATTTCTTCTCTGATTTTTGTTATTTCTTCTTGTCTGCTGGATTTTTTTTCATCTGTTGTTGCTTTTCAAGTGTGCTGAGTTGCAGTGTTAAGTCATTTATTTGTGTTCTTTCAGAATTTTTAATGTAGGCACTTAGAGCTATAAACTTCCTTCTAAGGACTGCTTTCAATGTGTCCCAGGGGTTTTGTTGTGTTGTATTGTCCTTCATTTAGTCCTAGGAATACTTTTATTTCTTTTTAAATTTCTCCTTTGACCCATTCATTATTCAGGAGTGTGTTGTTTAATCTCTATGTATTCATGTGGTTAATAGGGTTTCTTCCAGTGTTGATTTTTAAGCTTTATTGCATTGTGGTCTGATAGAATGCACGGAATTATTTCAATCTTTTTGTATTTGTTGAAGTTTGTTTTGTGCCCCAGTATATGGTCAATTTTGGAGAAGGTTCCATGGGGCACTGAGTAGAACGAATATTCCTTGGTCCTTGAGTGGTGTATTCAGTAGATGCCTCAGGTGCATTTGATGTACTGTATTGTTGAATTCAGATGTCTCTCTGTTAATTCTCTCCCCTGTTGACATATCTAATGGAGACAATGGGGTATTGAAGTCCCCTACTATGAGTGAGTTGGGATTAATCTGGGTCTTAATGTCCTGTAGCACTTTTTTTATGAAGTTGGGTGCACCAGAGTTTGGTCAATATTCATTCATGATTGTAATATCTTCTTGGTTAATTGCTTCTTTGATCAGAATGAGGTGGCCCTCTTTATCTCCTTTGATTAGTTATAGTCTAAAGTCCATTTTATCAGATATTAGAATTCCAATGCCTGCTTTTTTTCTAGTAACATTGGCTTGGATTATTTTTTTCCATCTTTTCACCTTAAGGTAGTGCCTATCCTTGAAAGTAAGATGAGTTTCTTGCAGACAACAAAACGATTGGTTTTGTTTCTTATTCCATTCAACTAGTCTGTGTCTTTCAGCTGGGGAGTTCAGTACATTGATATTTCAAGTTATTAATGAAAGATGTGTATTGAATCCTGTCATTTTTATTTCTGTTCACATTCTTGGTATAGCTGTGCATTGCTGCAGTTATACCTTCACTTAGTTTCTTTCCATAACACCTTGGGTATAGTTGTTCCTTTCTTCAGTTCTTTGTATTTCTTCAAGAACTATCTGAATGGCTGATTTTTGGACATGAATTACTTCAGCCTATTTATGTCATGGAAGATTTTTCTTTCCCCTTTGACTATAATAGACATTTTGGATGGATAAAGTAATCTGGGTTGGCATCTGTGGTCATTTAGAACTGGGAATACTTTGGTCCAGGCTCTTCTGGCTTTCATCGTTGCACTGAAAAATCAGCTGTAATTCTGATAGGTTTTCCTTTTATGTGACTTGTTTTTCTTTTGCAGTTTTCAGTATTCTTTCTTCATTCTGTAAGTTTAGTGATTTTTCTATGATGTGCCCTGGAGAGTTTCTTTTCTGGTTCTATTTGGTGTTCTATGTGCTTCTTGTATTTGTATGGGCATGTCTTTCTTTAATATTGGGAAATTTTCTTCTATAATCCTGTTGAAGATCTTGTCCATACCATTATCTTGAGACTCTTCTCCTTCCTGTATGCCTATAATTCATAAGTTTTGTCTTTTTATGGTGTCACACAATTCCTGCATATTCAATTCTTGTGTTTTTTTTTTAATTTTTCATAATCTTTGCTTGGGTGATATAATTGTCCACTTTATATTTTAGTCTTGATATTCTGTTTTCCATTTCATTCATCCTATTGGTGAGACTTTCTCCTGCCATTTCTAATTGGCTTAATGAGTGTTTCACTTCCTTCTACATTTCAGCCTGAGTATTCTTCAATATTTCTAGCTCTTTTCTGAAATCATTCAGAAGTTTATCCCTATCTTCTTTCAGTTTTTTTTTTAATTTCTTTGTGTGTTCTTTAAATTCACTGAATTCTTTTATCAATTTTATAATTGTTCTTTCGAGTTCCATTTCCTGTGGTATCTCTAGGAGGTTTTCATTGTATTCCTCTAGTAGACTATTGGTAATTGGTGGGGATATATTGTTTTGGTTTTTCATGTTATTATTTCTTCTCTGTGACTCTGTCATGTGAATTTCCTTCGTAGTTTCTGATTCTTATGTGAGACACAAGCCTTCCTTTGTTGAGCTAACATCTGCTTCTTTTTGTAAACTTTATGTGCCTTTGTGGTTTACTTCTTGGGCATGAAAAGCTGGTTGGTCCAGGCTTCAAGTTCTCTTGATTTTATATTGGAGTGTCAAATTGCTTTCATCTTCAGGAGTTCCCACAGAGGCCCAAGTCAGATGAAGATCAGATGCACTCAGGCTTTCTCCTAAGGTCTAGATCACTCCAGGAGAGATGTTGGTCTCAGAAATTTAGGGGTTGGGCTGGCCTGGGAGCCAGGCCCAGGAAAGATGCTAGTCTAGGACAGCTGGTGGCTGTACCACCCAGGAATGCAAAGGGAGGTGGGGACAGAAAGAGACCCACAGGGATCCTGAGGACTACTAGGAGGAACTGGGTGGGTCTGGATGCAAAGGATCAGGAAGGAATGGGGATTCTAGGCCTAGAGGTCAGTCCAAGAGTCTGGGGTGCCAAGACAAGGAATAAGCTAATACCCTGGCTAGGAGGAGAGATGAGACCGGGGAGCTTGGAGTGTGAATGGGGCTGGGGGTGTCAAGGCACAGTGGGCACTGATGGACTTACACAGGAAAGATGCTGGCACCAGGAAGCCTGGGGCTGTGAAGCCCAGAGTGCAAAAGGATGTCCGGATGGGACTAGGCCCAGAAGACTCCTGGGGACTGTAGGGAGGGCTTGGTTGGTCTAGATACAAAGGATCAGGAAGCTGTGGTGATTCTGGCCTTAGAGGTCAGTCCAGAAGTCTCGGGTGCCAAGACAAGAAATGGGCCATTACCCAGGCTAGGAGGAGACATGGGGAGGGGTAGCTGGGAGTGTGAATGAGGCTCAGGGAGTCAAGGCACAGTGGGTACCCCAGGACCCACCCAAGAAAAATGCTAGGACCAGGGAGCTGGTGACTGAGCTGTCCAGGGGTGCAAAGGTATGTGGGGATGAAACCAGACCCAGAAGGCTCCTGGGAACCACAGGGAGGAATGGGGTTGGTCTGGATGCAAAGGATCAGGAACCCACGGGGACTCTGAGTTGAGAGGTCAGCCCTGGTCTCTGGGGTGCCAAGACAAGAAATGGGCCAGTCCCCAGTCCAGAAGAAGAGATGGGGTGGGGGAGCTAGAAGGGTGAATAAGCCTGGGGGAGTCAAGGCACGGTGGGTGCCACTGGACTTACCCAGGAAAGATGCTGGCACCAGGAAGCCAGTGGCAGTGCCTATCATGAAATTTAAGATTCATTAGTAATATTACCAGTGGATTATATGTATACACTCTTTTCACCCTCACTTTTGATATTTAAATTTTGATCATAAGATATTCTACTTTTTAATTGCAATTTCTAAGATATTCATTGCTGGAAGTGATCACATAGAAATATCTAGGTACAGTGTCACAAAAACCTCCTCAACATTGATGCATTAATGAATCTCAACATAATATATGTAAAGTTAAAGAGAAAGAATGCAATATGTAATATTATTTTTAGGTTGGTCATCAAATACTACAATATGTGGCTGGTGTGTTTATGACTAAGCAAAATTTTATATACTTTAATAAGACTTAGGCTTAAGAAGTTCAAATTCCCAGTTTGTTTGCTTATAATACTCATTTTATTTCAGGTTATTAATTACTATGGCAAAGTCCTAATGTCCTCTTTGTGTGAGTCTCCTGGGGCACTCTTCTCAGTACCTGAGATTGGAATCTGTATTTTTCACTCAGCCAAGTTTTTAGTTTCAAAAATTCTTTTGATAAACACTTTGCATAACTCCAGTGAATTAAATCACATTAGGAAAACATGGACCAAGCTAGATTTGACATGTCTGCCTAACACTTAAAACCAATCCAAAGGTAATGCAAACCCCCTTGCATATGGCTCAAGTACAGTTACAAACCAAGGATGCATGTAAATGAGAATGCAGAGGCAGCATTACCATCTGTCTTTGAAGTCCTTCCTGATTTGCTTGTGGAAATGTTACAGGCTTAGTTAAACCAAGTAGTACCTGGGGGAAAGTGAAGAAGACAGCTGCCTCTTTTGGTAACGGAGCAAGGCAATGCTCACTAATAGGAGCTGGGACCTGTCTAACCTAATCACAGAAACCCCAACTGGTTTCTCAGCAGTCTATCCATCTATCACTGACACAGCCGAATCCTTAACATTTTCTATGCATGAGTAATAACTAATCCTTTTACTCTATTCAAATGAGATCTCTCACCTTTTAGAGATCACCATCCACTGTAGGTAAAAATAAAGAAAATGAAACAAATGTATTAAAGAGAAAGGGAAACTGTTTCAAGTTTAATCACCTTTAAATCCGGGGGTAATATATTACATAGCACACAACGTCACAGTTCATATACAAAACTATATGCTATGTCCCATTTCTATTATAAACATTGCAATTACTTCAATTCAGTGTGAAGAGACTCTGTATGAATATGTTTTAATCTGTTTAAATGCTCAAACCTGAGACCAGTCATAGTTAATCACTTCAGGTGCAAATATTCACCCCAGAAGACTCCAGTGAATAAACATAAAATTGTTTATTTTTATTTTTAATATTTTATTAACAAATGTTAATTGTACAAAAATAGTGAGAATTATTATGACATCTCCATATATAACATACTATACTAGATAGTACCCTGTTGTACTGTCTTGACCAGCCCCCCAATCATTCCCTTCCTCTTCCCAACTAGCTCCCTTTCAATTTCTCTCCCGAACCTGTCATTCAATGAGGTTTACCAGGGATGTTTTTAGAAACATATACACCTTACCAGTGCCTAGATTTCAGAAAAAAATCTTTCCCTTCCCTATCAACCTTTATTCTGATGTCACTATAAAGCTGAAGATATAGGTAGGCCATGTGTCTTCCTTCCCCTTCTCTAACTGGATATCAGCAGGCCCAGTCTCTTGAAGATTCTGTGCAGGTATCACATCTCTGTGTCATGCTCTGAAGTCAGCATGCCACACTACTCCTCCAAGCTCTCCTCCAGCTCTTACATTTTTCTGCTCTTTACTCTGTACTCTTTTTTCCGTCCTAGTGGTGTTGTGGGCTTGTAGATGTTCCATTTATGGTAGCGTATGTACCTTTCAAAGTAGGATAGCTACGTGCTGTAAGTACTATGCCCAAGCTAATTATAACATTCACTGTTAAGCAAAATTCCATTGAATGGTTACAATTCTTTCAACTACCCTTTTAAATATTTTTATTGATTATGTCAATAAAAAATAGATAGATATTGAGATCTAGTTTCCTTCTTTTAAGACCAGTTAGCAACACAAGGAAATGAAAGATCAACTGTGTATATCTGTATCATCGTAGCATTAAAACAGAGGAAAGGAACCAATCTTGAAATAATGTAATTTGATTAAACAAATGACAAAAAAATATTTGACACATAAGAAGGTGTCATTACATGACATTTTCATTCCCTCATTTGTTAAATAAAATTTTACTGAATTGCTGCTTCTCACCAATACATGCATTGTAAAGTAATTTTAAACTAAAAAGTGCATCCATAGAGTATAAATGTATCAATACCTTGCAACAATATATTTGCTACAATCCAAATGCACAATAATCAGAATAAAAATGATTCTTTTTAAGGAAGCATCAGTCAAGGACAAAGAGTATATATGATTTATAATCTCTGCTAAAATGCCATAAATTGTTTAAGTAAAATAGGTTTGAAATCATTAAAATGTCATTGTTACATATTTTAAAAGAGTTATTCTTTATTATGTGTATTTGAATTAAGGTTAAATTTATTTGTGTTCATATATATGTATGTTGTGTACATGCATATTTGCATGTGTGGGGGCACATGCATGCAGTGGTACACAGTACATATGTTTGCATGTGTATGGAGGATCAAGATTGAGGTAAGGAACTTTGACAGAGATTTCTCTCTACTTTATGTATTGAGGAAAAGTGTAACAATTGAAACCAGAGTTCACTGATTAGGTGATTGGGTTGATGTAACTAACCACCCTTTCAGGAGATCCATTGTCTGTGCCTTCCCAGTGATGGAATTGCAAGCTGGTCCATCACACCTGCCCAGTATGTAAGTAGGTGCTAGCAATCTCAACTACGATCCTCATATTTGTGTAGCAAGCCCCTAAACTTATTGCTAAAAGTCAAAAATATATATTCCAGCTAGATATATAATAAATGGTGGGCTTCATGAAATGTTTCTACCATCTAAGAAATTAATACAAAAGAAAAAGTTATGTTTATCTCTTGTAAATAGCAAAAGTTTTGCCTTTATATATTTACACAGCTTCTACACTGTGTTTTGAACAACATCCTAATTATATTAGAATAACTTCCTAATTTGCTCCCTACCCAAGTATCATATAATGTTTTATTACCTCAAAACAGAATTCTGGGTGTTGGAGAGATGACTCAGTAGTTAAGAGTACTGGCTGCTCTTGCAGAAGACCTGGGTTCAGTTCCTAGAATCCACATGGCAGCTAACAATCATCTGTAGCTCCAGTTCCAGGCAATCCAATGCCCTTTTTTGATCTCTGTTAGTATTGCACGGCACAGGTGCACTTATGTGCATGCAGCCAATATGCTCACACACATAAAATAAAATATTTTAGAAAACAAACAGAATTATGATTTTGTTTTGTGGTCTACTGCTGAACCACATGACGTACAAAAGATGATCTCATATTAGGACTAAGCATCATAGCCTGCTTTTTCTGTGACCATAATGGCAAACTGTTCACTGATATCAGCTGAATCTGAAAGACTGTGTAACTAATCATAACTTTTGAGGTATGAACAAGAGAAGTCCAGTTGTAGAATACACACCCTTATTTCTATAACAGTATTTCGGAACCAAAGAATCACTCATTTTTGTATTAGTTTTTGAGAATTTCTTCTGTTAATACCACATTTAAGTCTTTTTGTAAGGATGTCATGAGGTCTGCATGTGGAACCCAGAAATACTAGTTCATGTAGTCCATTTCACAGCCTGCACCTGTTATCTATTCTGGCCCCTTGTCTGTCTGGACTTGGCACTGCTCTTTGCCTATGTGGCCCCCACAGTCTGACACCATGCTTCTGAAACTCAACATAACCCTGAGCTACACTCAGACCTGTGACCCAGAGGTTGGAAATGCAGCAAAATCCCCAAGACCATAGGGTTATTTTTCTCAACCCTCTTTGTTGCCTGCAGAGACTTTGTCTCACTATCAGCTTTGTATTTCTGCCTCTTAGGCTTATTTGAGGCTCCATAAGCTCTGTTGAGGCCTTTTTAACATTTCACAGCTATTCTGTTATAGATCACATAGTGTGTGCATGAGATGTAATTGTGTCATCTTGAGTTAAGATTTGTAATTAAGATTGGAAGAAAGTTCTGTTTGCTTTAACCAGTTACTGAGGAATTCAGGACTATAGCAAATTCTTGTCAAGAAGACCTGCTTTGTGAATTTATTGCCATTCATTACACTCTGACATTCCAGAAAAACACAAATATATTTGTCTGTGTTTCCAACACAGCTTGCTCATGATGCATAGAGAAATCACTTTAGGTGATACATTACAGAATAAGGTTTTAATAAATGGTATTTGTTTTACTCCATTACTGTCATCTTCTTCATCCGTTTTACTCAGTAAATGAGACTGTATCATTTTCTAATCTCACTATCCTTTAAATGAGGTTGAAAATATTATTTTCTCCCATTTTTAAAAAGTAGTAACTATCAGGCTGAGGAAATGACTCAGCTGTTAAGAACACTGGCTGTTCTTGCAGAAGACCAGGTTCGAATCCCAGTACCACCATGAAAGCTAACAACTGTCCATAACTCCAGCCCCAGGGGATCCAACAGCCTCTTCTGACCTCCACGAGCATTGCATGATATGGATGCACTTATCTACGTGAAGGCAATACATGCATACACATAACATAATAATAAATTTTTTTTGAAAAAGTGGTAATTATTTATCGAAACTGGAAATCATATCTAAATGAAACAAGAAAAGTTAGAAAAGTGAAATTGTTATGCATATCTTTTACAATACAGATAGCAGAGAATAAAACTGTTCACCTTCTAATTTCAAAATGCCTTATTTATCTTAAATTCTTTGCATTGGTTGCATGGATTCAGTATGGAAATTTGCTAAAAATTGATCCTAATAACTATGTAATTACTGGGTTGGAAATTTTGATTCATGGAACTTTAAATAAAAATGCCTACAGGATACTTCTCAAATATGAATTATTGAAAAGAAAACATCACTTGTTATCAATCACAGACTGACAGCTTTCTTGGGAGTGAACAATCTGTTAGTAAGTGCTTATTTGACATACTGAAACATTCTTTTGTGACTTGAATTTTGTGTCTCCAGGTAAAACCACTCTTCTGTAACTTTTATTTTTCTTAGTATACAATTATTTTTTTGCCTTTCGGCTTTTGATACTAAGTCACACTCTATTATGAATTCCCTGCAGCAAAAGAAAAAATGAACATAATTTCCTCAATTATGTAGCAAAAGAATGATTTTTTGCATTTGAAATATCTTTCTTAAATGAAATTTTCAAATTTTTACTCAGTTTAATAGAAGAGTTTATTTTCAGGGACAGAGAAGATGTCTCAGAGCTTATGAGAACACATAATGCTCTTCCAGACCAGATTTTGATTCTTAGTACACATATTTTTAACAGCTTACAACCTTTTGAAATTCTAGTGTACCTGTTGCTAACACCCTGACATGTGGACATTCACACACACATAAACAAATTTAAAAAAAAAAAGAAATAGTTTGTATGAATAGCCAGTATTGTTATCCACTGAACCATCTTTCCAGCCCTAAAGAAGTAATTTGTTTTACTATTGATTTGAGAAATGCTATATGAAATTTGTCTTTATATACTATGATAGTAGCAAACACTGCAGCATAGAACTTTTTTTTAACCTTTGCTATCACTTCTTTTCTTTCGCAAGAGTTTAAAATTAACACCTCATTTCCTTATGTTATTACACACATTCTGACGTGGTCTGATAGAATGAATGAATTTTTTTTTTTTGACTTGTTGAAGTTTATTTGTGCCTGAGTCAATTTTGGAGAAAGTTGACTCCAAGAAAGAATATTCTTTGGTGCTTTGGTGGAATATTTGGTAGATGTCTGTTAGGTCCATTTGATGTATTATATTGTTTAATTCATATGTCTCTCTGTTTACTCTTTGTCCAGTTGACCTGTCTAATAGAGACAGTGGGGTATTGAATACTCCTACTCCTAGTGAGTTGGGATTAATCTGTTAAAGTCCTATAGCACTGTTTTTCTTTAAGTAGGGTGTACAAGAGTTTGGTGTATATATGTTCATGATTGTACTATCTTCTTGGTCAATTGTTTCTTTGACTAGAATGAAGTATCCCTCTCTATCTCTTCTGATTAATTTGAAGTCTGTTTTGTCATATATTAGAGTTGCAACTCCTGTTTATTTCTTAATTCCATTTGCTTGGAATATTTTTTCCATCTTTTTACCTTAAGATAGTTTCTGTCCTTGAAGGTGAAATGAGTTTCTTTCAGACAACAAAAAGATGGATTTTATTTCTTAATCCATTTAATTAGGCTGTGTCTTTTGACTGAGGACATCAATCCACTGACACCTAAAGTTATTATTGAGAGATATGCATTAGTTCCTGTCATTTTAATTTGTTTGCACTTTTGGTCTTTGTATTTCCACAGTTCTACCTACATTTAGTTACTTTTTGTTGCCCTTTGGGTATATTCATTCTTTCTTCAGCTCTTTATATTCCTTGAAGAATTCTCTGAAGGACTGGTTTTGTGGACATGAATTCTTTCAGTCTATGAATGTTGTGTATGATTTTCTCTCCCCTTTAACTATAATAGACTTTTTTTCTTTTGGCTGGGTAAAATATTCTCGGTTGGCATATATGGTCATTTATAAATAGGAATATTTTGGTCCAGGCTTTTCTGGCTTTCATAGTTTGTACTGAAAAGTCAGATGTAATTCTGATGATTTTTTCTTTATATGTGTCTTACTTCTCTTTTGCAGTTTTCACTATTCTCTCTTTGTTCTGTATGTTTAGTGTTTTTTTGTTTTGTTTTGTTTTTTGTCTTTTTGAAGCAGGGTCTCCCTGTATCCCCAGCTGTCCTGGAACTCAGTATGTAGACCAGGCTGTCCTTGAAGTCACAGAGATCTGCCTGCCTCTGCCTCCCAAGTGCTGGGACTACAGGTGTGTGCCACCACACCCAGCTATGTTTAGTGTTTTTACTATGATATGTGTGAGGAGTTTCTTTTCTAGTCTTGTCTATTTGATGTTCTGTGTGCTTCTTGTATTTGTATGGGAATGCTTTTTTAATTTTGGGAAATTCTCTTCACTATCCTGTTGAAGATCTACTCAATACCATTAACTTGAAATTCTTCTTCTCTGCCTATGTTGTGTAACTTTGATAATTTCATGGTATCCCACATTTCTTGCATATTCCATTCCTGTGTTTATATAAATTTTTCATAATCTTTGCTCGAATAGTCCAATTCATCAAATTTGTCATCCAGTCTTGATAGTCTGTTTTCCATTTCATCTACTCTGTTGGTGAGGCTTTCTCCTGTCATTTCTAATTGGCTTATTGAGTGTTTCACTTCCTTAATTTCAGCCTGAGTTTTCTTCAATATTTGGATATCTTTTGTGAATTCAGTCAGTTTATTCCTGTCTTCTTTTAGTTCTTTTCTTTGTGTTCTTTAAATTCATTGCATTATTTGATGATGTTTATGATTGTTCTTGTAAATTCTGTGTCATGCGTTATTTCTTAGTGGTTCTTGTAGGTCTCTTCTATAGGACTAGTGGTATTTTCTGGGGACGTATTATTTGGGTTTTTCATATTATTTTTGTTGTGATATTGGCATGGGAATTTCTTTTGTTTTTTGTGATTCTGGTGTGTGACTCAAGCGTTCCTTCTTTGAGTTAATGTCTGATTTTGTTTGTATACTTGATGTGCTTTGTTGGTTGGTCTAGGCTTCAGATTTTCTCTTTTGATTTTATATTGGAGGGACCATATGGCTTTTTCCCAAATACTCAAGAGTTCCTGCAAAGACCCTGGTCAGAGAAGAATCAGATGCTCTGTTGCTTCTTCCTCAGGTCTGGGCCCTCCTATACACATGTAAAGGAAAGGCCCAGACCTGAGGAGGAAAGGACCTTCTAGTCAGCAGTCACAGCATCATTTGAGAAGTTTGCTAGGCAGAGGCTGGATTCAGGTGTTCTCAGGCAGTCTTTACACGTCTGGGTCCTATTAAAAGGCAGGGAAGCCTAACACTGCATCAGGTGGGGGGACTGGCTGTAAGTGGTCCCAGTGTAGGGTGATGGACACAGCCTATTTGGAAAGCTTGCCACCACAGGATGGATTTGGGCATTTTTAGGCAGTCTGGAAAGTTCTGGGGCCCTACTAAAAGGTAGAGCCACCTAGTCCTGCAGCAGTAGAAGGGGCTACAGGTGGTCCCAGTGAAGGAGCATAGGCACAGCATAATTTGGAAAGGTCAGAGCCACACAGAGCTAAGTGAGTAGTCCAGAGAGCTGGGATGCTAATAGCAAATGTGTGCCTGCGCCCAAGGCTAGGTGAACAGAATGTGGGGGCAGGGGAATTGGAGTGCTCAGGCTAATAAGTGAGTTGAGGCTCAGTGGGTAGGTTCAGACTTACCAGGGAAGATGCCTGGTGTCTGGAATCTAAGGCAAGTTGGGGATGGGGATCTCCAGAGTAGAAGTCTGGTCTCAGAAGTCCAAAGGCAAATTGGAGGTGGGGACAAACTTTGAACGTTCTAAAGAACTAGACTGAAAAATTTAGCTGGTCTGAGTGCAGGGGATCAGGACACACTGGGTGGATCTGGACTAAGAGGGTACTCCAGAGATCTGGGGGCAAAAAACAAAAGTGGGCCTAAATCCAGGGTAAGAAGGAGAACAGGATGTGGGGTTCAGGGAATTGGAGTTTCTCAGGCTGTATAGGAGTTAAGGCCCAGTGGGCAGAATCAGACCTACCATGTTTCACTGCATGTCCACATGAGCTTTTGTTTAAAACAATAAAAAGTATCAAATTGGCATTTAACTAAGCACTACTATAAACTGGAGTTGTTAAATTGCCCCCAGCTTCTTTATGACCTATAGCAAAACAAATTTTAAGGGAAAAAGTCCCAACTCCATTAGACTAAGTTAGCTTAGACACATATGCAGTGTGCCGATTGAGGTTATTAAAATCAATGTAATCACTAGTCAAGATGTTATCTGATTGATTCTTAATTCTGTTTCTACAAATGTTTCTTATTACTTGAGGACATTAATTTTAAGTTAATTGTAGGAGATGATTACTCCTGTTCTAGGGTGCAATTTTTCCTATGGATAATTATGCTCCTGAGATGTTAAACATTTTATTTCATGGATTAAAAGAGATCACTTGTCTCTGTTCTTTTCGATATAGTTTGCATGCATGCAATATATATCCAAGTACTTCTAACCTGATTATGTACTACAAAATTCAAGATGAACTTTGAGATTCCCATTGTTGTACCCCATCCACTGGACCCCCAAAAGACCACCAAGGACCCAACACACAAAAATGTAAAAGCAAAGGTTTATGGTTTATTCGGGCTTAAGCTCAGGCTCTCAGACCTCACCAACACAACGGATCTGTGCTGAGAGCCCAGAGTAAGGGAGAGTGAAGCCTTTTATACGTTTTAGACAAAAGGTTGGGGGAAGATACCAAAGATACATTTTGATTGGTTCAAGGAGCCCGTGCATGCCAACATAATTTTAAACTGATTGGATGTATAAGATGCAGCCCTGGAAGTTTCTTATTGGTAGGTGCTATTCTCAGGGCTGTGGAATGTGCTGACTGTTACCTGTGGGGCCAGGAGTCTCTGTTTTTACCTTATAGGGCAGTTTTTATGCTCGGGCTTGCTTAATCTATAGTTTCCTGGAAGTGGGGTGGGGAATAGCAGGTGGAGGTCAGGGCATGCCAGGGTATGTCTAGCATGTCTAAAGCAGCAGCCAAGCATTTTACAGAAGCTAAAAGAGCAATT
>NW_008358517.1:2475750-2477808 GCF_000622305.1 Nannospalax galili
GAGTGGTCCCTATAAAAACAGCATTCTTCTCTTAGGGCGGCACATAGACCACCCTGCTGTAAGAACAGGAGGTCTAATCCCCTACGATTTTGCAGGGCTAGCTCAGCCAGCGAGCTCAGGGAGTCTTGTGGGTGAGTAATTGACTCCTCGACTTGTCGGAGATCTGAATCTAAGCTGGCTCTGAGCCAGGAATAATGCTGATCTTGTCTTGCCAAGGCTGTGGCTCCTGTCCCTATCCCAGCAGCAATCCCTGTCCCAATGAGGAGACTTAAAGTTACTGCGGTTATTGGCTCCCTTCTAAGTCTAGTGAGGCTGGTAGTTCTTGGGCTTTTTAGACTAGTATAGAGAGTTAAGAAATCTTCATGAGTGTGGTAGGTGATTCTGGGCAGGAGTCTGATAATAATACAGAAACCAGGTGTTCTCTGCAGGACTTCCCAATTTACACAGGCTGTTAGTCCCATGGTGCAGGCCCACCAGGTGTCATTGTGAGGCAGGAGGAACTGCCCCCTCCCTGTGACATTAAGGGGGAGGATGGTATTGCAGAGGCTAGTATAGGTCAGTGGGACCTGGACAACACAGGTCCCAATGCCAGTTACCTGAGATAGGGTAAGAGAAACATTTGATAGCCATCTGCATTCTGTGTAATCCACGAGGGAGAACGTTCCTTGTACGGCAATTCCCTCATATCGGGGGGCAACACCATAGCAGAGCCAGCAAGAGCGGGTAGCGTTTGGGTTGGTTGCATTGAGGAAGTAATAAGATGAATTTAGGATCTGCAAAAGAATTTCCCGGGTCAGGGTAGTGGCAGGAAGGGGAGGAATAGGATCTGCCCTTGAGGACTCAAGAGCCTGAGTTATCCTTTATTAATCCTGAGTGGTCCCTATAAAAAATAGCATTCTTCTCTTAGGGCGGCACATAGACCACCCTTCTGTAAGAACAGGAGGTCTAATCCCCTACGATTTTGCAGGGCTATCTCAGCCAGCGAGCAGGAGTATAGGTTTGGGCAGTGGGAGGCCCGAGAGGGGGGTTAGCTGGAGAAGATTTATAAGAATCATCTGGGGGGGGATTTAGGACTCGGTTGGGTCCCAGTGCTTGGACGACCATATGGAGGAGGAGTTCAATGGTAAAGGGGGCCCCAGGGTCTCTCCCTGCAGCGTATAGCCATAGGCCCCATGTGTGTCCTACATCCCACCCCATAGACTGTTTTCCCTTCTCAGTGAACCGAATTATGAGGGGGTTGCACTGTGGTTGAGCACAGGGCCCCCCCATACCTCCTCCAGTGGTCCCTCCCCATCCCAGGGTGGTAGCTCCGGGGGCCCATTATAGGGTTATTAGATCCCCAGTTGATGACCCTTTCCATCAGTATGTGTCGGTGGTCTCACAGCCCCAGTCGGCACAATAATAATCCCCAGGTCCCCCACATTTGTTCTTAACTTGTCTGCTGCGTCCATGGCCTGGACAAATGTAGACGGCAAGGCTTCGCCTGCATGATCTGGGGCCGGGGTCTCGGCAGCCGAAGGGAGGAAAGGGGGTCTGGTTGTGAGGTTCCCATTCTCCTTCAAAGATGTCACAGAGGTCAACCCAAAGGTCGGGGTACCAAGTGTTGGGAGAGGCTGGCTGTCTTGGAGGTAGAGTTGATGACCGTCTCCATGGTGGGGTTGGTGATTGCCCAAGTTAAGTTTTGGGGCATATGGGGATCTATGTTACTTGCAGGAAAGGTGCCATCAGCCGATAAGCAGTTCAATGTCAAAATAGACAGGTTAGTAGGAAGGGTCTCGTCGGATGCGGAGCTTGAATGGATTCGAAGGGTGTGGGGATGCCTTCCAGGTGTCTCCCTTGTAATCCTCTGGGACTGCAAATGGGTCGGCAGGTTTTGCATGGGAGTAGTGTACCCAAGCCACGACGCCATCCACTTTGAGTGCGGTGGGAGTCATCAAGAGGATCACGAAGGGGCCCTTCCATCTTGGCTCAAGATTTTTCCATTGGTGCCTGCGGATGAAGACCCAGTGCCCGGGTTTAACCCGGGGGGGTGGAGGGGGGAAGGAGCCTCCTTTATGG
>NW_008358517.1:2478184-2483321 GCF_000622305.1 Nannospalax galili
TAAGCACAATGTAGTTTCCAATTGGCCCCCAGTGCAGTGGCTATTCCCTGGCTTACCTGAGAGACAAAGGCTGGCCCATTATCTGATCCGATTGTAGTTGGGAAACCATACCTGGTCAGGATCTCTTCGATCAGCTTCTTGGCTACCACGTGAGCGGTCTCATGCTTGGTTGTGTAGGCCTCAGTCCATCCAGAGAAGGTGTCTATGAATACTAGTAAATATTTATATCCAAATTTTCCCTGTTTGATCTCAGTGAAATCAGTCTCCCAATATGTACCCGGTCGTGTCCCTCTGCTCCGGGATCCTGGGTTAGCATAGGACAGAGTTGAGTTGGTTAATTGGCAGGCATGACAATGCCTAACAATTTTTTCAATGGCTTGATTTTCTTCCTGAATTTTAACTTTGGCCCTTCTTAGTAAGTCTTGCATCCTTCAGGTCCCCATGTGTGACGCTTGATGTATTTTCTTGAGCAATCTTACACCTAAATTCTGAGGTAGGATAACTTTTCCATCCATTGTCCTCCACTAGCCCTCTAGGCATTGAGTCATAGGGAGAGTGTGTATCCAGGCTAAGTCCTCGGGGCTATAGTGGGGAGTTTTAGGCAGTTCCCTTGCTCCGGGATCAACAAGAATGGGCAGGATTGTGGAGGTTAGGGTTATTTCTTTAGCTGTCCTGTCAGCCAGATTGCTTCCCTTCTGGGTGGGGTTGTTTCCTTTTTGGTGACCCGGGCAGTGGATTATGGCTAGTTTTGTTGGGCCCCAGAGGGCTTTCAGGAGATCTAAGATCTCTTGTTTATTTTTAATAGTCTTTCCCTCTGCAGTAAGGAGGCCTCTATCTTGATAGATGGCCCCAGGCATATGGGCAGTGGCAAATGCATATCTGCTATCTGTGAAGAGGTTGAGCCTCTTTCCTTTACCCATCTTTAGGGCTTTGGTAAGTGCGATCAGTTCAGCTTTTTGGGCCGATGTACCTATTGGCAGTGGCTCGGCCCAAATGACTCTCAAGATGGTTGTGACCACTCCCCCAGCATGCCTTTTGCCATTTCTGATGAAGCTGCTTCCATCCGTGTACCAGGTTTCTTCGGCGTCAGGCAAGGGAACATCTCTCAGGTCAGATCTGATGCAATGCACCTGTGCCAGAATTTCAGTACAGTCATGGAGTGGGTCCCCGAGATGGGGATCTGGCAACAGCGTGGCTGGGTTCAGGGCCATTGGTACATGAAGGTGATCCTGGACAGATTTAGGAGCAGAGCCTGATAATGAGTTAATTGGGAGTTGCTCAACCATCGATCGGGGGGTTGCTTTAGCACCCCTTCAAGGGCATGAGGGGTTGCCACATGCAGGTCCTGTCCCAGGGTTAACTTGTTAGCATCCTTAACCAGCAGGGCCTCTGTTGCTATAATTCACAGGCAGGGGGGCCATCCAGCTGCTACAGGGTCTAATTTCTTTGATAGGTATGCAATAGGTCTCTTCCAGGGGCCTACTCTCTGGATGAGGACCCCTTTTGCAATACCTTTACGTTCATCCACATATAGACAGAAAGGTTTACTTATGTCTGGTAGTCCTAGGGCAGGGGCCTCTAAGAGCTTGCGTTTTAAGGTTTTAAAGGCCTCTTGGCTTTCCTGCATCCAGTTGAAGTTCTGTCCTTCTTTGGTAGCCTCATATGGGGGTTTTGCAATTTTGGCAAACCCCAAAATCCAGAGGCAGCAGAACCCCACGCTACCCAGGAATTCCCTCACCTGTTTTCTGGAGGTCGGTGCAGGTATCTTTAGCACAGTCTCTTTGCGGGTCTTAGTCAACCACTGCTGCCCCTCCTTGAGGATGTACCCTAGGTAAGTCACTTCTTGCAGACATATCTGAGCTTTTTTTGCCGAGGTCCGGTATCCCAAGTCCCCAAGTATGTGGAGTAAGTCCTCTGTCCCCTCCAGGCAGGACTTCTGGTCCGGTGCCGCGATCAATAAGTCATCTACATATTGTAACAGGCTTATGTTACATCTACATATTGTAACAGGCTTATGTCAGGGTGTTGGGCTCTGTACTCACCCACATCTTCATGCAGGGCCTCATCGAATATAGTTGGAGAATTTTTAAATCTGGCCACTGATTCCTGCCTCCGGATCATGCCATTCAAAGGCAAAGTAGGGCTGACTGCTGGCAGCTAGTGGCAGGCTGAAGAAGGCATCCTTGAGGTCCAGAACTGTATACCATTGCCGATCTGGTGGCAGGGTACTGAGTAATGTATAAGGGTTGGGGACAGTGGGATGAATGTCAATGACTCTCTTATTCACCTCTCTTAAATCTTGTACTGGTCTATAGTCCCCGGATTGGGGCTTTTTGACAGGCAGGAGTGGGGTATTCCAGGCAGACTGGGTCATTCTCAGCACCCCCAGTTCCATTAATCTTCTGATATGTGGAGTAATTCCACGTTTTACCTCTAGGGGCATAGGATACTGGCGCACTTTAACAGGGTCCGCCCCTGCTTTGAGTTCAACATATCCAGGAGGCCTGTGTCCTGCCAGACCCATACCCCCTGTTTCTGCCCAGGGTTGGGGAAATTTTTGGAGCCAATCTGATATATCAGGGTTTGGTTGGATTGGCTCCTGATGGAGTCTATATTCGTCAGTCAGGTCGTTGGTGACTAGAACCTGAACTGGTGCCCCATTGTGAAGCAGGATGCCTCCTTTAGCTGTGAAGTGGATCTGTGCCCTCATTTTTGACAATAAATCTCTGCCCAGAAGTGGGTAGGGACATTCTGGAATTACGAGAAACGAGTGGCATACCCGGCCCTTCCCTAAATCTACTGTTCTTCAGGTAGTCCATGAATAGGGCTTTGTTCCTGTTGCCCCCTGTACCCATGTAGCTCTGGAGGACACTGGCCATCTTGGCTCCAATAAAACCGAATTCTCGGCACCAGTATTCACCATAAACTCAATTGGTTTCCCCTTTATTTTCAGGGTTACCCTGGGCTCAGGGAGGGGACCTGAGCCCTGCCTCCCTTAGTCACTGTCTTCAACCCCAATTAGAGCCAGTAATACTTTAGCTGATCGCTTATTCTTCTTGGGGCAGTCCTTCACCCAGTGCCCTTCCTCCTGGCAGTACACACACTGGTTTTTCCCTACCTTATTTCATGGTCTGGATCCACTGATGAGCTCCTTCCGTACTGGGGGTTGGTTGCCAGTAACATCTCTCTGAGGTCCTTCTTGTGGCGGACTTGTTGTCTCTCCAAGATCCTGGTCAGGCTTGCTTCCTGTCTTTTTCTTTTCTTTCCTCTCTCTGTTCTGCTGTCTCCCTTCTATTATGAACCTCTTCTTCCAGTGCTATTAAGTCCCTAAAGTTCTTTTCTCCTAGTCTAGCTAAAGACTGTAACTTTCTCTTGATATAAGGGGCTGCCTGGTTAACGAAAGCAAACATCACAGCTTGAGCTGATTCCTCAGCTTCTGGGTCATATGGAGTGAATTGCCAGAAGACATCTTGTAACCTCTCTAAGTATGAGGCAGGGCTCTCTTTGGGTCCCTGTCTGACATCATAGACCTTAGACATATTGGCAGGTTTTCAAGCTGCCATTTTGAGACCCACTAACAGAGTATGGTGGTAGACCAGGAGCCTCTCCATACCTTCTGCCATGTTGTAGTCCCAGTTGGGATGGCTAGGGGGAAATCTGGCATTAATGATGCCTGGGTCTGTGGTAGGGTACCCGGTGGGGCCTGGAACCAATTTCCAGGCTGCATCCAGGATCCTGTTTCACTCCTCAGTAGTGAACAGGACACTCAGGAGCTGGTGGAAATCGTCCCAAGTGGGCTGGTGAGTGAAGAGAACAGTTTCCAATAAGTTAATAAAGTCCCTGGGGTTTTCAGAGAAAGGAACATTCTGTGAGCACCAATTGTAAAGATCACTGGTGGCAAAGGGCCAGTAATGAAAGGGCTGACTGCCCTCTCTGTCTGGGGGCCCCGCTGGCTGGAGGGGGAGGACAATGGTGTCAGGCTGGGGAGCCACCCCCCTCCAGCTCCATGTGGCCTGCGCAGGTCCCTGTGGAAGCAATGGTGGCTCCTCAGGGTTAGGAGGTGGGGCCTGCACTTGTGGCGCTGTTGGTGGGGTGCTCATCTGAGAGGTGTAGGGCGGAGGAAAGATGTCGTTCTCTTCTGTGCCTCCCTGGAGAATGGGTTTCTCTTCCACCTTTGGTCTGAGAGGGAGGACCTGCAGAGGTGGAGGGGGAGCAGTTGGATTAATCAGGGGAAGGAAGGACTTGATCCAGGCTGGAGGGCCATCAGTTCATTTGATGAGGCCTCACCAGGTCATGATGTATGGGATAGGGTCCTGGTGGCCCATCTGTGGGTGGAAGACATGATCCTCTACCCTGGAAATCAAACTCAGTTTAAAAGTCCCTTCAGGGGGCCATCCAACATTGAAGGAGAGCCAATCAACCAAACATAAAGTTTTCCATTTCTTTTTCTTTACATCTACATGATTGTTATGGGCAATCGTCTTAATGTCCCCCCAGTGGACTAGTCGAATATCTATAGGGGAAGATGGGGTGTTGCCCATAGTATTTATCAGTCCCGTCCATTTCGTCAACAAATAAATTTGAACAAAGATCACAAGACACAAGAACGACATAGACAGACAGAGGGCCCAAATTAAACTACCATGGCTTTCAGATGGTCTGGATTCTAGGCCGTGTGGATTCCCTGGCTCGATTGTGCCAAAGACCGTATGGATAGGACTCACGTGTCCCAACAGGGTGGCGAGGTCCTCTGAGGTTTCAGATGGACTAGTGTCCTACTGGGGTGTCCGGTGGTGACCACCCACTCCGACGAGGATGGGGATGTCTCCTGAATCCTCCAGGACACCTTGCTAGTGTTCCAGTGACAAAAAACTGAGATCAGATGGCTGCAACCAAAGGGAAAGTATAGAAAAGACAGGCGGACAAAAAGACAGGTGGACAAACACAGTTTTACAAAAACTTACCCGGCCCGTTGATCACAAATCTTTTGGGGTCAGTTCCTCTCGGAGGTCTCTGGGGGGATCCTGGACGAGCCCCCAAATGTTGTACCTCATCCACTGGACCCCAAAAAGACCACCGAGGACCCAACACACCAAAATGCAAAAGCAAAGGTTTATGGTTTATTCGGGCTTAAGCT
>NW_008358517.1:2483828-2484842 GCF_000622305.1 Nannospalax galili
CCCCCAATCCCTCCAGACCCCCACTAATTGCTCTTTTAGCTTCTGTAAAATGTTTGGCTGCTGCTTTAGACATGCCTAGACATACCCTGGCATGCCCTGACCCCCGCCTGCTAATCCCCAGCCCCCTTCCAGGAAACTATAGATTAAGCAAGCCCAAGCATAAAAACTGCCCTATAAGGTAAAAACAGAGACTCCTGGCTCCACAGGTAACAGTCAGCACATTCCACAGCAATGAGAATAGCACCTATAAATAAGAAACTTCCAGGGCTGCATCTTATACATCCAATCGGTTTAAAATTAGGTTGGCACGCACGGGCTCCTTTAACCAACCAAAATGTATCTTTGATATCTCCCCCCCTTTTGTCTAAAACCTATAAAAGGCTCCACTATCCCTTACTCTGGGCTCTCACCACAGATCCGTTGAGTAGGTGAGGTCTGAGAGCCCGAGCTTAAGCCCAAATAAACCATAAACCTTTGCTTTTGCATTTTGGTGTGTTGGGTCCTCGGTGGTCTTTTTGGGGTCCAGTGGATAGGGTACAACATTTGGGGGCTTGTCTGGGGTTGGGGGGTAGCAGGTGAATGAAGATGGTCTCAGGGTTCTACACCATGTGCCTACTTATTCCAAAAATTTACCCATGTGGACCTCAGAGGTGCTGTGTGGTACTAAACTTCAGTTAACTGACCATCCAATACTCCAAAGTAACTGAATACTTTTCTTATTTTCTGTTCCTTAAACTCTTTCATGATTAAATATTTTTAATGTTTTCTGACATTTAATATTTTACATGGTATATTTCTGAATGATTAAAAATGCTAGTTTTGGTGTGAATTAAGTTATAAATGATCCTATTTTCGTTCATTAATCATGGTTATTTTTTATTATAATTATTTACCTACCCAGAATTCCTACCTTACTGATGTATTTTGTATCTTTAAAAGATTCAAGTGTGTTCATTCTTTATTAAAAAATATGTATTTTTCTAATTATTCAATATTATTTGGATTAAGAATCCC
>NW_008358517.1:2485060-2513078 GCF_000622305.1 Nannospalax galili
TATATATTAACCATAAATTGAAATAAGTAATACTATAATGACTCCTTCTAGAGTCCCATTCCAATCACTAACACAAAAAGAAATATTAGGTTATTATTTCAAGGCCTATAAATTTCTGATTTCTCAAAGATTTGATCTCTTGCTTCTATCAAAGTTAATTAATATTTGGTGTGTAAATAAAGATGGATGAAGACATTCTTGTGTGTGACCAGTTGTGGTAGTTGGTAGTAATCTCTGGTGTTTTGCACATAGTAAGAAATCACACTAGTCTTGGGGTTTTCTCTATAGCCATGCTAGCCATGTGTATTAGGTTATGGTTACAGTACCACACTTGCATTTCCTCCCATTGAGTGGGTCTTTAGTCAAATTAGGTAGCTGTTGATTGTCCCCAATGTAAAAGTGCCACAACAGAACTTCCTGCAAGGATGACCAACTGATTAACATTTCAATGACTGTGGAGAGTTCAGAATGTTGAGAATCCAGAACCTATTCAGAGATTATCTTGGGTCATCTTTAGCCCCCTATATTGTCACTCCTTGCCCACCTCTGTTTCTGAATTAGCATCTTGCTACTAATAGAATGTACCAAAGAGGAAACAATTTCACCAACTAAAAGGCTGATTGTCTAGGCTGGAAGGATGGCTTAGCATTTGAGAGCACTGGTGGCTCTTGCAGAGGATCTGAATTTGCTTCCCAGCACACACATGGTGACTAACAACCATCTTTAAGTGCAACTTCAGGGGAATCCACCATCCTTTTCTGGCTTCCAAGGGCTTTGCATGACATGAATACACTTACATATATGAAGGCAATACACTTATACAGATAAAATAAAAATGATAAACAAAATATTTTAAGTTAACCCTGCAAAAAAAAAAAACAAGCAAACAAAGAGGCTGAGGTCCATCACATTGCATCTGAACATATGGTTGAGATGTCTCTTTTGCTCTATCTGCCTACTTACTGTTCCCACCAATGTTTTTAAAACATGTTTTGATATATGTCTTTCCTTTTTTCTGTTAATATAGAAACTTCATGAAACTGTTACCATGTTAAAATATAAAATTTTGGGAAACCTGAATCTGTGTTCCCAGGCCATTGTTACTCATATTTGGTTGCAGAATAAATTATCTCTTATCCCCTTAAAAAAAAACTGATAGCTTTAATGCACATTTTGTGAACTTCTTACTGACCTTGTGTCAATATGACTACTTGGCTTTATTATTTTTCATGTGAGTCTCAATTCGCTGGTGGAATAATATATGAGCCATACAAAATATTAGATGAATATGCTGGTGAATACAAAACCAGACAATTATGTCTCTGTGTTACTGGAAATTTTGGGTTGCCCCATCTTGGTAGCCAGATAATATAGAGGAAATCAGGGCTCTTGTGATGGGACTGCTAGTCTCTCTTTTATTTTAACTTAAAAAAAAATATTGAGAATTTTACACATGCATATAAGGTGTTTTGATCAAATCCATGCCCACTCCTTCCCCTCCAGCTCCTCTCATATATCTCCCCATCAATTTTCTGACAATTTCATGTGTACTTTTTGATGGTAAATCAAGTGAATTGGGAGAAAACATCAGCACACAGACAAGAACTCTGGTGGGGTAGAGTTTATTGGCAGAACAAGCACATAGGACAGTTCCCAATTCAGGATGGAGTAGCTGTCAGTCTACAGGCTGTGGGCTGGGGGCTTTTATAGAGGGTTTGATAGATGCAGAAGGCAGGAAAATATTTATTTTAAAAAGTTAGGCAGGGGAGAGAGCCCAGGGCTTATCAGGAGAGAGCAGCCTCTGTCAAATTGCCCCCTTATGTCAGCTAGGACTTGGGTCATGGGATAAGGTGCCTGCTTTTCTTTTAAAATTATCAAAGGGGAAGCAGGCTATGCTGAAACAGCTCTTACAGCAATCGGGTCTTGGGTCATAGGTGTAGAGAGTCTGTTTATCTTTTCGGCAAATGGTCAGGGTTCTCATTAACTCAGTTCATGTATTTTCAGAGGGGTTGCAAAACCATGAGGCTCTGTTGCACTGGGGAGAGGGTTGCTGTAGATCTGAACCCTAACACTTCTCTTTCTTTTATTCTTTCTTTCTTTCTTTCTTTCTTTCTTTCTTTCTTTCTTCCTTTCCTTCCTTCCTTCATTTCTTCTTTCGTTCTTCTTTCTTTCTTTCTGGGGCTTTTTGCTATTCTGAAGAGGTAACCCTAAAATCTTTTAGGGATTAGGTAAGAGCTCCCAAATACTTTTGACATTTTTGGCCTTTGGAATAGAGTATGTTGCTAAGAGGCTCAAGGACATGTAGTCTCTTTAATAAAAGAATATAAGAATGGATTCAGACAGATGACCTAGGACAATGTTATTAGAGTTTAAAAGAAAACTGTCCTCAGATTCCCAAATATGTCCATAGTCTCTGATTTTTACCAGAGTCAGTTACTTGTGCCCTGATAGGTCACAAGCCCATTTGTACTACCTGTCCTCAACAAGTCAATTAAAAGTAGAAAATTAGCAATGAACAGAAGGATAAAGAATTTCATTCAATATGCTCACTTCTGGAAGAGGGACAAAGAGATCCAGTAACTAAGTTCATCTTCAGGATTCTAACAGGAAGGCAAAAATTAAATAGAGGAGATGAGATACACATAATTATGTATCCCCAGTCAAAGTACAATCCTGTCCATCAGTGACCCACCATTTTCTTGGTTTCATCTTTCCTTAAAGGTGATTTGACAAGCTGTAAGTACTGTGTGAAATCACTTCTTCTTTCTGCAAGGCAGGTTGTTTCTTTGCCTGACACTCTGTTTTGGCCATTTTATTCTCCCAGCTGTAGATTTCTGAAGAGAATCTCCAATTTTCTGGAGTGCCTTGTGTTGGTAGTCCAGATTGTCAGAGTGAGGAACTCAAGTGCTTATTTTTTTTCTTTTTTAAAAAATGTTGTTGTAATAATACTAATTATTTTTATTAGACTTTAAAATTATGTATATATGGCCAGGCATGGTGGCACACACCTTTAATACCAGCACTCAGGAGGCAAAGGCAGGCTGATCTCTGTGACTTTGAGGTCAGCCTGGTCTCTATAACAAATCCAGGCCAACTAGGGCTACAGGGAGACCCTGTCTGAAAAAGAACAAAAAAAAATGTATATATGTGTGTGTAAGAGCACTTGGACACAAGAGTGCATTGTCAGTTACAGGCTATTGTGAGCCAACTGATATGGATGCTGGGAATCCACCTCAGTTACTCTGAAAGAGCAGCATGCTGTGCACCATTAAACTCTGAGCCATCTTTCCAGCCCCTCAAGTTCTTCCTTAGAATTTTCTCATTCTGTCCAAACACACTGTGTGCACTGCACCATACATATTGTCATTAGGACACTACTTTAAAAAAAAATAAATACTGTCATTCCCTAAAGAATCTTTCACTGGTTACATTTTTTAGGCCTGGAAATAAGTTGTCAAGATACCACTAGCTGGTTGGTAAAATAAATATAACGAAAAATCATCATCAGCATTATTATTATTATTATTATTATTATTATTATTATCTTTGGGTGAATTTTTGAGACAATTTCTCAGTATGTAGCCCCAGCTGGCCTGGAACTCACTACATAGGCCATTTGTTCTCAATCTCACAGAGATCTGACTGTCTTTGCCTCCTGAGTGCTGGGATTAAAGGGGCACCATATGCAGCACACATTATTATTTTTAAAGATCCATAGTGATAAAGAATCTACTGATGAAGAAGCACAAGGTATATTCACTAATCAATATGTAAAGGCCACTGTCTGATGCCAGAAAGCCTATAATGCTGATGAACTGTCAGTGTTTATCAATACTGGCCTGAAAAGTCACTCTAGCTAATGAGACATCCCTACAGAACTTAAGGTTGCAAAAGGCAAAGTAACAGTGCTAAGATGTGCTGATGCAGCAGGTCAGCACAAAGGTAAACACTCTGTGATAGGATGTGTGTCCTTTCTGCTCTAAAGTAGCTACTGCTTTCTTACTGGTCTGTAAGAATAACTTTTATAAAATAGACAGAATCTGGGCTGATTTTTAATTAACCTGGCCACCAAAAACTACTATAAACAACCATGAGCTCCTGTGACCTGGGTACATGAACTTGTGCCCCCGGCCAGCAGGGTCTTCAATGTGGACCTGAGGAGAGAACCGACCAATGGAAGGACAAGAGACATGAGAAATGAGAGCAAGACAGGTGGTCTGATCAAGCTCTGAAATTTTTATTTTTCTGTTTGCTATATAACAAGTAAAAGGAGGAAGCAAAGCTAGGGGTGGGGAAATTTCAAGAATGAAGTAATCTGTAAAAGGGGGAAGTGTTGCTAAGGTTACTAGGGTTGCTCAACCTGGTTTCTGAGAGACAGTTGCTTATCTAAATGGTACAACCTGAGGTGGTTTTAGTGTAATCTGACTTAAGCAACTGTTGGCTCCTGGCATCTCCTCCCTTTCCATTAAAAGAAGTTAAGGAACCTGAAAATTGATAATTACTGACTCATAGAAGAATATTGGGCATTAACCAGGGAGGGGAAGCATTGGCCTGATCCTCCTAGACATTTTTGTGTGTCCTTTTTGAGGAGGGGAGGAATTTAGGCTGCCTCTTGCATCCAGAGGTGCTGTTGGACAATAACCTCCATGCAAACAGGCTTACTTCTCAGGGAACCCTGAGACACAATACATGGTCTTTCCCCTGCAGTGCTTTGCCTTGCACCTCACACATGTGTGCAGACACACATGGCTCTGAGTACCATGTAGCTCCCACAGGAGGGGTTCTTCTGCAGGTTCCTCTAGACCTCGATCAGCCAGATCCAGTCGGTGATAATGGACTTGTAAGGGTTTTGATGCCAGGGAGTCAATTTGTTGTCGAATAAAGTGGGTAATTCTGCCCATAAAAAAAGGCCCAAAGCTTACAAGAAGTAAGAGGCTAAGAGACCCAACAGTGGGGGAAATAGGGCAGCATTCCACTCCAAGCACTCCAAACAGGGTTTTCAAAAAGTTCCTTGTGCCGTCTCTCGAGCTCCTCTTGATGTTTCCGAATGCGATCACGAACAATTCTAGACTTATTAGCATAGAAAGAACAACGTTCCCGTAGGGCCAAACAAATTCCTCCCTTGTCTGCAGTGAGCAAGTCTAACCCTTGCCTATTCTGAAGCACTACTTCTGCTAGGGAGTCTATCTGATCTTGTAGATCCTTAACGGATTCATAGACCATATTTACATCATTTATGAGCTGTTGTGACAATTTTGTAGACATTCCAATTCCAGCCGAGCGAGTGGCGATGCCACTTGCAATGCCTAATCCTACCAATAGGGCTATAAACAGGACTGCCCTACGTCGTCGAGGGATAAAGGTATCAAAGCTAGGTAAAGGGACGGGCTCACTTCCAGGGAGGATATCTATATCAGGCAGGAGCATTGCAGGTGCACAAGACCCCGTCCAATTTACAGGGAGGGAAGGATAGGCCATGTTGTTGCCACATACCAAAACCCAGCCTGATTCCAAGCAAAAGGCTTCAGAAATGTTAATGAACTGTACGCAAGTGGCAAAAGATACCAATCCCAAGTCTATGTCAAAACTGTTATTTTGAGCCTTGTTAAGGAACCAAGGGGTAGTGTTGAATCCAAGACTCATTTTCAATATTACGCTGTGCCGTTTCCCTGCAATTTTCAGTAAAATCGGTTTTCCACAGAACGAAATCTCCCCCAGATAGGGTGGCCCGGGCCAAGAACTGCCAATCATTGGGTGTGAGCCACCGGTCACTCAAGTTTTCTATGAGGGCGATAGTGAAAGGGGCTATTGGTCCATAGTTGGCTACAGCTGTTTTTAATTCTTTCAAATGTTTAAGGCTAAGGCATCTATACTTTTGCCCAAATGATTCATTTAGCTTAAGGCATTTTTTATTTTTATTATTATCATCCTCTATGTCTGAGTCACTATCCCCTGAAAGCTTATCCTCTTGGTCAGACTCGTCTTTATGCTAGGCAGAGCCCGCTTCGTCTTGTGGGGAGGAATCTTTAGCCTTGGTTGTCTGTAGGGCTTTACTCTGTGTGATGGGAAAAGCATGGAGGGTCCTCTTATATTTGGAGCCATCTTTATTAGGAGCCCTTTTTGGGATGGCCTCTAGGGAAGCACTAGATAATTCCAAATCAAGGGCTCTGAGCTCCTTAATTAATTGTAAATGTTCTCTTTTTTGTTGAAGGATATTTCTTAAAGAGGTGGTCTCTTCGGAGAACCTCACCTTAGCCTTATCTATGTATTCTGAAACATTGTCCAGATCGAGGACAGGGGCACAAAAAGGGGGTGCAGTAGCCATAGCAGTACAATCATTAGTATAGGGAGGCGGTCTTTTTACTGGAAAAGCTGAAAGCATGGGGGGCCAATGACGGCTAGGTTGTTGAGTAGCCTTTTGTTCAGGGAAAAGGGATTCCTCAGAGGGAGAGTCCTCCACCAGTCTAAACTCAGGGGACTGTATAGATGTCCCAAGCGATGTGTAGGTGTGGGTTTGTGGTTTCTCTTGGGTATTAGGATCAGTAAGGGGGGTCGGAGGCTGCCTGTATATTCAGGGCCTCTTTAGGCTCAATAGTGGGACCATCAGGTTCCGGAATATTAATAGACATGGAGCCGCACGTGGAGGGGGGCCTTAAAAGTCTTTGAAGTGCCCTTTCACCCTCCTTGATGACCTCTTGGATATCGGGAAAATGATTATAAACCTTTAAAACATCGTTGACTAAATTCCAGTAAGAAAAGGCCTGAACAGGAATTTTTTTCTGGTCCAAAGGCTGTATAATAATCCTGAAGACAATTACCCACCCTTCCCCATCTTTTTATATCAATAGTTCCTTCTTGAGGGAACCATGGGCAGATTTCTCCAACAAAATTAAAAAACTTACACAAATCTTTTTTCCTTGAGGGACTCCTTGAGTCCTCAGACGAATAAATCATGCTTACTCAATGCTTGTCCCATGAATGCGCCACACTTGCTTACCTCTATCAACGGAGTGGTCTCACAGGTGGGTGGCTCTGTGGTGCTCACTGTGCGGACCTTCACTCCCGGCATCCGGCTCTGTGCCGGTCCTGGGAGTCATGGCCGTGCATGGCAAAGGGTGTTCATCAGGGTCCTCGTATCCCCAGCACCACGTTGGGCGCCAGTTGCCCCCAGCCAGCGGGGTCTTCAACGTGGACCTGAGGAGAGAACCGATCAATGGAAGGACAAGAGACACTAGAAATGAGAGCAAGACAGCTGGTCTGATCAAGCTCTGAAATTTTTGTTTTTCTGTTTGCTATATAACAAGTAAAAGGAGGAAGCGAAGCTAGGGGTGGGGAAATTTCAAGAATGAAGTAATCTGTAAAAGGGGAAAGTGTTGCTAAGGTTACTAGGGTTGTTCAACATGGTTTCTGAGAGATGGTCGTTTATCTAAATGGTGCAACCTGAGGTGGTTTCAGTGTAATCTGACTCAAGCAACTGTTGGCTCCTGGCAAAGTTGATTCCTCAGAACCTCAATTTACAGCTCCATCCAAAGCTAATGATCCTGGGTCTGCTTGAGAATTATCAAATCAAAGTGCTAATCACACCTTCATTGTAAGCAATGAAGATTGAGAGGAATTCTTGATATTGTGTGTATGAGATATTTTAGGCCTAGGGATGAAAGGGAAAGATTGTCTGAGAAAGGAAGGGTGATTTTAAGCTTATATTTCCCCCAAATTGATGCTTCAGAAATGGTTTTGAATAAACTATGGATGAGACCTACTTCAGCAGCAAGTTCTAGGAGACATCTAGGGGAACTAAATGGCTGCTTTCTGAGTTGGGGTTCACTCATAACTAAAGCTAAGAGTTAGAGTGTTTGTTTAGGTATAACTATAATGGTGGGATGGTATTGCCACACCTATTCATTACTATGCAAACTAAAACCTTAGATAGCCAGGGTCATCTTTTTAAAGTGGTTTCATAAATATTTGCATCCAAGTCTTAGGCTCACTGAAGGAAAGCCGAGCTCGTTAGCTACTATAAAGTTTTCTTATTCCTACACAGCTAGTCTATTGATTCTGCAAGTATAATTTTCAAAAAAATGTGTACACCATTTACTTTTCCACCAAGGCAACTTCATCAATTCATACATATGACCTTGGCTCAATGAAAAGACAGGAACTCTTTTTGAACAGTACACTAGTATCCGTGAGTAAATACATAGATGTGGAAGATTTTCAAAATGAGTTTAATCAAAATGTGGTAGAAATGCTGTTGTGAATATTTGGAACAGAATGACAAAGATGAAGTTGTGCACAGTTAACACAACCTCTGACAAGAAAGCTGATTATATGAAATAAGTGGCACATTTTGAAGGGCTGTATATCAAGTGAGAAAGACTAGATGATTTCATTACATATATGAATAGGTTTTCAGATTTTGTCAGCAAACTGGAAGAAGCACATATCAAAGAAGGTACATTACTCATGGTCACATGGCCAAAATTATTTTGAATTATGGCAATTATGGTAATAGTTATGAAAGAATAATTTTGACAGTATTGAAGTTCATGAACAGGACATTGTGAAAGACTAAAATATAGATTTTTTGAGACACCGTCTTCCTGTACATTCAGCTGGGCTGGAACTCATTAAGTAGATGAGCCTGGCCTCAAACTCACAGAGATCTGCCTGACTCTGCCTCCCACATTCTGGGATTAAAGATGTGCACCACCATGACTGGTGGAACAAAATATTTTGAGTTCAAAACAGAACAAGAGTTTTGTCACTTTATAAATCAAAGAAAGAGGACAAAAGCTAAACAACAATAAAAGCAACACATTGTGAAAAAAGCAGAAGAGACTGGAGGAGAAAGTTTAAAATCCACCTGCCAGAATGCCTTTTCCTACATACGGGATCCATTTATTTGTTGAACTTTTGGCTGCTTCTGATTTTCTTCTCACATAAAATAGAATAAAATCCATTGTACCACGAGTCATTTCTCAGCATTGTAAGTGGAAACACTTTCGCTAATTCTTGCTAACATTTGACAGATGGTACAGGTATTCTGCGGTTGCTACTGTACTGCTCAACTTCTCTGAATGATTAAATTTTAGTATATAAATGTGTCAATTTAGAAGTACTTAGTACTATTTGGAATTAGTGTAAGAGAATGAATGATTTCTTATAAGCAACATACAAATTATTCCACAATTTTAGTGATGCCAGTCACAAGCTGTCACCATGTGGGTTGATATGGTGACACGTTTGATTGCTAATGGCCTATTGCATATAAAATTTTCTTCACATAATTGTGAAATTATGATTTTTTTATCTTTGGGGTCTATGTGTATGAAAAAGAATCTTGGTTAATTGTGGGTCCCATCTTTAACATATGTTACTGAATATACAGAGAGAGACAGATTCTAAATTTTAAAAATAGCTATCTTTAAACACTTTGGCCCCAAGTATTTTGGAAGGGCTACTCGAGTTTGCCTTCGTAAGAGCCCCTGATTTTTCACAGATGCCTTAAAATAGCAGCACTTTCTCACTAAAAGAAATGTGCAATGAAATGTATCATATAAATATCTACATTTTCTCCTCATTATTTCTTGGTGAGAAAGGCTTGCTAGCCACTCTTGTATAGCAACTCCAATTTATCCAGAAAGGCTGCAAGCAGGTTACTGTTAGTGTGGCACTAAACTTGATGTAGATGTCACATGAAGAATCATATATAACAATAATTATCATAATCATAGACCTAAAATGTCAAGAAAATAGAACGCTTAATTTGAAAATATATAAAAGACAGTTCTTACTAAGTGGGCTTCTTTGTATTGAACGCATGATTGTCTCAACACTAGAAGACAGAGGAGACACTGAAGGCAAATGTGCATTCAGAATTTAGGTGAAGGCCTTTGCCCATACACAGGAAGAATGAAAAGAGATGCCTCTGGAAAAAAGTTGCGGCATATGGTTTTAGTTCTCAATATCTTACCAGATACACAAATTGAGGAGGGAGACAGAGCTCTCTCTCTCTCTCTCTCTCTCTCTCTCTCTCTCTCGCTCTCGCTCTCGCTCTCACTCTCTCTCCTCAATTCCTTGTGTCTTTGAACATATTTGCATGTTGACATGTTTCTATGTCCAATATTGTGACTATGTATACATGCATATGTATGCTGAAGGTCAGATTATTTTCCTCTATTGTGCTTCAGTTTAGGTTTTGGGACAAGAGCTCTCTTTAAAGCTGAGACTTACAAATTCTACAAATCAATCAGGCCCCAGATATCCTCCTATCTGTCTTCCCAGCATTGGAATTACAATCTCATGGCAGCAAGACTTGCTTTTTAATGTTGCTGGGTATCCTAACTCAGGTCCTCTTGTTTGTGTGGCAAGCCATTTACTGATGGAAATATCTGCAGATTTTCAAGGTTACTTCTTTTTCAAGTACATCCTTTGAAAGGCCCTCTGAAGACTTTGTGATAGCAAGAAACATGAAAAATTTAAAGCTATAAATTGAAGTCAGCAACGTAGAACCTTGAATGATAGACATTTGATAACTTTAAGACACTATCTTTAAAACTGTCAGACTTTAAGTATTGTATGGAAATGTTTAAAATGTAGCTCAAGCATGTCCTAGGTCAATGTATCTAATCCTTTCATGTATCTATATTTGTATGTTTATGCCTAAACTTCATTTATGGATTTTGCTTTGATAAAACATATTGCTGTGTATCAGCCAAAATTACATGCATGAAGAGACTATTATGAGAACAAGAATGAAGCTGACATAAAGGAAAGGACGTCCAACACTAGAAGAACTCCAAAAGACCAGAGGAGACAACAATGAATGCGATCCCCATTGAGGTGAATGTTCATCTCAGGAAGGGAGTGCTTTCTGCATCTGTGTGCTTGTTGTCAGTGAGTAGGTGGTATTTCAGACCCAGATCCTGAGCTCATTCATCATCATCATCTGAAGTAGATGATGGCTAATGATGGGTAAATGTGCAGCAGTGATTTGGATTTGTGAGGATGTTTATTTGCCTGTTGAACATGATTTTTCATTAATACAGTCATTTTTCAGTCTTCCCCAAGGTGCAGTGATTCATACCCACATGGATTTTAAAAAATTGGAAATTAATTTCATGTCATCAATTTACTTTCCACTCAGTAATTTAGGATGCAAGGATATTAGTTGAAAATGCAAGATTAGAAAAGAGTCCCAGAATGGTATAATTATTCATTCACTTGGAGTTTATTTTACAAGTTATAAAAACTGTCTAAAATTTTATGATTTTTACTTCTTTTATGTTGATATTCTTAAAGAAATGACCCTGTTATCAAGTTAATTTGCATAGCCCCAACTATTTAGAAAAGTAGATTTTTAAAGCTTTTAAGAACTATTTTTTCAGAATAATAGAATTCTTTTGGTATGAGATTCTATCAGTGTTTTCTAAAATCACATAATGCTTCCAATCATTTTCTTGACTTCTGTAATCACATGTGAATTATCTTCAGCAATTGTATGACATAATTTCATAGCTCATTCCTAAGTGCTGTATTTACAGATGCCTTTGCTCAGCTGTGACTCCATGAAGCTTGTGAAGAAAGCAAACATTCCATGTTCTCAGAAATCTAGGGCAGAACACCACACCGCACACTGAGTGCTGCCTCTGAGAGAAATTTCAGACAGAACGAATAACGGAGCTGGATGTTGTGTGGCACAGGTCTCTAGTTTCAGCACTCAGGAGGCAGAGGAAGAAAGATCTCTTGTGAGTTCAATGGCAGCCTAGTCTACACAGAGAGGTCCAGGTCAGCTGGGGCTACAGGGAGACCCTGTCCCAAAAATACTGAAAGTAAATAAATAAATATAAATAATAAACTATTTTGCTTTGTAAGAAGGAATTAAGTAAAACAGGAAGTTAGTCTTAGCAAAACTTCATTTTTGAAGGTAAAATAAGTAGCTTTCAAGAAAAAGATAGACTATGAAAAGGGATAAATGGAAAAGGAAAGTATTGCAAGATAAAAATATTTAAATTAATAAACAATTTTGAGAATATATATATATATTCACATCCTAGATGTAATAAATATATTAAGGAAACTGCTGAAACTTGGTATTGATGAAACAGCCTTGAAACAAGCATCCGAGCAAAATGCTCCTCCTTTTTCTGCCTAAGTGACTCCTTTCAGTGCAAACTGTTAGCTATAATAAAGCAAAGCAGAAAAATGAAAAGGAGAACACAGAAATTTCATTGAAATTATAGATAGAACATAGAGAATGAGAATCACAAACTTTTACCAAATAACACACACGCAAAGTTCCTGTAAGTAGGAAGGGGGCTTTTCGGGGAGAAGAAGGGTTTCTGCAGGAGGAGGAAGAACAGAGACAAGCAATCCGTGGTGGGAAGGACTAAAATTCAGTATACACTTGAATAAAACTGCTAAAGAATAATAAAGTTGGAAAATAATTGTGATAAATTAATAAATTAGAAAAATACACTCATAATACACTCAAATAAGAGTTAAATATAAATGAATTTCTGCTGCACGTGTAGGTGTAGAAAGACCAAATATCAAAGGAAAACAAAGCAGCACAGAAGTGTGAAGGAGGTGTAAACTGTTATGATTTTACTACAAGCTGTGCAGACACCCAGACCTCAAGGGGGCAGGAACTGCATTTCTCAGATTTGTAATCATTAGTTACTCATGTCTGAGTGCTGTGGTTAATGAGGTATGAGCAGAACTTAATGTTTTCTCTCATATACTGTATGGAGATTGAAAAATGAGAAGAAAGAAAAGTAAAAGAAACACAATTTTTGAAGAGAAAGTCATTAGTGGAAAGGACAGGGGAGAAAGCATAGTGTAAAGGGGAGCAGGATCAAAGTATGTGATATCCAGATATTAAAACCTCATTATGCTATAATATGAATCTTTACTAATTTAAGAGTAAAAAAAATTAACATACAAAAATACAGTTCATCATTTTCTGTTTGTTCACAAGTCTTATTTATAGCTATGTTCCAGCTAGCTTATCTTAAATTCTCAAATCTGATGTAGAAGAGAAATGGAGGCACCATATGAGTGTAAGAAGACATACACCTTTGATGCTGCAGGTTATGCTGATGGTTAATTTCAATTGTCATCTTTTGTTGATTGTGATTTATTAATTGATTAACTGACTGATTGATAGACTTATTGATTAACTGATACAGGGTCTCACTGTAGCCCCAGCTGACCTGGAACTTTCTACTTAGATCAGGCTGTCCTTGATCTCATAGAGATCCACCAGCCTCTGTCTACCAAGTGCTGAGATTATGGCATGGGCCATCAGTCCATGCTTCAGTTGTTCTCTTGATAAGATCTGGAATCATGTGGGAAACAGGCCTTTGGATATCACTACGAAGGATTATCTTGATTATGTGAACTTAGATCAGATGAGTCACCTATTGTGGGTGGTATCATTCTTTAGGCAAAGATCCTGGACCATATAAAATGAGAAAACAAGTGGCTGGGGAGATAGCTCAGCATTTAAGAACACTGGTTGTTCTTACAGAGGAATAGGGTTCAATCCCAGCACCCACATGGCGGCTAACAACTGCCTGTAACTCCAGTTCCAGGGGATCTGACACCTTCTTCTGGCCTCTGGGGGACATTGCATATACTTGGTGAACTTACATGCATGCAGGCAAAACACTAATACAAGTAAAATTAAAATGATAAAATATTTTTTAAATGAGAAAACAAGATCAGAAGCAGTCATCCCTCTACTTCTGGACAATGGATGCAATGGAACCAGATGCTTCAGGGTCCTACCCTTGACTTCTCCTATATGAACACCATGCCCTTAATCTGTGAGCCAAAGGGATTGCTTAGTCCCAGTCCCCTAAGTTGGTTTTGTCAGGGTCTTTTCATCAGAGGAACACAAAAAACAACGAAGAGAGTTACTAAGATTTTTGAGGATTCCTGTTTCTGAGACATGGAAGAACCAATCGTGACCAATATAGAAATGAACACAACTAAGGGGAGGAAAATGTTAAGTAACTGGTTGCCAAGTGTACACTGAACAAGAAAAGGCTTACAAACTGTATAAAAAATAGAAATAAATTAACTCATGAAAACCAACAGTGATTGATTTTCTCCCTTAATAGCTCTAGAGCTATGAGAGATAGTCTTCTTTTGAAAAGTCTACCAAAGTCATGGACAGTTAATTCATAGTGATCAATTTGTATGTTCAATTCAAGTTCATTTACTGGGGTCTAGTCAGCCTATCTAGAGTCACTCTGTTAAAGAAGATCAGCATATTCCAATTTTTTAATGGGAAGAAAAGAACATAATAGGAATTCTTGAAAAAGCAAAACTTGAGTTCAAGGAGAATAATAATAAATTATTTAATATTTACTAAAACTACATGCAAAGATATAGAACAACCAGAATATATAAAGTATAAGTCTAAATATTGTTGAAACTTTAAAAAATAACCATACTCATTTAAAAGAAATCTGATGTGGTTCCTATTATTTGCCTCAAGATTCCTTTCATGTCTTAATGGCTACAAAATTATCATAATTTCAATGATTAAAGTCTTAGTTTTACTCAAAGTCATAGCCTTCAAATACATCTTTAATTTTTTGATAGAACAATAATGTTTATATCAAAAATGAGATATCTATCAATGGAGCAATCTGAAGTACATTAAAATATGAAATAAGGAGAACTTAGAGTTTTAAAATTCACCCACCTACTGCTGAGCTAGTCACTAGCATTCTGTAGGTAATAATCAAAGGCCCATAGTGAAAACTACAAGTTGTTGATATATTTCACAGTTTTTGAGGTCAGGAGCACTAGGGAAGGAAAAAAAAGAGCTTGTAGTTATTTATGAGATAGCCCAGAAGTCTTGATAAGAGACAGGTTAGGAGAAGAAAATCCCTTGTCAGTGGACTGACTAGCTAACATCTGTAAGAGCCCCAATCTCTTGGAAACATTGCTGGGCACTATCACACCTTTATATATTTCCTTCTAATGTAATTAAATGTAACATATAGCTTCTAAGGAAACCCCCACTTATTTCAGGATACACCTTGAGCCATCCTGTAGATAGTGAGTAAACTACAGTTACCTAAGAACAGCTGCAGCTAATTTTTGGTACCTGTGGGCACAAAGAAAGCTCAGTGTAGTAACCTTGCTTTAAACAACTGCACATCAGTGCCAGCAGAATGACTGACAGCTAGCAGATAGGGTCAAAAACTAACAAAACTGGAGTCAGAGATGGACAGAGCAGAGGTTTCAATCACTCTAACTGAATGGCCAGTATATAAAAGCACATGATCTTCCCTGATTTGGCCAGAGGGACATGCCTAGAGATAACTGATCCTCCATTGACTGCTCCCTTAATAGTTGAGAGAGCTAACACCTTTCCCTTTTCATCTCTGCTTTTGTTCGTTTGGATTTGCTTTTTTTTTCTTTTTGTTAACTGGGATAGAGGTTTGTCTAGCTCTTAACCCATTCATCTTTTCAAGAACCAGCTGTTGGATTCATTGATTATTTTTATTATTTTCTTTGTTTCTCTTTCATTTATTTTTGTTCTGATATTTATTATTGCTTTTCATTTGAGTTTGTGTTTAAATTCCCATTTTTCTAGATTTTTGAATTACAGCATTATGCCATTTCTTTGTGATTTTTTTTCTGATTTTTTAATGTAGGTGCTTTGAACTACAAACTTCCCTCTTAGGACTGCATTTAATGAGTCCCAGAGTTATTGTGTTGTGCTTTCATTTTTATTTAGTTATTTATTCCTTAACTCTTTCACCATTCAGAAGTGTGTGTTTAGTCTCCATCAGTTTATGTAGCTTACAAGAGCACATTTTCTATTTATTTTAAGCTTTTTTTAAAGATTTATTTTTATTTATGTGACTGTGTATGTGCAGCACCCCAAGGAGGCCAGAACAGGAGAGGGTGTCGAAGAAACTGAACTCAAGTCCTCTGGAAGAGCAGCAAGTGCTCTTAACCCCCTAAGTCATCTCTCCAACCCAAGGTGGAAAATTAAAAGTTTTTCTTATTGGGGGGGGGGGTCACATGGTCAAAGGGTCTGAAAACTCCTTATATATTGGTTACCAAACACTGGCACTGTTGTCAACCTTTTGTGAGTTGAATTCATCAAATCCTGCAGTCCTGGGACTGTTGAAGCCAGAACTTTCTTCTTGGAGGAAGAGGCTGAGGCACATCCGAAGTCAGGAAGCTTGTCAGGGCACTAAGAGCAGGAGGTGGCATCGCTACAGTGCTGTGTCACCCCCAGAATCTGCCTTGGCTCTAGACTACTGCCTTCCCTCCCAGCCCGGAGGGACCTGCCAGCCAGCACAGGCCATCCAAGGCCAAGTCCAGAAGGGCACACAGAACACTGTAAGCAGAGGCCTCCACATGATGGCACTGTGGTATTCACATGGTTCTCTGAGGGAAGTAGGTAGTATTGGGCACAGGCTCCCTCAGCCCTGCAGGGTGTGATTGCAGAACACAGGGATGCAGGACAGTCAAAGTGCAGTGATTGCAGTGATCAGGACACCTTGAGAAAAGACAGAGAGAGAGAGAGAGAGAGAGAGAGAGAGAGAGAGAGAGAGGTGGCCAGCCATGCTTAAGAGGGAGAGCCTAGAGATGCCTGTTTCAGTTTTAGTTCCATGGGATTTTTTGTTTTTCTTTTTTGAGTCAGGATTTTACTATGTATTCCTGGCTGGCCTCGAGTTTACTATGTGGACCAGGTTGGCCTTGAACTCACAGATATCCACCTCCCCAGTGCTGGGATCAAAGGCATGCATCAACTTAGCCAGCCTAGTTTCCATCTTGATGGCAATTCTCTGACATTTTTCTTTCTTTTTTTCCTTTTTTGTCTTTTTGAGACAGGGTCTCCCTGTAGTCCCAGCTGACCTGAACTCACTATGTAGACCAGGCTGGCCTTGAACTCACAACTATCTGCCTGTCTCTGCCTCCTTAAAGGCGTGCACCACCACGCCTGGCTTTTTTTAAACCTTTTAAAAATTGTGATTTGATAGAGAATATGGAATTGCTTCATTTATTTTTGTATTTGTTATGATCCTGAAGCTCACATGCGTGCACACACACACACACACACACACACACACACAAAACAAACAAAAATGAAACAAAACAAAACAAAAACATGTAGATCAATGGAATGAAACCCAAACATGACTGCATGTAATTTCAGTCATCTGATATTTTATAAAGATTTCAAAAATACACACTGGAGGAATGACAACATCTTCAACAAATGCTGCTGGGAAAACTGGATCTCCATGTGTAGTAAAATGAAATTAGACCCATATTTATCATCCTGAAGAAAAATTCCAAATGGATCAGACCTCAATGTGAAACCTGAAACTGAAACTATTAGAAGAAAACATAGGCAGTACTTTACAAGATACAGGTGCATCAAAGGCCTTTCCAACTTGGACTTCATTTGCTCAGAAATTAAGGTCAACAAATGACAAATGAGACCTCCTTAAATGAAAAACCTTCTGTACAGCAAAGGAAACTAGCAATTAAGGAGGAAATTCACAGACTTGCTATCAACTTTGTCTGATGTACATCAGATAAAGGATTAGAATCTAGGATATGCAAACAACTCAAAAAACAAGAGTCAAGAAAAGAAATGACCCATTTAAAACATGGACAGTAGATCTGCACAGAGTTCTCAAAAGAAGAAATACAATTGACCAAATAATTCCCTTAAAAGTGTACAATATCCCTAATAATTAAGTAATTGCAAATTAAAACTATTTTAAGATTTCATCTTATCCCAGGCAAAACGTTCAAGATCAGAACAAATGTCAAAAAATGTAGTGGAGGCTGTGGGGAAGGGGAACCCTCCTTTACTGCTGGTGGGACTGCAAACTGTTGCAAATACTATGGAAATCAATGTGGAGAAATCTTTGTAAAAACGAAAATTAACCAGGTGTGGTGATGCACAATTTTAATCCTACCTATTGTGAGGCAGAGATAGGCAGATTTTAGTGAGACTGAGGCCACCTTGGTTTACCTAGCGAGTTTCAAGCCAGCTAGGGCATCTCAAAAAAGAAAAAAAAATTAAAAACAGAACAACTCCCCTCAAAACCCTAAAAATTGATCTAACATATGATCCAGCTGTAGCATTCTTTGGCTATTCTTTGGATTACACCCAAAGGAATCAAAATCCCAATACAGACATCCTTTCTCAGCCATATTGTGGTTGTTCCTTTAAAAAATTTTTATTTTATGTATATGAGAGTTATGCCTGTATGTGTGTACGTGAATCCGTGTCATGATACGGTTGTGGAGGATGGAAGAGGGTGTCAGATCCCCTGGAACTGGAGTTATGGCTGCAAGAACACAGCCAGCCTGTGTTCTTAACAGCTGAGCAATCTCTCCAGCCCCCTGTGACTTCTCTTTACACAGTAGTTATGAAACAGAAATAATCAAATGTCCTTCAGCACATGAATGAATAATAAAAATATGGTATACTCAAAAATGGCATTCTATCACGAGGTAAAGAAAAATGAAATTATGAAATTTTCAGGTAAAAGAATGGAACTAGAAACTGTTACACTAAGTGAAGTAACAGATTCAGAAAAATAAGTGACATATCTTCTCAGTTATTTGTGAATCTTACCTCTGAATCCTTAGATGTGAGTAAATATCCTGATATAACTTCAGGAAATAGGAAAATGGAAAGGAGCTATTGGGGTAAAGGGAAAGATGGACCTCAAGAGAGGGGAATAGTAAAATGCAAGTATTATCAAGAGGGAAAAGTGGGATATTTTACCAGGGAAGGAAATAGTGAATGCTTTACAGGTGGAGAGAGAGGAAAGAGAGATGATTGCATGGTGTGAAAAATATATATCGGTTCCTAAACTTACTGAAAAACACATTATACATACATATATATATGTATATATATATACATATACATGTGTGTGTATGTGTGTGTGTTTGTGTGTGTGTGTGTGTGTGTGTGTGTGTGTGTGTTGTACATGTATATAACTGCACAATATAAAACAAAAAATAGCACCACAAAAATGAAACTCTGTTTAGTAAATAATACTTAGGTAGTGTGAGAAATGAGAAGGAAATATATTAGTTCAAAAACCTACTGAAAAAATGTACATGTTTATAACTGAAGACTATATAACAAAAAACAGTGCCACCCAAGTGAACTCTTCTTTTGGCTTGTTGGTAAAGATGGTCTAAGAGATTCCCCATTTAATAATTTCTATTGTCACAGCCCTTGATTGTCTCTCAGAACTGGAAGGCAAATTCCTGTTGCTGAAGACATGACAAACTTGAACACAGGATTTGGAGCAATGGAGCTGGAATTAACCTGGAAGAGACCCTAAGACTAGCCCTCAAACTATCTGAAAATGCCAGGCTGCCAAGCAAGAAACCCCAACAATGAACCTATCCAGCTGTAAATCCTACAAAGCTCAACAATGATTGAACTACAGAACAATCTCTATTGTTTTGTAAATGCAGTAGTGGCATTTATATCTTAAGAGCAATCAACAGCTATTTGACTTGAGCCCTGATCAATGGGAGAGAACTCAAACCCTAGAGAAAAACCTGTTTCTGTTACTTCCCTGGATAAATGCAATTTCTTACTTTATTCTAAATTTGTATCCTTATAATTAGAGGCAATTGTACATCTTGCCACTCATCAAAAAAAGTTTCTTCTTGCAATGTATGGAGACTACAACTGTTCAAATGTAGAGAATAAGTGTCTGTGAGATATCTAGTCCAAAGTAAGACATCTGTGATGCAACATCTACACCTAAGGCTCAGGGTGAGGGGACAAAAAAATGGAAGCGAAACCAGGCACCTGCTGACATTTACATTTAGACACAATAGGGAATCTACATCAATGAAATCTCTGTAGTATGGTAATCTAACAAGATGTTCACATTATGACATATTAGGGTAAGTGGGGGAAATTTCAAGGTGTCTCACCTCAAGATGAATCTATACAGTCAATCAATAGATGGTGAGGAGGGAGAATTCATTTTCTCTGGAGACTAGCTCCTTGAGAGGTTATCTAACTCCAAGTGGGAGGCCCTAAACACAGATACAAAGGAGTACCACTAAATTTAAAAGGTGCATTACCTATACATATACATATACATCATATACATATACACACATATATGTTATATGCATATGTAACAATATCATCAAAGAAGAGGGCAAGAAATTAAGAAGGAGTAGGAAGGACTTGTGAAGAGTTAGGGAGGGGGTTGGGAGAGATGAAAATACTGCAAAGGCTATACTGACGCCATGCTACTCACAAAATAAAAGACAACAAATCAATATAAAAGGGTTTTAAATTATTGCAATTTATAAAGGAAAGGAACTGGCAAATTCAATATTAAAACTCATTTAGACAGATTTGCTTCACTGAAGTTTTTCTAAGGTCCCAACGTGATGTTTCAGCAGAGAGTGTTTACCATGAAAGCTTGACAACCTGAGTTTGAGGCTCCAAAATCGAGTAAACGTACAAGGAGAAAACCGACTCCCCACATTTGTCCTATAACCTCCACACAAATGCAATTGCATACATGCCCCCATATTTAAATAGCAGTAGTGCAGCTGAATCTTATGCACCGTTATATGAGTCACACTGGAATATTAGTGTGCTTATTCATATGTTACATTTCTGCTCTTTCTTCTGCTACTATCATTTCTACAAATGAGACAAGCTACTTCTTTCACAGCCAGTGTTTTCCCCAACGTCTCATTTCTGAACTCATTTTGATAGCCCATCTCCAAGGTTTGCTGTTACAAGTATTTCAGAGATGAAGTGTGACCACAGCATTCCATCACTTTTCTCATGAGGGGTGAGTCTGTCTCCTTTTTATTAATCACAACTTCTGCAGTTATGATAGCCTTAGTCCATTGTTTCTTCTCTTCAGACATATTTCAACATATTTCCTCATTTCCTGACATTTTGTGTCTGTGGATAAACACAATGTCATTTTTATAACTTAATTCAAAATTTTATTTTTTGAGAATTATTACATATGAGTTCATCAAATTGACCCCCATTCCCTGCCCTCTAATTCCCCACCACCACCACTTTTCTTTACCAACTCATGTGCTCGTTTTAAGTCTACTGAGTCCTCCAGAAATTTTAAAGAATTCTTCTTTCCATAAAGAATAAAACAGGTAACAATGCTAGGTATCTAAACTCATTGAATTATGCTTAAGTGTCGTTGCTATATAGCACAGTCTTTCAATTTTTAGAAAAGAAAGTGTCATCTAATTTCAAGCTCAACTTTCTCAATAACAGCTCCAATTAATTCTCAGCCTGTTTGTTTCTCCTCTGTGGTTCCTCCTTTTCTTCCCATACAAAACTCTCCTCCCCACAATGTTCTCTTTAATGCTCCATTCACTATGAGTGAATACATTTTCCCCAGTCTTTACTGGAGATAAAATATAGTGATTTACAATCTATGAGTAAATTTTTGCTGTTAGGAATTAATTGTATATTCAATATTTGGTTTTCTTGTGTTCTTCAATGTAATGGCCATGTGGTTTGATCTTTGATGTCTCTAATAGATTTTGTTTGTATGAGTAATTTGTACCATGAACATCTCAAACCCATTACCATCCATTAACATACTCTGATCCATTGTCCTTCCTTGTGAAATCACCCAGCTCTTCTCCAAGGGGATCATCTAAATGGACTACATAGTTAGATTCTTTTCCACTTTTCTTCCAACAGCTAATCAGAGCCCAAGAGGAAATGAGAGAAAAGGTTGTAGTCAAGACACATAATAGCCTCATGTCCTTCTCTGTGAGTTTAACTTCAGCTTGACTCTGCCACTTAAATTTTGTAGCGCTTAATTCAGCTCAATAGGAAGGTGGTTTTAGCATAAGTGGCCTATTATAAACCACACTAGTTCTTGACTGAATAATAAAATCGGACATCCAAAATTGTTATTCTATTATTAATTGGAAATAAAATATGCATGATAAGCCTAAGTAGGCCTAGAAATAAAAGATGACTGATCCATTCCTGCTCTAATTTTCTAATCACATCCCTAGCTCTCCTGCTAATTCAACTATAATATCTCTATCTCTTTGCTTCATCAGTTGCTAATAGGAAACACAGGCTTAGTTGACAACTGGATCTGTCCAGTATACTACAGGTTCAAGGTTGCCATAATGTGTGCCAGCTAGGTGATGCCATGAAACACAATGTTGAAGAAAATAGTAGCAAATACTTCAGGAGATAAAATTGTATACAGATGTATACACACACACACACGCACATTTCATTTCATATGTATTATAAACAGGCCATACTACATGTCTGAATAAATGAAGTCTGAGGGATCATTCTAAATGTCTCATAGGCAACAGCAGAACATTTTCCCAGTTCTTACACACACTTGCAATATAATTAAATAGAGAAAAATAATCCTAACAAGTTTAGTCCTCTTAGAGGAAATACAAAGAGTCTTGTAAATATGTTGTAAACTCAATTCTTTCAGCACTGAAAGTAACAGAAAGAATAATCCCATGGTTGTGTTTCATCATGTTTTACCAGCTAGCATTAGTAAACACTCAAGGGGATCATGAGAACACTGACTTGTGTCAACGAGAACATTTATGACTTGTCAGCAGTATAGTTTACCACCAATATACCTGATCTACTCCTGCTGCTGAACACCAAATCTGCCACAGGAAAAGGGAACACAGTGTTATTCACAGTGCCCACCATTTCCCAGAGGGGAAGTCTGATGAATGTGGATTGTACTGGACCCTTCAATAACAGTGGAACCTTTACTTACATGAAGAGAAATCCGAATTAATTATGAGTTTGCCTTCCCTGATGATGACATTATTGTTAGTGGTGGCATTGATAAGCTTAGAGGGTTTTGCCAGCACCATGAATCCCCACTTGATTGCAAGTACAGAAGATGGCAGCAGGCTTACACCCACAAAATTCACTGTTCTTACCACATAGCTCAACATCTGAAATAATTGTCTGGGCAGAACTTTGAATGCTAATCACAAACTCAAGGTTCTGGTTTGCAAATAAATTATTGACTATGAATGGCCATGTGCCCAGACTCCATATAGAAGCAGAAATCTTACCTACAGCCTACAGTATGTGCTCTAAGAGTCATCCCAACATGTACATTAACCCTCTCAAGAAGTAAGACTACACTCTCTGTAAGAAAAATTCCTAGAAGCTAGAAAATGATCCCTAAAGGAACAGAGCCAGAAAGCCCAGGACTTGATTAAAGAACTGGCAGTTTCCCTAATTTTTGTCTGCTTCCAATTCAACACCAAACATTTTTATAATAGTAACTTTGAATATATATACATATAAATTATATAATATAGGCATCATTGTCATCCTTAATGCAAAACTTAGATTATTGATGCTGACTTTTCTAGACAATAACTGTGTCATATGCACCAAATTTTCCTCTCTGAGCCACATAGTTCAGCACCAAAGCTATTATGCCAGAAACCCTGGTTCTGGGCAATCCCATTTGTGCTGGATAGCTTTAATGTCAACTTGACACACCTGGGTTGAGGGAGCCTCAATTGGGGAATTGCCTCTATTGGAATGGCCTGTGGCCATGTCTGTGGGGCATTTACTTGATTGTTGAGTGATGTGGGAGGGCCCAGCCCACTGTGGGTATTGCCACCCCTGGGTAGGTGGGCCTCTGTTGGATACGGGAGCAAGCTGAGCAGGGGTCAGGGGAGCAAGCCAGTAAGCAGCATTCCTCCATGGCCTGTGCTCCAGCTCCTGCCTCCAGGTTCTTGCCCTGAGTTCCTACCTTGGGCTCCCAGATGAACTGTGACCCGGGATATGTAAGCTAAATAAACCTTTTCCTCCCCAAGTTGGTAGTGGTCAGAGTATTTTGTCACAGAAATGAAGAACAAACTAAGACAGTGATTGGTACTAGAGAGTGGGATATTGCTGTGACAGACATGACCTTGGTGTTTTTGGGAGGACTGTGGAAGTGTTTCGAACTTTGGGCTCAAAAAGCCAATGCGTGCTCAGAGTTTCTTGCTGTGGAGATTGGAACAGTTATGCTGAAAGAGCTGTAGATGATGGAGGCCTGGCTTGTGAAGCTTCAAAGGGAAGCAGAGACTATCAGGGATGCTCAGGTGAGATTTTGGACTGAGAATTTGTGGGTTCTGGTCAGCTGGAGCTGAAGAATCAGCTGTGATTAAGAAGAGACCAGAACCTGAAGTAAAACCTTTGCTTTGCTGGGACAATTGATGCTGATTAGCTGGGGCTGAAAAATAAGCTGTAACAAGAGACTGCATCACTGAGGTGCAATCTTCTGGGAGGTATTTCCTCAGGGTCAGCACACAGAGGGGATCTGAGCCTCTATCTCAAGCTGGAAGCAGGACTTGGTAATGTGAAAGAGTCTCCTGCATGGTTCTGGTGTTGAAATCATGAAGGGGTCACAGAGACCAGGTGAGGCTAGGCAGACAGAGGCCAAGAAAGGCCATAGGTGAAAGTGAAGCTTCAGTTGCAGTTAAGACAACAATATTGAAGGGGTAATGGATATAATCTGAGGCTCTGTACTCAGAGAAGCAAGAAGAAGCCATTGTTGAAGGTGTAGCCTCAGTTTCAGTAGAGACCCTAGCTTTTTGGAGAAGTCAGGACTGTGGGATGACCACCAAGGACGGCAGTAGGTATGGATTGGAGCTGGTCTGCGTCTGCAAGATGAGCTTTTTTTGCTGTAGACAGCAAAGTCAGAGAAGTGGAGCTGCCAGGGCCCTTTGGATGCCAGAAGTGCGTGAGTGAATCGATATCCACCCTTGAGCTACTTTGCTGGATTTTGGTTTTGCTCAGGTGTGCCCGATTCTTCCCTTTGAAATAAGACAGCACTTGTTTTGGATTTTACAGAAACCCACCCACAGTTGGTACTTTTAAAAGAGACTATGGACTTTTTAAGTGTTTGGACTTTTTAAGGACTGTGGGGTTTTTAAGGTTTTACTGTCTTATGTTGTGATATTAATATTAACATCATATCTTGGGGACAAGAATTGGAAAGCTTATGGTTTAATAGTGATGTGTTTGCATGTCAAGTTGACAAGGGGTCAATTGTACTGGAAAGCTTTAGTGTTAACTTGACACACCTGGGTTGCGGGAGCCTCAATTGGGGAATTGCCTCCATTGCACTGGTCTGTGGCCATGTCTGTCGGGAATTTTGATTGTTGAATAATGTAGGAGGGCCAAGCCCACTGTGGATATTGCCTCCCCTTGGCAGGTGGGCCTGTGTTGGAGATGAGAGTAGGCTGAGCAGGGGCCAGGGGAGCAAGCCAGTAAGCAGCGTTCCTCCATGGCCTGTGCTCCAGCTCCTGCCTCCAGGTCCCTGCCCTGAGTTCCTACCCTGGGCTCCCTGATGAACTGTGTGCGACCTGGGATATGTAAGCTAAATAAACCCTTTCCTCCCCAAGTTGGTAGTGGCCAGAGTATTTTTTCATAGCAATGAAGAACAAACTAGGTCACCATCCATAAATTCATAAGCCAACAACCATGAGATATATGTTTTAGTTATAAACTAGTGTTTGTATTTTGGGGGTAAGGTCTTGAAAAGTAGCTCAGACTGGTTGTGAAGCCCTGGTTCTTCTGCCTCAGTCTTCTGACAACTGGGATTACATATGTGCATCACAAACTTCTTCATAGCAATGAAGAACAAACTAGGTCACCATCCATAAATTCATAAGCCAACAACCATGAGATATATGTTTTAGTTATAAACTAGTGTTTGTATTTTGGGGGTAAGGTCTTGAAAAGTAGCTCAGACTGGTTGTGAAGCCCTGGTTCTTCTGCCTCAGTCTTCTGACAACTGGGATTACATATGTGCATCACAAACTTCAGTTAAAGGGAGGTGTATTAGAAACTCACTTTGTTTAATATAAAGAATCATGGTTAGCCTGGATTCTTCCTTAGGCCAAAGCTGCATGCATGCAAAGGCATGAGTCTAATACATCTAATATATGGGTTGTGTTTCCATGTATAATGGGAATGAAGGGACTCACACGCCTGCATACAGAGCCCCCCGCCCCCCGCCTCCATGAGACCAAGGGAACCAAGAACTTCTCGGAACATTTATCTTAGGAACAAACTGTGAGCCACAAGCAAAGAACACCCTGCTCTAAATTGGATTAGCCAATGGTTAAAAAGGTTTCGGTTTAACTACCCATTGGCAAGAACACCTGCATTCATGTGGCTTGCCACCTGGGTTGTGGTTTTAGAGTTTACAAGCTCTGAAGCACCATTACTTGGGGTCGCAGCACAGCTCCCGAGTCTGTCTGTGTCCCCAGCTGATTGGTTCCAATAGAGAGTTGTATTCTACTGAGACACAGTGTCCAAGCGGTCAATTCAGGAAAGTCTTTGGACCCCGAACATTTTGGGGGCTTGTCTGAGATTTCCTGAAGACCCTCTTGCTGTCTCCCATCCACTCCTGTCCTCCATTTGGCACCTGGAAACTTCAGTTCTGATTCCTTCCACAGTGAGTCTGGTTTTGGTTTCTGTTTTGACTGTCCAGACTTCTGGGAGCTCAAGGGACAGAAACTGGATGCAGTATTGCTTTCTGTGCCAAAGGATGGGGGATTCCCTGACCCTCCATCTGATTGATTGACTGCCTGTGGCCTCCGGGCATTTGGCATTGATCCTAATCACACTTGCAGCGACAAGCAAACGTGCAATGATTCTCTGACACACAGCATTTCTGTTTTATGTCATCCTGGTCTCAAGTCTCTGTTTCCTATTTGTCTCCTTCTCAATGTCTCTGTTTTGGATTAATCCTTTTCTTTTCCATTCTGGGTCAGACTCTTTCCTCTGAGGAGGGCCCCCTTGACCAAATTCTTTCTCATTTAAAGGATTTCCTGAAGGCAGCCATGCTCTCGAGAGATGCTGTTTATCCAGGAAAATTCCAAACCCTCTCTTCACTGGAATGGCTGTCCTTTGATGTTGGATGGCCCTTTGATGGGTCTTTTGCTATTAACAAACTTTCTCCTGTCCTGGCCGTGATCTTCACAAATCCAAGACACCCTGACTAGGATTTTCTTTTAATTACCATTGTTTTCTATATTTCTTATTGCCCAGGTCATGGGTGCTTAATCCAAGATCATGCATAGTAAATTGTAAAATGTTTTTTTCAATCCAGACTGACAGCCCGCTTCAAAGGAATTTGCCATGTGAGTAAACTGTCTTGCCTTGGTTTAAAAGTAAAATATAGACCTATCCTCAGGCCTCTTGGGGAAAGTCTATAGCGCAGCTCTCCGCACCTTGACTCCCCAAGCCACATTCACCCTTCTATCTCCCCAACTGTTCGCTACACCTACTGTGCGACCTGCGCCACTCCTAGTCTTGGGGCCCCAGACACCTGGGGAACCAATACTGCTTTCTGATCCTTCTCACCCAGACCAATTTAGTACCTTTCTTGGGCCCCAGGAGCACCACTTCTGGCCCTGGCCCTGCACTCACCTCTCTCTGCATCCCTGGACCTCCACCACTGGCTAACTCTCCTAGCCTGCACCCCTATCCTCAGGCCTCTTGGGGTAAGTCTATAGCGCAGCTCTCCGTGCCTTGACTCCCCAAGCCACATTCACCCTTCCATCTCCCCCGCTGTTTGCTACACCTAGTGTGTGACCTGCCAGCCTCTTGCTGGGGCTGACAGCCTCTTTCTGGGGCTACGAGGTTTACTTTTCCTCTCCCTGATCCTTTGTACCCAGTACAACCCAGCTACTCAATACACTCCCTAGGAAATCTTGGGCTTCTTCCCACCCCATCTGCCTTTGCATCCCTGCGTGGCGCGGCCACTGCCAGGGTCCAGGTCAGTTCAACAACCAAGTTCCTGAGGCCAAAAGCATTCTTAGAAGATTCCAGACCTAAGGAGAAAGTCTGAAAACTTCTGATCCACATTGGAATTGGGCCAACACGGAACTCCTGAAAACAAAATAAATCCGACCATGACAATATAAAATCAAAAGAGAGAACCAGAAGCTTAGACAAACCAGC
>NW_008358517.1:2514235-2514875 GCF_000622305.1 Nannospalax galili
ATATGCAGGCAAAATACTCATATACACAAAGAAAGAAAGAAGGGAGGGAGGGAGGGAGGGAGGTAGGGAAGGAGGGAGGGAGGAAGGAAGGAGGAAGGAAGGAAGGAAATCTAGTGAGTGCCACCTATTCTTGTTTACTTTGTTGCTGTGATAAAACTCTGACCAAAGGCTGGACATGGTGGCATCTATCTTCAATCCCAGCACTAAGGAGGCAGAAGCATGTGGATCTGTGAGTTTGAGACCAGCCTGGTCAACATAGTGAGTTCCAGGACAGTCAGGGCTCCATAATGAGACCCTGTATTAAAACAAACAACCAAACAAATAACAACAACAATTTAAAAAAAAAAAAAAAATACTAAAGGACTTCAATAACCAAATTAACCCCAACTCATTAATAGTAGGGGACTATGCCACTATCTCCATTAGATAGGTCAACAGGCCAGAGACTTAATAGAGAGACATCTGAATTAAACAAAACCATATATCAAATGGACTTAACAGATATCTACCGAGTATTCCACCCAAACACCAAAGGACATACTTTCTACTCAGCACCCCATGGAACGTTCTCCAAAATCGACTATATACTGGGGCACAAAACAAACCTCAACAAATACAAAAAGATTGAAATAATTCCATG
>NW_008358517.1:2515272-2516469 GCF_000622305.1 Nannospalax galili
ACCACTAGCCCAATTAACCAAAAGAAAGAAAGAGCACCTCCAAATTAACAAAATCAGAGATGAAAGGGGAAACATCACAACAGACACCAGAAAGATACAGAACATTATAAGGGAATACTTTAAAAACCTATATGCTACAAAATTTGAGAACCTAAAATAAATGGATGCATATCTAAAGGCATGAAAACCACCAAAACTAAACCAAGAAGAGATTAACAGCTTAAACAGAACCATATCACAAAAAGAAATTGAAACAGTAGTACAAAACTTCCCAACTAAAAAAAGCCCAGGACCAGATGGATTTACAGCAGAATTCTATCAGACATTTAAAGAAGATCTACATCCAATATACTTAATTTATTCAAAAAAATAGAAATGGAGGGAAAACTTCCAAATTCCTTCTATGAAGCCAGCATCACTCTCATACCAAAGCCTGGTAAAGATACAACCAAAAAAGAAAACTATAGACCCATATCCTTAATGAACATAGATGCAAAAATTCTCAAAAAGATACTTGCAAACTGCATACAGACACACATCAAAAAGAACATCCACCATGATCAAGTCGGCTTTATCCCAGAGATGCAGGGATGGTTCAATATACGTAAGTCAATAGATGTCATAAATCACATAAATGGGCTCAACGACAAGAACCACATGGTCATCTCAATAGATGCAGAGAAGGCCTTTGACAAAATTCAACATGCTTTTATGTTTAAAGTCCTAGAGAGAATGGGACTGGAGGGAAAATACCTCAACATAATTAAAACCATATATAAAAACCCCACAGCTAACGTCATTCTAAATGGAGAAAAACTGGAAGCATTCCCATTGAAATCAGGAACCAGACAAGGCTGCCCACTATCTCCACTTCTCTTTAACATAGTACTTGAAATTCTTGCAAGAGCAATAAGACAAGAGAAGGAAATTAAAGGAGTAATAATTGGAAAAACAGAGCTCACATTATCCCATTTTGCAGATGATATGATATTATATCTAAGGGACGCCAAAAATTCATAAGAGCACACATATATATATATAACTAAAAGTTACTTGACAAACAGCAAAGCCAGACAGGTGATACCTTCAGTCGAGTTCTTGGCCAAGATGGATAAAGGCTCTTCCAGACAGTAACCCAACATACTACTGGAAACATTAACAGCAGACCCCAATTCTATCCAAAGGAATACTGACAAT
>NW_008358517.1:2517748-2518896 GCF_000622305.1 Nannospalax galili
ATGAAATTTGCAGGTAAATGGATGGAACTAGAAACTGTTATACTAAGTGAAGTAACACAATCTCAGAAAAAAAATCGACATATGTTCTCCCTCATCTGTGGATCCTAGGATCAGACTCTGATAAATAAGCATGCAAACAGACATAACTGCAGGAACCAGGACAAGGATAAGGAAACAGTGAGGTAAAGGAAAAGAAATAAACTGAAGGAGAAGAATAGTAGATATCAGGCCTTAATAAGGGAGATATGGATAAAAATTGGGTTAGTTTAAGGGAAGGGGGAGGGAAGGGTAGATGAGGAACCTCGGGGCACAGGAGAAAGAAGAAGCTCAACATAGGCTATGCAGACAGACAACTGCAGGAAGTAGGACAAGGTAAGGAAACAGTGAGGTAAAGGAAAAGAAATAAACTGAAGGAGAAGAATAGTAGATAACAGGCCTTAATAAGGGAGATATGGATAAAAATTGGGTTAGTTTAAGGGAGGGGGGAGGGAAGGGTAGATGAGGAACCTCGGGGATAAGGAGAAAGAAGAAGCTCAACATAGGTAAGATCATAGGAGCAAGGGTATTAGTAAGGAAGAAAGAGGGGAAGTGGGGGCACCTTAAGTGGGAAAATCATGATAGAGGAATGAGACGATACCAGAGAGAAACAATGCCTAGCTAGTCACGAAAACCAGAGGGAACCATATTATTCCAACAATCTACTGACAAATTATACATAACAGATCAAGAAATATATCTCTAGATAAGGTTTATTTGAGACCAACTGGTCATTACCCAAGATTTATCTGCAGGACACACAGTAATTAAAAATGCCAGAATGGTAGAACTAACCTTCTTGGATGTTTAACAGACATGCCTTGAGATCTATACTAATTGGGTCAGAGCGATACAAAGGACACTTTTTGCTCCCTGCCCTCCTAGGTTGATTAGCTCCCCGGGACCATGAGCATCTCGCAAAATGTCCTGTAATGGTGGTGGGTCATCTGACCTCTTGATCAAGGAGGCCAAGGGACCCCACCAAATGGACTTGAACCAGTCTCCCGTCTAAAAAGAGGAGGGTCAACATGGAGGAATCATTTCCTCCATGCTTCCAAGAGAAGCCAACAATGGTCGAGCAGGACCTTTGACTTATCTTCACGTAGATGGAA
>NW_008358517.1:2519526-2527850 GCF_000622305.1 Nannospalax galili
ATCTTTTTTAAACGTTGGAACCTCATTTAATTTTATTTCTTATAAAGTTTATAATGAGTAAAAGATTATATAAGTGTAATAATTCATCTGTAAACCTAGAAATGTACAGCCAATTTTGAAAGAGATGTACCCTAGCTCAGAAAAATGTTATTGAATAGGTTAATGCAGTTCTAATGAAATGCTTCTTTTAATTAAAAAAAAATAAAAGTAAATAAAAACAGTAAAATATAGATAAACTATTCAAAACTCATAGGCTAAAGAAAAACAAATGCCTTTTTGTATTAATTGTATTGGTAAATTCTCACATGCTGTTTGAACGCACTGAGATGCTGACTCTGGAAATGGAATTGGCCCTCCCAATTCAAACGGAAGCCTATTATCACAAGATGTGTTCTCCAAGACTTTTCCAGGTTCAGGCTGGCCCCCTGACCCTGGGACAAGAAAAGGAGAACAACAAAACATGTCTAAGAGTAAAAACACTATGCAATTGAGAACAACTAAGATATAAATTAATATCAACAGAGGATATTACTGTCAGATATATATGAAAGAAACTCTTAAAAGCCAGCAGTACTTTAACCATGCATTTTATATTAGTCTGTGTTGCTGATTTTACTCAGTATTGTGACCAAATAGAGAATCTCATTAAGTACTTTTACTATAGACAGTAATACCCTCTGTTGTTTAAACGTACTTCAAAGCTTACAAGGACATCTCAAAGTTTATACAATATAATAATATATTTAAGATAATTGCTCATCTCTCTTTATATATGAGGCAAAATATTGCTTGTTAAATGTATTTATAGATTTATTTATAATTTGTTATTAAAATTAAGTTGTAATAATTTAAAAGTCTAAACAAGGTTATAGCACAGTTTTCCTGAATTGACTGTGCAGGAGGTTATAAACATCAATTTGATAATGTTTAACTATGTACCAATTACTTCTTTCCACCTAAAGCAAGTTTTTGGTAGACCACTCCCTAAACTATATAAAGTAAAAAAAAAAAAAATTAACTGTCCTGTGTTTTCTATAAGGTTTACCTGGAAACTTATAAAACACAGTGTGTACATGGGTAATATATTACATTATCTTGTGGATATAATTTAGATTCCATGTTCTTTTAATAAGATGATGCTACATGCTTTCTTCTTAGTCAAACAACTACCATCTTCATGACTTCAACTGTGTCCACTAACAAAAGATCATCACAATTGGACTTGTTGACTTAAAAGTCTAATTAAAGGAGGAGGGGTAAACAGGGTCACTGGACCCTCACCTGTGTATCCAGCTGCTCTTCCCAAATGAGTGTATGTAATTTGGCCCTAATCATAGATGGTCTCCTGGGTTTGGGGAGGACTAAAATTTATTATCTGGGAAGGCTGGGAAGAGAACGCTTAATCCATGCTGGGTTAAGGCTTTCCTATGTAAATACGCTCAGGTCACTCATATACCCCAGCAACCCCTCAGTCATCTCTGCAACTGAGCTCAATAAATTCATTTGCTCCCCAGAAAAACTGTAATAAAATCAAACATTGGCTTGATAATAGAACCTAAAAAGGGGAAAAACTTGCTTAGTATCCCCTAGAAAAGAACTCTCACAACAGATGAAAAATTTGTTAATGGTATTATGTCTCATGGTTATTAAGAAAAAGAATGGTGAGATAAAAGATGTTAGAAGGATACAGGAATGAAAATATTTTGTTAAAAATGAGAAAGCCTAATAAAGGGATGGAGGTCTATTTAGAATTGTTAGGATTTATGAAGCATGAAAAAAAATCCTAAAAATTTCTAAGGTCATAGCTTAGTCAACTAGTTTAAGGATGTCTCATCAAGGTTTATTTAAAAATGGTTGGGTTTTGCCCAAGCTCTATCTACATAACACATGGTAATTTAAAATACCAGATTGGTGTAACTAACCTTGTTGGATGTTTAACAGCCAGACTTTGAGGCCTATACTATTCTGGTCAGAGGGACTCAAAGGGACAATTTTTTTGTTCCTTGACATCCAAGGACAAACAAGTTCCAGGGGCTATGGAGCATCTCTTGAAATGTCCTATAACTTTGGTGAGTCACCTGTCCTCTTGTTCAGGGAGGCCATGGAGACCCCAGAAGATAGACTTGAACTACTGTCCAGTTTACAAAGAAGAGGGTCAATGCAGAGGAAACATTTCCTCCATGCTTCCAAGCTAAGCCCAGGTCAAGCAGGACCTCTTGACTTATCTTTACATAGATGGAACTGGTAAATAAAAGCCTGAGGAGCCAGGGGCTTCCCCTAAGCCCATGTGACCCCTGAGGAACAGATCCTCATATGACCTTAAAAATAATAACATATAGGTTTATTTGGGCCAACTGTATGGCCTTAAACACCCAAAAGGAAAGTATAACCAAAGATTAAAGTCATCAGCATATTTCTTGAAGAGTTCAAGGGATTACACATCACAGACATTAGACTTAAGTTCTTATAAGATGCTATTTAGACAATTGTTTCTCATTGATGATTTTGTTCCTAATAGGACAGTGCTACTCAGGTGTAGGACTTTAAATCTTGGTCTGAAATACTGTAGTGCCCACCTGCAGCTGACTGAAATAACTCACTATTGTTCTAAAATTATGGCTAAATTTGTTTTCTCTCCCTATCTAGAGGCCATTTAAGAGGGAGCTGATTTTAGCCACCCCAACAGTTATCAAAGTGCCTGACAACAAATCCTGAGTTCATCAATCATCAGTCCAGCTTTGGCAAACAAAAGAAAAATGAGGAGAAATCCGTTAGATGGATGCTTTTGGAAGCTCTCATCAAGAAATTTCAATGGACTTTAATCTGGACATTTTCTGGTTCCCTGCCTAGAAACTGTAATACTAACTACTCTTGCCTTTACTTTTCCTTCACATCTCCCAGACACCAGTCAAGCATCTTCCTTTTCTCCCTACAGTTAAGAGTTATGCAATTTTGGAGTCTTTTAGATAGACCCACTGATGGGGTTACCCCAATTGCCTCACCCTGTGTCTCTGTTCAGCATGGAAGAAGCCAGAGTGGTCTGCATCCCAATTCCCTATTGGTAATTTGGGTAAGTCTCTTCAGAGGATGGTATGATAAGAGTAGGAGATAGAAACTGGCTAGGCAGCTAGGGTTAAAGGACCCCAAAGAAATGTAGCCAGTTTCTTCCTTGGCTAAAAGTCAATATGTCCTTGGGTCTTTTAACAAAGTACTCTGTCCCAAAGGCCAAAAACATTAAAAGTATTTGGGGACTCTTATCCCAAAAAGATTTTGGGGTTACCTCCTCCTGATGCTTGCTCCCTGTTTCATACAATTTCTTGGAGGACAAATTGCCACCATTGCTAAAATTACTGCCATTCAGGAGTAATCAAAAATACCCTGGAAGAGTTAAAGTTAAACTTACAGAACCGGGAGAGATCATGAGAAACATCCTGGTCCTGGTTCCACAGAATGTTTAACTGGTCCCCCTGGCTGACCACCTTGGTCTCGACTATTATAGGCCCAATTATAATTCCTTTAATCCTACTGATATTTGGGTCCTGCCTACTGAACTCACTGGTCAAATTTGTGAAACAAAGAATCTCTGCAGTATAGCTTATGGTATTAAGGGCTCACTACAACCTGGTAGATCTAGATGTATCCACGATTTGATTCATGGGCACAACTCACAGGGGGGAATGAAGGAATGAAGGGACTCACACACCTGCATACAGAGCCACCCCCCCCACCTCCCGGTGAGACCAAGGGAGCCGAGAACTTCTCAGAACATTTATTTTAGGAACAATCTGTGAGCCACTAGCAAAGAACATCCTGCCCTAAATCGGATTAGTAAATCGTTAAAAAGGTTGCGTTTTAACTACCCATTGGCAAGAACATCTGCGTCTGTGTGATTTATCACCTGGGTTGTGGTTTTAGAGTTTAAAAGCCCTGAAGCACCCTTACCTGGGGTCGCAGCACAGCTCCCGAGTCTGTCTGCGTCCCCAGCTGCTTGGTTCCAATAAAGCACTAATATTCTACTGAGACTCAGTGTCCAAGTGGTCAATTCAGGAAAGTCTTTGGACCCCAACAGGAGTAAGAAGAAAAACACAAAAGCCAGTGAGCTCAGCGGACTCTCTGTAGTGACCACACTCTAACCAAGCAGTGTTGATCAAGGTACTTCAAAAGCAATGATGAACATCAGTCTTCAAAGTGAAGTACTGAGAATGGCTACCCAGTTTTCCACAGGTTGAGGACTGTTCACTTGAATGTTTGACAGTAGTAAGTAGGCAACTTTATTTGCTAACTCTGGTTTTAGCTGATACACTGCATCTTTATGAGGATGTGTCACTTGTGGTAATGTCATGCCCAGCTGAAATTCCCTGCTTCTTCCAATGCAGCACTCTTTATACAACTAATAACCTTTGCTTCTGGAATTAGGGGATGAATTTCCAGGAAATTGACTCATTTTATTAATGGCTCTGTATCTTGTGGATTCCTTAAGCATCTGAATTTGTGTTTTAAGGCAGTCCTTCACACATAATTCTCTCTGATAATACCTTTGTGTGAACCATTTCTATGCTGGTTAACTTTTCTGAATGTGACACAAACTAGAGACACCTGGTAAGAGAGGAACTCAATTGAGAAATTACTTCCACCAGTTTGGCCAGTCAGCATCTTTTGGGTGGCATTTACTTGGTTGGTAATTGATGTAGGCAGTTCCAATCCACTGTTGGCAGTGGCACTCTTAGGAAACTGGACCTGGGATGTGTAAGAAAAGTAGTTGAGGGAAGCCAGGGGCAGCAAGCCAGAAAGCAGCATTCCTCTGTGGTTTCTGCTTCTACTCCCAAATTGAATTCCTGCCTTGGCTGGCCTTGATGATGGACTGTAACCTGTAAGCTGAAACAAACCCTTTCTGCACTAGGTTGCTTTGGGTCATACTCTTTATCATAGCAATAGGAAATCACACTAGGACAGTCTCCTTCATAGAGACTCATCTCACGTTCCAGATTTATAAAGCAACATTCTTACGTACATTAGCATTGGCCAAAGCACATGTCTCAGGGCATGGGAATTTCACCCAACCTTTCTTGCTCTTCATATTTTATTTCTTATTATTTAGTGCTGCATCATAATACTTAAAAATTGAATTACCATTACTTACATATATATATATATTTTCATTCTGCATATAGAAGTGATTAGATCTTCCTTAAGATCTATTTTAAGATTCTGAAAAAAAATTGACACATTAGTCTTGAGACTCATTACTGTCTTCAGTTCCTGATGTATTTCCTGGAGAGGCCTGTGTTTGTTACAGGAAAGAGGTTGTCTTCCCCCCAAGATATCACCTGATCATACTTGGTGTGGAATTGGGTGATGTGAGAGAGGAAGACAAGGAGAGAACAAAGAAAAGTAAGGGATGGTGAAAATGAGAGAGACCTCTTGTTTCTCTTTCTATAAAAATGTGAATCACACTGCATCACAGTCAACCCCTATGACCTCAAGTGAACATAAAATTACCATGAAAGGATCATTGCCAAATATAATCACAATGAGGTTTAAGGATTTAAGCACACACATTTAAAGAGGATTTCCATCTTCCTACTGAAGCCTTGACAGGACTTCAAGAGTAGTCTGTAATCTGATAACCAGGTATGCAGGAGCGTTTGTTGATTAGGACATTAAGTGAAGCAAAGGCTCCTGGACTTTTCTTTATTCCAGGAAATACTGCACTGGTCTTTACTCCAGGCATTGAAGTAAAGCTCTTTATCTTGTGTGTTCAATTTATATTCATATCATTAATGTTATACATTATGATATTCTGAGTATAATATCCAGAAACTTTTGTCAACATATTCTATAAATGAATTATTATGAAGACTAATATTATACCAGACATGTTTCTAAATTGTAAGAATGTTTATATAAAATATAGTTGTTGCTAAAGAAATGGAAGACCTCATGCCAAGTATTTGATTAACACATGCCATTTGGAGCATTTTCTTCATTTTTTTGAATTGTAATGTATTTTCATGACTTTGGTAACTATTGAAATTAAACAATCAAAATCTGTCATGAACATCTAAATTCTAAACAAAATAACAAGAAAATGAAAATTAGTGCACATTGCCATCTGCTTACATTTTTATTTAATGTACCAAATCATAATGTGTAGAAAGAACTGTTTCTCAGGCTATAAAATTAAAACATTAAAAGGTATTCATTTATAAACCACTAATACTGACTTGGTTGATACTGGATTTTACAATTTGTATATTTGGAGGATAGAACTATTGTAAATTAATGTGTGTGATCAGGAATGCTGGGAAACATTTAAATCCCTAGAACCCTGAAGGTCGAGGCAGAAGGATCAAATCCAAGCTGAGATGCATAGCACAACCCTGTCTAAACTCCCCACGTTCCCTAAGATGATGTTGAAAATGTATCAAAGTTTCATTCTTTGCAAAACAAATAGAAGACACTGTTAGGCTTCTCAGATTAATGTCATTTTAGGATATTGTTTCCAGTATTTTTTAATATGAATAAAATATACATTTTCCAAAGCTAGTAGATAATCAAAAATAGTGTATCATAATTGTAATAGTATAAAGGACTAACCAAACTTTTGCCTTTTTATGTATTTTCCAAAGATAAAGATTCATACCATTCATATTAGATCTATGTATATATACATACATATATAGATCTATGGTATGTATCATGCTTTGGATCAAAGTTACAAAAATCAAAGGTGAGTTATATAGCTTTCTTTTTATTTGGGTTTAACTGAGACGGTTTTAAAGATTTTTATTTTGTGATGTGCTTTTAAATTTTTACTTTCTGAGTCTTCCCTGCTACCCTGCCCTTTTTTTTTCAGTTTGAGTAGATAATTATAGACTACCTCCTCAGAAAATATTCAGAAGAGAAATCTTTAAGCACAGAGGTCACTGACTGTGTTGGAGTCAGCTAGAACAATCTGGCTCACACTTATACAGCTCAATTTCATGGAACATTTATTATCACAACAACTGAATATGGCTTAAGCTTAGTGAAGGAGTTAGAATGCCAGCTATAATTATTAATAATTTCTTCTTGTAAATGTTTCCCTCAATACATTTGAATTTATCCAAGAGATTTTTAGACTTAGTACCCCATGGCAGAATGCACATATTTAATGTAGATTCTGAGTGAGATTATTACAAAAACATTTTCACATCCCTAAGTGTTTTATATCTCAATACACCACATATCATTTTGAATTTTCACATTTCCCTAGGCTGTGTGCAAATATTTGAATGCAGTGATGCTTTCTCACGTTTGTTGATGAGTGTATGACAGCAATTTCATTTGTGTTTACTTTCTTTCATCACTCTCAATTAGAGAAAAGGAAAAATATAGGACACCAGTGTCCAAACTCCATAGAAAGTGAGCATGCAGGGAGAACCTATGTGGTCGCTGTAGTTGTAAATAATAAAGCATGGTTTCCCAGTCCGTTTCTGCTCTATGGCTTTCAGAGACTTCTGTATTAATTTCTTTCATGTTTTTGGATTATATATAGAGAGATATTAATAATTAAATGTTAGTGTATCAACATAGCTTCTGATATATTTATAAGTGGTAGATGTGATTGAAGAGATGGCTCAGTAATTGAGCACATGCTGCCCTTGCAGAGAACCTGAGTTGTCTTCCTTACACTCACACTTGGCAGCTCATAACCACCTGGAACTCTAGCTCCAGGGATTCTGATGTCCTTTTGTGGCCTCTATGGGCATCTGTGTGAACTTGTACATACTTAAACACATACAATAAAAAAATAGGTAATAGCTGCACTACTATCCTCAGGCCTCTTGGGGTAAGTCTACAGCGCAGCTCTCCGCGCTGGGACTCCCTAAGCCACATTCACCCTTCCATCGCCCCCCTCGCCGTACCATACTCCTAGTTTGAGCCCTGCGCCACTCCTAGTCTTGGGGTCCCAGACACCTGGGGAACCAATACTGCTTCCTGACCCTTCTCACCCAGAGCAACCCAGTCCCTTTCTTGGGCTCCAGGAGCACCACTTCTGGTCCTGGCCCCGCCCTCACCTCGCTCTGCTTCCCTGGGCCTGCACCACCGGCTAACTCTCCTAGCCTGCACTACTATCCTCAGGCCTCTTGGGGTAAGACTATAGCGCAGCTCTCCAGGCCGGGACTCCCTAAGCCTCATTCAGCCTTCCACCCCACCCACCACCCCCCTGCACTCCCGCCTGCCGTTCTATACTCTAGTTTGGACCCTGTGCCATTCCTAGTCTTGGGGCCCCAGACACCTGGGGAACCAATACTGTTTCCTAAGCCACATTCACCCTTCCA
>NW_008358517.1:2530820-2531089 GCF_000622305.1 Nannospalax galili
TCCTAGTTTGGGCCCTGCGCCATTCCTAGTCTTGGGGCCCCAGACACCTGGGGAACCAATACTGTTTCCTGATCCTTCTCACCCACAGAGCAACTGTCCCTTTCTTGGGCTCCAGGAGCACCGCTTCTGGTCCTGGCCCTGCCCTCATCTCCCTCTACTTCCCTGGTCCTCCAACACACGCCAGCCTCTTTCTGGGGCTGACAGCCTCTTTCTGGGGCTCCGAGGCTTACCTTGCCTCTCCCTGATCCTTTGCATCCAGTAAAACCCAG
>NW_008358517.1:2534111-2545606 GCF_000622305.1 Nannospalax galili
AGAACCTCATTTAATTTTATGTCTTATAGTGTTTATAAGGAGTTAAAGATTATATAAGCATAATAATTCATCTGTAAACCTAAAAATGTACAGCCAATTTTGAAAGAGATGTACCCTAGCTCAGAAAAATGTTATTGAATAGGTTAATGCTGTTGTAATGAAATGCTTCTTCTAATTGAAAAAAAAATATTTTATTAAAAAAAAATGGAAAAAGAAAAATTGTTTGAAATGTTCGGTATGAAATACAAATTCAATAAAAACAAATTTTTAAAAAGTTGCAGATCAGATCTGGAGAGATGGTTCAGCAGTTAAGAGCACTGACTGTTCTTGCAGAGGACCTGGGTTTGATTCCCAGCACCCACATGGTGGCTAAAATCTATCCATAACTCCAGTTCCAGGGAATCCAAAATGATCTTCTGACCTCTGTGGGCACTGCACAACATGGGTACACTTACATACATGCGCACAATACATTCACACATAAAATAAAAAATAAAATGTAATAAAAATTTTCAAAAGCAGATAATCATGAAGGTATGCTTGTTGTTTCTCCATGAGACAGAGATAATCAAGGTTATCATTTTAACTACCAGGTTATAAATAAAATCCTGGCGTCAGCTTTTATGTTGCTTTCTCACCCGCATTGACACTTTCTATGGTCAATAACGTCTATACCCTTCAGCTGGACAAATTTCCACCTTTCCTTCAATGTCATTCTCATAGCAGCAAATGCTCTTTCCAAAGCAACAACCTGATCATCCACTCCTGTTTCAAATCAATGAAGAGTTTTTGCTACTAGGAGAAAAGAGGAGAAGCCTGCTGCCCATTTCCCCAGTTCTATGCTAGGTTTTGGTCTGATTGAGTTTACATGGGTCTTGCATATGCTGTCATCATTCCTGCAAGTTCATATGAGCAAGTTCCCAGAAGCATAAATCCGGTCATCGGGTATGGAAGGGATGCTTGGGGGGAGGGTTCTAAATATCAAGATGTATTATATGAAGTACACAAATTTCAATAAAAATATACATTGTAGAAAAGGAAGGAAGGGCCACTTATCAAAGAAGATGATGGTCTCTAGGAACCAACATTGTCCTAACAACCAGAAATAATATACACTTTACAGATAAAATAAGTAAATAATGAGCAAAAAAGAAAAGAAAGTGGGTCTGGTTCTGAAAGAAGTGCTCTCAGGAGCTTTGATGAGAACTTGGCTTCACAAAACCATAATTCTTTTGTTATAATATTTGAAGAGAGCATCGAGGAAATGTTTCCTTTGAGTTTCCCCTCCTCTTTGTAGACTGGATATCTGTAGATGGACATCTTTCAAGTCCATCTGGTGGGGCCTCCATGGCCTCCCTGACCTAGAGGACAGGTGACTCACCAAAGTTACAGGATATATTGAGAGATGTTCCATAGTCTCCTGGAACTTAGTCAACTTTGGAGAGCAAGGGGCAAAAATTGTCCTTTAAGTCCCTCTAACCAGATTAGTATAGGCCTCAAAGTATGGCTGTTAAAGGTCCAATAATTTTAGTTCCACCATGCTGGTACTTTTAATTAGCATGTGCTATGTAGATAAAGCATGGGTAAAAAAAAACATATGTTCTCAGATAAACCTTGACTAGCTATATATTTTGTTCCTTTAACTAGTTGACTAAACTACGACCTTAGAAATTTTAAGATTATATGTATAGAATTTTTGTCTCATCCTTTATATATCATAACAAGCCTACACAGACCTTCATTGCTTGCTAAAGATTTCTCATTTTTCCTATTTTGGAAAATGTCTCCATTACCATATTCTCCTAACCTCTTTTACATTTTTGTTTTCTTTTTTAATAATTATGAGACATAATAATATTAAAAAATAATTTTTCCATCTGCTGTGAGAATTATTTTCCTGGAGGTACTAAGCAATGCTTATTCCCTTTTAAGTTTCTAATGTCAAACCAATGTTTGATAAAGTTTTCCTAGGGAAACAATAAATTTACTGAGCTCACTTACCAAGATAAATTATTTCCTCCATGCTTACAAGTGGAGCCTGCCATGGTAGAGCAGGACCTTTGACTTATCTTCACATAGATGGAACTGGTAAGAGAAAGGAGCCAGGGGCTCCTCCCAAACCCATGTGACCCCTGAGGAATGGATCGTCAAACTATCTTATGTGTAATTATAAATTGATTTATTTGGGCCAACTTTATGGACTTTGATTTCGAAAAGGAAAGTATAACCAAAGAGTAACAGGATCAGTATATTTCTTTAAGAGTTCAAGGGATTACACTTCTCAGACATTAGGCTTAAGTACATACAAAAAGTTATTTAGACAATTATTTCTCATTGATGATTTTGTTCTGAATCAGAAATTGCTGCTCAGATGTAAGACTTCAAATCCTTGTCTTCAATACTGTAGTGCCCACCTGTAGCTAAGGGAGACAACCACTATTGTTCTAAAATGATGGCCAAATTTATTTTCTCCCCCATCTAGAAGCCTTTGAGAGGGAACTGACTCTGATTCTAGTTACTACAGCAGCTATCAAAGTGCCTGAAAGCAAATCTTGAATCCACCACTCTGGAGTCCAGCTTTGGAAGACAAAAGAAAAATGAGGAGGAAACCAATAGAGGGATGCTTTTGGAAGCTCTCATCAAGAAAGTCCAGTGGACTCCCACATGGATATTTGAAATTTGTCCTGTTCTGACATTTTTTTAGTTCCCTGTCTAGAACTTGTAATGCTAATTACTCTTGCCTTTACTTTTCCTTCACATCTCCTATTCACCAGTCATTTTCTCCCTAAAGATGAGTTATGGAATTTGGGAGACTTTTATATAGACCAACGGAAAGGGTAACCCAATTGCCTCACCCTGTGTCCCTGTTCAACATGGAAGAAGTCAGAGCTGCCTGTGTCCCGATTCCCTATCTGCAAGCTGGGTAACCTGTTCAGAGGATGGTGTGATAAGAATAGGAGGTAGGAATTGGTTAGGGAGTTAGTGTAAAAAGACCCCAAAGAAAAGTAGCCAGTTTCTTGGCTAAAAGTCAAAATGTCCTTGGCCTCTTAGCAATATACTACATTCCAAATGCCAAAAATGTTGAAAGTATTTGGGAGCTTTTATCTAATCCTTAAAAGATTTTAGGGTTACCTCTTCAGAAGGAGGAATGTTATAACAACAAAAAGCCTCATTTAAAAAAGAAGAAAGAGTACATGAAGTTATCAGAAAAAAAGTGATGGAGAGATATGCAAGGAGTTGGAGGGGAGGGAGTGGGCATGGATTTGATCAAAACTCCTCATATGTTTATATGTGTGAAATTCTCCATAAATTATTTTTTTAATTTTCAAAAAAGAAAAAAAAAACAGTATTTCAAGAGAGAAATCTGTCATTCTGTATGGACTTACATCTCCTACAATGGTGAAGGAATAGATATGTATTGTTTTAAGATACTAAAGTTGTGATCATTGCTGTATAACAAAAGAAAATTAATGCATTTTGATACTGAGTTTAAATAAATTAAACTCTAAAATTCCTTAACATACAATCCACACTTAATGCATATTTTATGTGTAAAATCTACTTACTGACAACCATATAAATATTTAAGTTAGCAAAAAAATTACTTAAGAGAGTATTGTCCAAATGAACTTCTAGTTCTGGGAGTCTTTGATTTTAGTCCCTATATTAAATTCAAGTAGTAAAGAAAAACAAAACAAAACAAAACCTTGCCTGTTAAAGAATGTGACACCATTGAGTAAATCTTTTGCAAAACTTTTGTCTTATGTTTAGTTTTAAACACTGTTTTTGAATCTGAAAAAACTTGTCTCTGCCTGCTTCTCCAGGTTTTCTTTTCTCATAACTGCCAAGGCTGTGTTGTAACAGAATTTGGAGTGATACAACTTGAGGAATTCTTCAGTTTTATGCCTCCGGTGTTCGTGGTGCAACTCTTACTCTATTTTGTACAATCTTCTACAAGAAATACACTATTGTTATGCATAAATAAGTTAAACTGGATATTTAAAACATCTTATTACCTGGCACAGAAGAACAATTACTTCCTTTATTGTTTCAAGGAGTTAGTATATGAAAGATAGAGATTATTGGGAAAGGAGAAGGTAGAAAACTAAAATTTTCTTAAGAGTGCTACGGCTAACATCCCCAGACTCTTGCGATAAACAATACAAAGAGAGAAAAATTTCTTCATTTGGAAGCATTTCACTTTTCATATCCTTCAAAAATGTAGTCTTTACACTTTTGTTTATCTAAATGACATGAAAGCAAAGTGTTTAAGGTCATGGCTAACAACACAGGTTAAGTTCAAAGTTCCAACAAATCTGGAGCCCTACTTGCTGTGTGTGTCCTCTCCAGAGATGAGATCATGTGTTTTCTTGATATTAGCTTAAGTTTGCTACATATATTTGCCCAGGACCCCATGTATACATTGTATGATTTATAGATATTTTGTCCCAATCTGTAGGTTTTTCTCTTCAGTCCAAGGCATTGATACTTGTGCTTTGGGGATCACACACAAAAATTATTTCCAAGATCAATGCTCCTCTGATTTTACCTTTGAATGTCAAATTATTTTGAGTAGACTTTTTACCTGTGGTAAGACCAACTAATGTTCCTATGAATGTGTAAATCCAATTTTCCAAATATCACTTGTTTTGGTTTTATTTTTAATTTATTTATTTTTATTTCATCTTTTGCCTGCATGTAAGTATACCTATGTTGTGTAAAGCCTGCAGTAACAGAAAAGGGTGTCGGATCCCCTGGAACTGGAGTTATAAACAGTTGTTAGCCACCATGTGAGTGCTAGGAATCAAAGCTGGGTTCTCTGGATGAGCAACAAGTGTTCATAATAGCTGAGTCATCTGTCCAGCCCTCCAGATATCATTTATTATTTAAACAATCATTCCTCCTCTGTTTGATCTTACCACCTTTTCAGAAATCATCTAAACGTGGATCTGTGGACTTGCTTTTGGGTTCTATATATTTTTTCTTTGGTACAATAATGATGTTGAAGCAATGGAGGCCAAAATATGTGCTGTTGTTTCACTGAAACCTAATATGTACAGAATAAATTAATAAAGATGAATATTTGACCCTTGTTAAGACACATTATGACAAATAAGCCTTATTCAGAGGAATGCTCTAGCATTAAAAAATAAAACTTATTTCTGTGTTATAAATATAACCCATAGCCAGGTGTTTGGCCCATGTCTTTAATTCCAGTACTGGATAGGTAGAAGCAGGTGGATCTCTTTGAGATTTAGGTAATACTGGTCTAGATAGCAAGTTCTAGGTTAGCTGGACTACAGGGGTCCTTTACCTAAATAAATAAATAAATACATAAATACATAAATAAAAACAAATAAACAATAAAGATGTCAAAGAATTCAGAGCACAGGTTCTCTAGAGATTTGCACCTTGTTATATTCAGAAAACCATCCATAAATGTGGTTCTGCAGAAGTGTAATACACTATTACTATCAAATATCTGAAATAAAATTATTAATCACTGATGTACACTGGAGTAGACTCAGGAATACGTGGAGGCATCATTAGGACTTTGAAATATACAATAAAAATGTGACATCCCAATGCAGTGCATTTACATTTACGTTAGAAGGAAAGACAAAGAAAGAATTTCTGGAAGAGGATTCACCCCATGATCTAGCTACTTCTGTACTGTATATTTTACTCACTTCAGACTATGAGTCATTGTGTTAAAGTCACCTTAATAAGTGTGTTGGTTTTGAATAAGTGTTTCCCAGAGACTACAAGTATTTAGATACTTGGTCCCCTATTCGTGGTACTCTTTGGGGAGGGTCATGGAAACCTTAAGATGTGTGATCATATTGAAGGAAGCAGGTTACTGAGGGCAGGCTTTGAGAGTCTTTAAGCCTTGCTGGATTCCCAGTCTGTCTCATTCTGATTCCTGTGCCTGCCTGAAGATGTGATTACTTGGATTTTTATTCCTGTGACCATCTTACCCCCTCCTCCCCCGAATCATTTTGGACTCTTACCTTAGAGAAACTTAAGCAAAAATAAAACGTTCTGAATATAAGTTGGATCGGTCATGTTGGTTTTCTTATGGCAAAGAAGAGTAACTAACACAATGTACATAACCAACATTTTCAAAAATAGCTTTAAGATGGGACTGATAGTGCACATCTTTGATCCCAGCAGCTAGTCCCAGCAGGCTGGAAGAGAGGAGGAGGCAGGTAGACCTTTGTAAGATTGAGGCCAGACTACATAGCAAGTTCTATAGGAGCTGGGGTTCCAGGAAACTCTGTCTCATAAATGAATGAATGAATAAATACATAATAAATAAATAAATAATAAAAGCTTGTTGGGAAGATAATAAATTACAGTAAATTATTCTTAGTATTTTATTATATTTCCTTTTTCTTTGCAAATAATTTTGATTAATAAAGTACTTTAAAAATTCTTTAATATTGGGGCTAGAGATCTGGCTTAGTGGTTAAGAAGACTGACTGTTCTTGAGGAAGTCCTGGGTTCGATTCCCAGCACCCACATGGCAGCTAACAACTGTCTGAAACTCCAGTTCCAGGGCATCGAACAGCCTTTCTGCCCTCTGCAGGCATTGCACGACATGGGTGCACTTACCTACACGCAGGCAATACATGCATACACAAAATAAAAATAATAAAAAAATCTTTAATATTGTATTTATCCCTGTATGGATAGGAAGTACTGAAAATACATTATATAGATATATATATATATATATATATATACACAAAATATAACATCTCAGTAATCTCATGTGGTTATCATGAGTATTTTTTCATGGTTTCTATTTCAGATTTCTGGCCTTTACTTGTGGAACTAAGCTGGGAAATTTCAGACTTATCTTTATCTTCACTTTATCTTGCTGATTCCTAGCAGTGCCATTTAACATCTCTTTCTTGTCCAGGAACATGAAGTAAAGCCTGATTAATTCCAATCTGAGGTCATGGCTTGTTCTTCCTACTGTAAATTTTTCATCAGGCCACAGATATAGTTCTGGGAAGATCCCTGGTTTAGCAGTTTTGAGACCCTGAATTTGACTTCAGTATTACCAAACCAAAGAAACAAACAAGCAAGCAAGCAAACAAACAAACAAACAAACAAGTATATACATAATTCATGATCAATATTTCCCGAACACCTGTATTTGGCTTACCACAGAGTAGCATCATATGAATTTGAGTAATTGCACTTTTCCTTTATTCAATTAAATTTCCTGACAAAAAGAGGACAAACTTTTTCTTCAATTAACATTATTTTAAAAGGAATATCACACTGTATATATTCCTATTTCTTTTAAGCAAAAAAGCAATCAATAGAAAACAAATTATGATGTCCCTATGATCTTGGAGGATTATGAGCCATTTTGATATTATTTTAAATAAAGAGAAACTTCTTAGGTTTTATTTCCCTCTTCTTGGAGTCATATGATGAATCAAAACAGGTCCCTGTGACGTTCTGACGGGAAGCAGCTCAGTTACTTCTGGTCTATGCCTACCTGGCCTCAGCTAGCTCTCTATTCTTACAAAGCTCTGTGGAGATGATGAAACCCTTGAACACTAAGGGATCAAGTAGTTTCTCCTTCTAATTATTCCTCTGATTTTGCAAAGTGCACATGCTTATCTGTTCATTCCAATTTTAAGCTTATGATGAATTTCAGTCTTATCTGAATAAAATTCAGTGTAAGCGTGGTCAAATTTGATCTCTAAAACCCATCCAGGCAAACAAGTGTCTGAATTAAAACTATCAATTATCACATAAAGACATCAAGCTTGTAAGGCTATATAATGACAGGAAAATTGGAATATAATTATCTTAGATTTGGAAAAACTAGAGAACATTGAAATACAAAGCCAGCCTGATTATATTCCACTTATCCTTCTGAAAAGTGGCTACTGATTATTTCTCTCCCTCAATTTCTAAATTCACAAAGTCTCCTGGTTAAAATCAACATTGCCCTAAAATGAAATTCATGATGTTATAGAAAAACATTACAACAATAGGAAATATCAGAAATTTGTAAGTTTGTAATGTTTTGCCCAACAGAGCCACAGAGGAATGCCACACATTGATGTTCAAATTAAGTCCATTTATTAGCCAGTGGTGGAGAACACGCTAACACCAGAAAGTACTCTCGGCCCTGAAGGGAAACTAAGTGGGGTTTGTAATGCCAAAAAACACTATTGCATCATACTTTGTGAAGGTAAGATAACAAAAAGGTTTTAAGTTAACAAAAAGTTTCCAAATTTAGACAAAACACATCTATCAGAATTGCAGAAAGAGTAAGTTTCTGGGTAATGCAGGTGTAGTTGGATGCAATTGGTCTGCCTGGCTGATGTGGTGATGGGGTAGAGGGCAGAGTGGTTGGGTGAAGCACAGAACGAACCAAGCTCAAAACATAGTCAGAGAAAAATGGGCAGTTCATTATTACAAAGGCAAAAATATTGAAAGTGTTTACACATTTGAAGGAAAAAGTTAATCAGCATACTAAAAAAGATTGTATAGAATATAAACATATAAAAAATACCCCACTTCTAATTATGACTGTTAACATAACTCCCAATGTGTAAAAACATAAATTCATATTACAGCAAGAAAAAATGTAACAAGAATGACATTCTGTGGCAGCTCACACTACAATTCCATCACTAGGGAGGCAGATGCAAGAGGATTTCCGCAGTATGAGGCCTGGCTGGGTTTCATCAAGTGCTCCTGCTTAGAATGAAGAACAGAGGGAGGAGGGATACCTCATCACAAAGGAGAGGTCAGAAATATCTATAAACAATAATAAAGCTGCTGCTGATGGTAAGAAAATAACTCAGGACATTGATGCAATTTATTCAAAAGTATACAGATTGATTTCCAAGAGCTATTTGTTGAGAATGACTCAATACCATTGACTAATTGTACTGTGACTTTGATCCAAACTTTAAATATAATAAAACAAAAATGCATAGACATTTGAGTTGGAAGTAAACATTAATAGTACACGGGTTATGTGAGTAAATTATTACAAAATCCAAAATACTCTAAAGACAAAACACTACAAAAATGTTTAACTTAGTAGCTAAAAATGAAATAAAAAGAAAAATTCTTTTTTTGTTGTTTTAATTTCTACAAAAACTTTATTGAGAATTTCATACATGCCTATAAGGTGTTTTGGTCAAATCCATGCCCACTCCCTCCCCTCCAACATTCTCTCCTCTGAAGAGGTAACCGTAAAATCTTTTAAGGATTAGATACAAGTTCCCAAATACTTTTAACATTTTTGGCTTTGGAACAGAGTATGTTGCTAACAGGCCCAAGGCCCAAGGACATTTTAGCCAAGAAACTGGCTAAATTTCTTTGGAGTCTTTTTACCCTAACTGCCTAGCCAATTCTTATCTCCTATTCTTATCATGCCATCCTCTGGAAGGGTTGCCCAAATTGCTAATAGGGAATAGGGATGCAGATTGCTGTGGCTTCTTCCATGCTGAACAGGGACACAGGGTGAGGCAATTGGAGTACCCCTTCAGTGGGTCTATCTAAAAGACTCCCAAATTGCATAACTCTTATCTCTAAGGGGAGAAGAAAGTCCTTTAATCATGAATAGGAGATCTGAAGGAGAAGTAAAGGCAAGAGTAATTAGCATTACAAATTGTAGACAGGGAACTAGAAAAAAGTCAGAACAATGCAACTTTCAAATGTTCATATGAGAGTCCATTGGGGTTTCTTGACAAGGGCTTTCAAAGGCATCTCTCTGCTGGGTTCTTTCTCATTTTTCTTTTGTCTTCCAAGGCTGAGAAAAGTGCCTGGAAAGAGTGGTTGGATATTCAGGTGAGGGTCCTCTGTCCCTGCTTGGCCCTCCTTTAATGAATGAGCACAACTATCAACAAGCCCAATTGTGACTATGTGGTGATCAGGCTCAGCTAAAGTTGTGATGATGATAGTTATTTCATGCAAAAGGGACTGCTGTATATCATCATTTTATTAAAAGGACCTGGAATTTAAAAGGATTTGGTGCTATAGCTACATTTGAGGGAGAGCACACATCATTTATTTTTTAGCCAGTTTATGAATATAAACTAGTAAATATTTAAAACCATATATATGAATTATTAATATTCAAAATATTATTTGAATAATATCCATTGATTTATTGAGAATATCAGCAGAAAGTGTCAAATATCTAGTAATAACTCTAATAAAAATTTGGGCCTAGGAATGGTCCTGTGTGACTTGTGTAGTGCTCAAGTAGCCCTGGGTTCTACTCCCAGATAACAAGAAATAATCATAATATGAAACACTATTACAGGGAAATAATATATATTAATGAAACAAGGTAGAGACATAATGAACTGATAAATATATCATGTTCATTAATAGAAAATCTTAATAACTTAATATGTCAATACTCTATAAGTTGATTTTTTAATTTATTACAATTTCTACTAAAATCCTCCTAAAGAAATCTTCATGGAATGTGAAGATTCTAAATGTATGATATAAAATATAGACATCAATATCAAAGTTTGTGCTGCAATACCAAATCAAAACAAACAGAACTAAATTAAAAAGCCCTCTGGATATTTTCCCAAGTCATAATACACAAACCTCTGCTATATACTACTGATCCGAATTTAACAGAACTGCTTTGGACAATTTTGACATTGTTATGAAAATAAACATTGCATACAATATTATAACATTCAGAACACATTTATCAATAGGCTACCTTGAGCAAATGGACATTTATATTCTACAATACATTCTGAAAACAAAACTACAACATTGGTCAAGGTGGTTTAAAATCAAATATTTTCCCTTTCCTGGAAGCTACAAAGAAAATTCTCTTTCATACTTTATTATCTTACCTGCAGAATTTGTTCCTCACAATGAAAGGTTTGAGTTTCCTGTTTCTTGGGTAACTGTAAACTGAGGGTTGTTCCCAGTATCTAGAGGTCATCTAGATACTGAGAGTAGCTCGGACGGTCTCATGCTGTTGAGTGCACATCCCTCCATGGGTTTAGCTCTTCTGTAGCTGGATAAGGTGATCTTCTTTTAGGGCCACCTGTATCCCCAAGACTAATTTCTACACTTCTTGTGCGTAACAAGAATCTCATAAAGTCTTTCATGTCATGTAAAAGAGCACAATCTCAAATTTTGTAATATGGCTGTAGACAATTTTGCAGGAACAGAACATGCAAAGGGGACTATGCAAAGATCAGCCAACTAAGAATATCCAGGAGATTATACTTCATGACGAGTTAAGCCAAAAGTTTGACTCAATTCATTACAAGTGACAGTGGAACTCAGAGATGGTGATACACTTGACAAGGAACAACCAGGGACTTGAGGCTGTTGCTGGCATTTATTTATTTATTATTAATTATTATTATTAATTATTGTTATGATCTTTCTGAAACAGGGTCTCCCTATTGCCCTAGCTGTCCTGGAATTCACTATGTAGACCAGACTGGCCTTGAACTCATAGAGAT
>NW_008358517.1:2546212-2547522 GCF_000622305.1 Nannospalax galili
CCTCTTGAATTCTGGAACTAAAGGCTTCATGAGGATAGTTTGTTAAGCACTATGTTTTGTCAGTGTTTTTTTTTTTGTATCAGTTATGTCAAAACCTCCAAGTAGTGTCAATATAGCTACTAAAACCAAAGGGAATATACATATATACGTTTATTAAAGTATGTATCAAATTTTCAAAATAAGACTGATACTGGTCCATTCTTATATGGACATGCCATTTAAATTAATAAATTAAGCATGGAATTCACAGATAATCAATATAGTGGTATCATTTTGTGTTTCCAAATCATGATTTGCAATGAATTTATAATCTCTTTAACATCTGAATATGAAACATAGTAGAATCACTATTCACAAATTAAAGTGACTCATTCCCTTTCAGCTTTAAATGGTACATAACACGTTTAGATAAAATATAGAGCAACTGAACATTTCCAATTTATGAATACTTTACCATTAAAGAAAGCACTATTTTACTACTTCAGGAACTCTAATTTTCAGAAAAACAAAGTCAGGTTAGTGCTGTGATTATTAAAATAAATATAGGTGGCACTGTGTAAACCTTGAGTTGACCTAGTGCCCATTAGTCTGCACAATTGGCCCAAAGCTAATGAGTACTACACGTTATCACATTTTCTTTCTCATTTTTATTTCTTTTTATTTTGCCTGTGTATAAACACGTTTCTAATTTAATGGAACCTGTTCAAGATTCCAAACACCAGTAGCCTTCTATCTCTCATTTTCAATTTAGCACATTTCAGTTGAGACTGTGTAAAGGTTCTATTTATCATTCCTTGCCAACATGACACAAAGTAGAGACAGCACACTGATTCCTCCAGGTCAGTAAAACAACTAAAAAGCAACTCAAAGGAATGAATTATTTTAAAAAGCAAACAGACACAAAGAACTCAATCATATGTTCGGAATTTGGTTAGAATTTCATCTCACAAAACTACATTTTTAAGATTCACGTTTGCTTAACAATATCTTTGGGGGATTAGTTTTGTACTAACTTATTTATATGCAAATCCATATTTTATGATTTAAGATACTAAAAAAAGTAATTCCTTGTACCTTCCAGGATATTTGAGAGTTGATCATCTCCGCAGTTGTCACTTTAAAGCTGACAGAAGTTTTTGCTAAAGGAACTACTAGCTTACTTGCATAGATATATCTACATATATATGTATGTGTGTGTGTCTTGTACAGATAGAGAATAGATAGCTAGATAGATAATAGATATCCATATATATGTCTTTGTTACTAGTTTTCTTTTAGCTTTCCTTCATATATATATATATATATGGATA
>NW_008358517.1:2547711-2565912 GCF_000622305.1 Nannospalax galili
CTTTCAGTATTTTGTATTTGTAATCAATATTAAGACAGGTTTTAGAAGAAGAGTTTGTTCAAATGCAGGCTGTATTCTTCAGTAGAACATTATATATATATATATATATATGGTCTCCCTGGACTGGATCTCATTATGTTGACCAGGCTGACCTCAATCTCACAGAGATACACCTGCCTCTTCCTCCCAAGTGCTAGAATTAAAGGCATATGCCACCACACACATTTGGATAATGTATTTTCTAAGATTTAATTCTATTACTTGTTTTTGTGTGAGTTTATGTATGTATGCATGTATGTATGTCCACATGACTGCAGGTGACCTCAGAAGTCAGTAGATATCAGATGTCCTGGAATCTGGATGGCAATTGAATTTGGGTCCTCTGGAAGAAGAGTTAGTGTGGTTAACTACTGAGCTATCTCATTATTTCCTAAATAATATATCTCACTCAAAGATTTACACACTTGTGTTTCAACTATCTGTTCTGTAAAATGAACAAATCATGGTACATATCCAATAGAGTTGGGTGACGATCAATTGAGATAAAGGATACAAATTACTTATGGTAGTATATTGTATCATTTTTTCTTAAAAGTAGGAACTCATGGGAAAGTCTGGTTTAATGGAAGGGAAAACACAAAGTCACTAGTGAGTGATTTGTGCTAAGAAAGTACCCTGTGAATAGTAATCAATTTCTACCAAAGTACAATACTTCCATAAGTGTTCTTTTCTACTTTGTGTTATGTAAAATGTTGATAGAAAATAAAGTAGTACATAAATTTCAAATACAAGAAAAGAAGCAGGTAAAGTGAACAATCTTTGTTAATCTTCTGAATGTCTACTAAAAAAAAAATTTGTCAGTACTTCTGATACATTCCCTTTACCAGCATTATTACTCAAAATAGTGAATATTGTGAGAGGTTGTTATCACAGTATTGTACCTGAAAACCTCTTATTACACCATCTTTACCAGGCTCTGGAATTCAATTACAATAGCCTCTTACTTTTTGATATTTAAGGAAGAGAATTATATTTGTGAGCTTACGCTAAACGTGTTTAAACATTGCTTAGGTACAGAGAAAAGAAAAATTAAAGAGAACAATGGTAAAATTACAGGTAAAGCAAATTCAAGATTGGGTTAAGGGAAGACTTTGGGGGTTATAATACAAAACTGAAGTGCCAAATCTCAAAAGAAAGGAAACAAAATTAATGGGAAAATAATTTTCATTTATATATGCATTTTTAACTCTAATTAAAAGTGATTTAAAAGTGATTTCATGATGCTAATTTCAACAATTTTACTGCTAACTACTGAAATATAAAATAAGAATGATTAAATTTGTGAGTGTTCCTCAATAATCCAGCTTGTGTTTAGGAAGCAGGAGACCCTAGTACACATCTACACACACACACACACACACACACACACACACACACAAAATACACACACACCACAGAAGTTACTCTCAATATTAGCACATTTCCATGCATTTGTTTGAAAAAGTTATTTCTCCTGATAGCAAGCACTATAGATATTTTTCAAATTAGTGAACATGTTGGTCAACAGTCTTCCTTTAGGAATGGACGTTAATTTAAGTCTGAAAATGACACTGCGTCTTCCCACCCACTACCAGTAATCTATTCAACTCCTCTTGAGAGATGACTTATCTAACTTTAATTAATATAAAAATTCTGAGTTTATGTAGATACCTTTTACATCTCTAATGTTGCCTTTGCCATAGCATTTGTTCTTAAATATTTCTGATGTTTGCAATTGTTAATCTGAGAGTACAAATTATATTGCATACATCTGAACTGGTGATGTAAATATTACATATCATAAAGAACATGCTGCAGGTGAAATAGTACTCACTTTGAGGTAGAAAACATGCTTGGGAATTTGGGAGTTGAATGGTGCAGACAGATTGAAGCAAATTAAACAATAATGGCATGTATTTAGAAAATTAGGCTCTTTTAGGGTTTGGATCTGAATGTCTGTATCCCCTCAGGATTCACACACTTGAATTTTAAGAACATATAGAAAGAGAGCACTTTGGAGAATTCTCCAGTCATGAAGACAAAGTCCTTATGAGTGGGATTTTCCATTGTTAAGAAGGCCTGGAAGGCGCCTTATCCAATTAAGTGACAGGAGAGAGAGAAGGTGTCACCTGTGAACCAAAATGAAAATGATTTAAATACAAAATTTATTAGAGGTTGGCTTTGAAAGTTTAAGCTTCCAGAAATGTGAGCATTATGGACTGTTTTTAAATTTTATTTTAATTTGTTTACATATGTATAACCAAAAGTGTATCATTTTAAGTATTTTGTAATTGTAAAACTGCCTGGAGAATGGTAGTATATGCACGGTTGATAAGTCAGACCCAGCTGTAGAGATGCTTGGGAGAAGAATTATCACAATGCTATCATATTCAAAATATGATGAGTCTTAAAGTTAAATAAACTCTGTATTTATGATTTATTTAAACCCAATTCAAGACAGATTCATATACCAGAAAGTCAATTAGCACAATATTTTAAATTAAAAATATTTTTATTTTTGTGTATGGGTGTTTTGCCTGCATGTGTATAAGTGCATCATGTGCATGCAGTGCCCATAGAGGCCAAAAGAGACCATCAGATCCCCTGGAATGAGAGTTTTGGATGACTGTTAAATGCCATGCAGAGCCTTGGAATGAAAAGCAGGTCCTCTGCAAGAGCAGCCAGTATTCCTAACCCAAGATACCTAGCCCCTTTTTTCTTTAATTTTTTAATTTACAATATTTTATTTCTTTTCTACTTTTTTAATTTTTTGAAGAAGTCATCCATTAGTCTATATAGCCAAAAGATTTTTTAGATAAGTTTTATTGAATTTTTGTGTATTTCATATAGAACATTTCAATCAATCTCATCTTTATTCCCTCCTCCCCATTTACACACTTCTGTAGACCCCTCACTGGAATTCATACATTCTGTCATTAGTTCTAAGGCCTGTTGTGTCAAGTCAGTGTCCCCAGACATCCCTCAGTGCAAGTTCATCTACAGAGGGCTGGTCAGCCTATCTACAATCTTTCACTTTAGGAAGATCAGCCTGTCCTCTCCTAGAAGTAATCAGTTGCCAATATTTCTTTAGCTAAGATTGGGATCTGCTGTCCATTTGCCCATTTCTATGCTGAGTTTTTGTGTGTTTGAATTTGCATGGGTCCTATGAAAGCTGACATCATTTCTACAGGTTCATATGAGCAGGGTTCCAGGAGCTTGTAGGACTCTATATCCACACAGTCATGCACCCAGGCCCTTACAATCTTTCCAACCCCTCTGCCTCAAAGGTTCCATAGCCCTGGGTGGGTATAGATCGATGAAATCCTGTCCAAGGACCAGCATTCATTCTCCAGACTCTTAATCTCTATGCTTTGGCCATTTGTGACTTTTTGTGTTCCTGGCCCTTTGTTGCATGAGGGAGCTTCATTACTGAGAATTGAGAGATTCATTGTTGTCTTCTTTACCCCTTGTTCTATGTTCTGTGAGCCTTAGGTGCAGAGGTTGTACTGTAGCTGTGCCACTTAGATTTGGGCAATTCACAGACATTGTCTGTGTGTGACCAGTTGTCGTATTCTAATAGACTCTGTCTGGTGCAAAAGAAGCTTCTTTTTTCTTTAACTTTTTTTTTTTTTGGTCTTTTTGAGAGACAGGGTCCCCCTGTAGCCCCAGTTGTCCTGGAGCTATGTAAACCAGGCTGGCCTTGAACTCACAGAGATCCACCTGCTTCTGCCTCCCAAGTGCTGGGATTAAAGGCGTGTGCCACCAGGCTTGCTTCTTTAAATTTTTATAGGACTCTTTAATAAAAAATATAGCTGGCAAAAGGACTAAATACATACTTCCTCTACTCATCCTACTTTTTCCCTAAGCAACTAAATATGAAGCAAAATTATGATCCACACATTTTATAGTAAAAGGAAATTGAGGAATAGTTACCATGAATCAGGCCAAAGCAGGGAGATATGCTTGCCTCTTTCAGGGACCAAGTAAATACAAAGGAAGAAGAGGACAGTCAAAATGCAGGAACTGAAGGTGCCAGCTGTGAGAAGTAATTAAATGAAGAACATTAATTTACATATTATCTTTGAGGTTTCTCCTTTTCCTTGAGGCTGATGCTTCATTCCCTATGTTTCATGCATCACTTTATGAAGCAAAAATAAAATGAAAATTTCTTGTAAATTCCCTTCACCCTGGGAAGCTTGAGAGCTAGATTTATCTTCCTCAAATCTGCAAGAAAATGTGGATTCCTTTCTACAGTCACATTATCAGAGGACTTGGTTCAGTGTTTGGGGATAATGAAGGCTTTTCCCTTTGCGTAGAAACTGATTAATTGAATGCAAATGCAGGTACAACTGCCTAAGGATTGCTAGTCTGAGTAAGCAATGATTACATGGTTTCCTATCAGTAATGAATCCTTTCCATCCTACATTAGACAGACTAAAATAGTATATACAGAGAATTGAAAAGTTGCATACTAACGATCATAGCAAAATGGTACTGAGGATAATCTTAACTACAGTGGTATCAGTTCCGAGGGAAGGGACTTGCACTCTTAAAAGGAGTAGGAAGAAAGATACTCTCAGGAACATTTATATTGAACACTCTAAGAGCAACATACACCCCCTCATTTTTCTTGCTTGTTATTTTGTTTTTCTTCAAAGGATGGTTATAATAGTGGTTTAAGATAAATTAGCATAGTATTTTTAAACTAAAAATTAGTCCACATTTATCGCTTTAAATTCATACTGTTTTTCATTACTTGCTAATTATCTCATGTGCATTAGTCATCCGTTTATAATTAAATTGTAAAATTACTGAAAATGGGAACTAAGACTAATGCTTCCATTTAAAAAGTCACTTTCATACCAACCTTTACAGAAATCCTAGTAGCAACTTGTTAAACGTTCACTGAATGTATTTACAAACAGGTACTCCAAGATGCTAAATTATTATAAAATAGAAATAGCAGGTGCTTCGGTTTCATGATCATCTTCCCCTGATACACCTCATGAAAATATTGTTTCTAAAAAATAATTGGTTTCTAACTTAGTATGATTTTCTCTTGGTTGCCTAAGATAATGATTTATTATGATTTATGACGATTCCAACAATCCACATAAAATTTCATTGACCAGAGACTGGAGAGATGGCTCAGCAGTTAAGAACACTTTCTCCTCTTACAGAAGACCTGGGTTTGATTCCCAGCACTCACATGGGGGCTATCACCAGATCGCCAGTTCCAGAAGATCTGATGCCCTCTTCTAACCTCTGTGAGCACTGCATGACATGGATGTACCTATGAACATGGATCAATGCACTCATACACATAAATTAAATAACAAAAAATTTTTTAAAAATTCATTGACCAAAAGAAATTAGTCATATAATAGATGCTATGTTTTAAGAGTCATAAGCTTTCTTCACTTGTGTTTATAATTTTTGTCTTGTTTATTTCTTTGACACACTCTCCAGTAGCCCCAGCTGCCCTGGAACTCACACTATTAGATGAGGCTGGCCTGGATCTCACAGAGAACCACCTGTCACTGCCTCAAAAATCCTGGGATTAAAGATATGGGTCACCAAGTCCAGCAATCTTTATAATTTTAAGTGTATGGTTTTTATTATTGTTTTAGCCGTACATATTTGCTACACGACAGAAGTCATGTATAGCAATCTAAAATTTACTAAATTAAAGCATTTTAAAATTTCGGACTACATGATGAACATCTTTCCTTGCCCATAATGTAGGGTGATTTTCTTTAGTTTCACTCATTATTTAAAATGTCCATGTTACATTCCGGTTTACTTCTTATTTTGTCTGCAAATATTGAACTGAATCCTCTTAAGTTTGTTAAGTAATCCATTTATGTAATTAACTTAAATTTACAAGTAAAGACAAATTGATGGTTAATATACTTTTTCTAATAATAAAGTTGAGGTCAGAAGAATAGCTCAAAGATAGAGTATTTCCTTAGCATGTCTGATATCACAGGTTTGATTGTCCACACCCGTAATCAGTAAAAAATAAACTAGTGATGAGGTAACATACTTCTTTGTAGAGGTGAAATACTCTTTCTTTGCATGGGATCCAGAAGACTCACATCCCATTTATATAGAAATGACTTTTAACTGACATAGCCCTTCTTAGTTATTTTTCGGTTTCTGTAATAGAATACACAGATAAATGCAGCTTAAGGAGAAGGGTGAATTTTGGAGCACAGTTAAATGTTACAGTCTATCATGGCCAGCAAGTCATAACAGCAGGGGTTTGGGGCAGATGGTCACACCTCATCCTCAGTCAAAGAGCAAACATTAACGTGTGCCTGTGTGTGTGGAGGGTTTTCTAATTTTTACATAGTCTAGGATCCCAGTTCAGAGAATTATACCATGTACAGTGGGATAGTTCTCCTATCAGGTTTAGCCTAATCAAGATAGCCCCTCACAGACATGCCTCAAGTCTTTTTCCCAGGAGATTGTGAATGTCTGAATCTGAGAATTGATACCTACCATCACATGTCCCAGTATAACGTGATGCTTGGCTTGAGGTACAACTGTTCCTCCTACTGCTGAATCCTTTGTTTGGGGGCCATAGCACAATCCATGTGTGTATGTTTCAGTTTATCACACTACTAATCTAGGTAATAAGTGCAAAATTAGGTATTTTAGTTAAAACAAAACCATTATTATACAAATTCTACAGAAAGTAGAACTTAATTAAAAATGTGTCAATGATAATCTTTTTGTGTATTTAGACCTCAATAACAATTTGGAGAAGTTAAAAAACAACCTTCAAGAACATACATAGGCACATCAAAAAACATTTATACACAGCTTTAATAAACTAATGAAGCATTCTGTATCGTGCTGGGGTTTAACTGAAATCCATAAAATTCCACTTGAGGTCTTGGAAGTTTGCACTGTAAAAGTGAAAAGTGGGTAATTCTTCATTTCTGATGAATGGATGGGAGAAATGGTAGAAAATATGTTGAATACAATGTGTTCTGGTAGGACTGGAGCATAAGAAATAAATGTAGAAAAGCACAGCATAAAAGCCCTAAACCTAGCTGATAGTTGCTGGGAGGGGGAGAGTCAGTATTCTTTAAGGTCGTGACATTGGATATGGTAACCAGGCTCCAGGGAATGAACCCACACCAACAGGCATTAGAGGACACACATTTGACTCATTAGGTCATAATATTTATGATAGAGAAGATGCCATCAGGTGGGGGATAAGAGGGGTGAACATAGGGAAAAGCATCTAAAGATGACAAAAAATATTGTATGAAATTGGGAAAAAATTTCAATGAGAAAAGATAAAATAGATGGGTCTACATAAAACATCAAATGGTTTTGTGATTTACAGTTAACAATTTAATATGCTGGCTTCAGTTTAATTTCATATTTTCCAGTCATGTATGTCTATTTATAGCACTGATAAACGTCTATACCTTTTATTCTGTAGGGAATCTGTCCACAACCCAGGGAATGTATGTACAGGCTTCTCTAACCCTTAGTTAGCACTTTTTTTTTCTATTATAGCTCTTTCTGTTAGATGGCTTTACTCATTCCCCATAGCTAGCAAGTTTGAACTTATCTGAGTCTTAAAACTGAGTCCAGAATGTTTTAATGAAGGTTTTTAACTGGCCTGCAGCTTTTTAAGCTTAAATCTTTTCTTCATAAAACAGCCAGAGCATTCATAGCTTTTTCATAAGCCTGAGGGAGAAAAAAACCATAAACTTCATTTGGAAATTGTTTTTGGAACTCTAAATATATATGTAGAAGAGATTAGTTTTCCTATAAAAAATAAAAACTGAGAATTTAACCTTAAGCAAATTAATAGCCAGATAATTTCTTCACTCCAATTTGTTTAGGGTGGATATTTGAAAACCTTTGAAATGTGCCATTAATGTAATCCAAATCCTTTTACTCAATGTAATTTAATACTGAAAAGAAATATTTTCTAAATCAGTAGTATATTTTAATTTATAATTTTAAGAACCAGGAAGCTTAGTTTGTATAAATTAATAGTCAAATTTATGCCAACAAATTTCATAAGTTTATAGTCTTGTAATTGATAGGCTGCTTACCAACTATGAAATTATCACTATTCTCGTTTAATGCATAAATATTGTTTGTCTTTTTATAATTAATCATTTTTATAACCATTTCATCATAAGAAAATTTTAAAGCATTATTATTTATTATGTAAAAATTAAAGAGTTGAGAAAAATTTATGTTTTGACCCTCTGGGAATACAGCAACATCTTGTGACTCTTTAATCATATAGGGCATGAATTACAAAATAGTTTCATTGAATTGATTTTAACTATAATAAGTACTTAAAATACTATAAGTACTTTAAGTACTAATAACTACTCCTGTAAGTTGCAAATTTTTATTTACATATTTGAATGTCAACATAAAGAAGTTAGAGAAGAAAAATATGAAATTGTGGTGTCACAGTTTATATACATATGTATATAATAGCAAGCAATTAATGATAGATGAAATAGCAAAATTATGCATGCAAAGTAATATTTACAAAGGAAGGACAAATGAGTTATTTCAAAGTCAGTCTTTCCAGTGAGAAGACAGGTGGCATCCTTACTGTTGGCCACTAGAGGTTTGGAGGTGTGCCATATTATTACAGATAATTTTCCTAAGGAATTTCAAGTTTAATTGAATACTGTTTCATTGCATAATAAAATCTAACTTAGTAACACAATTCCTTCGATGTAATATGAATGGATCTAAAAGCCCTTGAAAGTTCCAATAGGTGCTATAATTGGATTAATTTGATGAGGCTTTGAGAGACTTCGCAGGGCCTAAGTGTGTTTGGTGAAGTTAGGGATATGAATTGTAAGGGTGGGCATGGATGAATATCTGCTGGTGAACTTTTCAGAGTTCACTCTTTTAGGTCATTCTTAAGCATCTTACATCTGTGAAGCTAAAATATCAGATTTACTTCTCTTAACATATACATACACTGGTAAAATCTGTGTAGAAGTTACAGAAAATCTTCAAAAAGATGAAAACAGAACCATGCGTGGTGGTTCACGTCTTACATCCCAGCACTCAGGAAGTGGAGGCAGACAAATCTTTGTGAAATCAAGGTTAGTTTGGTCTACATAGTGAGTTCTAGGCCAGCTGGGGCTACAGGAGAATGACCCTGTCTCAAAAAGACCAAAATAAAAAATAAAAAAGACTGAAAATGAGAGGCAAAAGGGATTTTCTGGAAAGTCCGACATCCATATCAGTAAATGTTGGGCATTCAATTCCTAGTTTCACACTAGGCAAGTCCTTTCTTGATGTTCCCAAATTCATCTATAGACAGAGTACAATTTTAATCACAGTCTCAGGAGGCTTTATTTTGCATAAATTTGTAAAATGATTATAACATCCACATGTAGATAATGGTTTTATTGCTGTAAACCATATTTTTAAAGAGGTACAATTATACAGGGCTTATGAAAATCTGTGGTATACGAAGTGAAGTAACACAGCCTCTGAAAAGCAAGCAATGTATGTTCTCCCTCATTTGTGAACATAGCACCAATTCCTTGTATTTGAGTATATATCCTGATGTAACACCAGGAGCCCGGAAATTGGAAGAACAACAGGGAGGTAAAGGGAGAGAAAGAGACAGAAAGAGGGGCACAGTAGGGAACAGATGTTATGGCGGAGGGGGAGTGTTTAACTGGGAGGGGAGAAGGGAAGGGACATGCAGGGGTCCATGGTGGTAGAGGAGGAGGGAACTCAGGAGAGTGAGGATAAGTGGAAGACAGCTGTAATTGGGGAAGATGGTGAGGATAATGGGGGCACTGGACTAGAAAGAGAGGAAGGTGGACAGGGGGAGCGAGAGAAAAGACAATGGCTCTTGTGGGACTAGGGAAGCCAGAGGGAAATGTGTTGCCTCCAGAACAACCTGAAAAAATGCATACATAATGTCTGAACACTAATGAATGTGTGTGGCTGGGGGCTGTTTGGAATGGAGCTCAGTGCCAGAAAAGGTAGACTTCCCCTTGAGTGGTTGGTCAGATTCTCAGAATAACACAAGGTACTGCCAGAGTTCTTGGTTATCTCACAGAACTGGAAGATAAGACCCTACTGCTGAAGACAGGGACTACTCCTTTTGACACAGGACTTGAAGCAACAGAGCAGGAACTGACCTGGTAGCCTTCTGTCTGAAGTTTAATTCTTATAGTGCTGGAGGACACTATGCAAACTGCTAAGGGAGAAAATCAATCAATGGTTTAACACAGTCCTAAAGCCTAATAACGATGGAGGCTACTACAGAGTTCCACACCTGGTCACACACAGAGAATATACATTTGAAAGATGTCCAGTCCTAAGTAACATATCTACAGTGGAACCTCCACAACTAAGGATCATGGAACATAACTAAACAGGTGGTAGAGAGAAAATTAGTGCATCTATCAACTCTCCCCAGTGAAGCTTCCTTATATAAGAGAGTATGATACACACAAAAGGCCAGACTGGCCAAGTTTTAGAGAATAAGAGACTGCAGAATGTGTATCCCTGGAAAGGACTCCTATATTAAACCTCACCCACCCATGACTCAAGGAACACTGAGGAAAAGGAGGTGAAAAGATTGCAAAAGCCAGGGTTGGTCCACAAAAATAGGGAACCAGGCTTTCAGGACACTAGTAGCTTGCACATGTGAATTGGTGGCAGTGGTGGCATTGAGCATAAGATCCATGTCAACACAATCAGACAAGGGCACAGAAATGAACGAGGGAATGGGTGGCAGGCTGACCCTAGCCTGAGAGCTGTTGGAGACTGATTACTACTGAGTAAGGGAGAGTAGATCTTACTTAGATTTCTCAATAGTCTGACAAAACTCCAGTGGATGAATTTGCACCAAGAGACACTGGGTACAAAGGTTTATCTGGATGGGACTTTACATGTGTGGTGGAATGTGTGAGGTAGGGCGGGAGCAGTGCAGAAGCATGGATGAGGGAAAGGAATTTAAATTTGATTAAGAGTTATTATATGAAATGTTCTAAAAGTTAATAAAAAATTTAAAAGTCTGTTTAAGAGAACACTAATAAATGTAAAATCTGAGTAAGGATAAACAGACAGAGGACTTCAACAAAACAGAAAATCCAGGAATGAAGTTAACTTTAAATGCTTTAATGATGAAACAGAGAGAAAGAGAGAGAAGCTGAGAGAAAGCCTCAGAGAAAGAAAGCTTCAGAGAGAGAGAAAGAGAGAGAGAGAGAGAGAGAGAGAGAGAGAGAGAAAGTCTGAGAAAGCAATAAAAGAAAGGATTTTACTAAATAAGCACATGCAAAAACTTCCTTACTGTACATTGTAGTTTCAATTTGGCTGCCTAAAATATGAATCATGCAAGTGTACTAACTGAAGTAACTGTTGGCAAATCTAAGCAGAATGAAGCTTAGAGATGAAGTGTCAAATGCACAAAGGGGAGATGTGGCAGAAGAGAAGACCAACGAAGTGGTTAAGATGTCAAATGTCCAAGAAATAGCAGATTAGGGTGGGTGCCCAAAAGTCTTTCCAAAGGAAAACTATAAAAAATAGATATGGCCATTTGAGAAACAACATTAACTTTAACTATGCTGATGTACCAGAAACATGGAAAAATTTATAGTGCATCTTACTGCGCCAAAACAAATGAAAATGTAAACAAATAATAGCTCCAGGCAAAAACAAAAACTAAAGGAACGTTTTTAATTATAGGAAATAGAATTATATTTGACCCACTGATAAATGTTTGGCTTTGTGCAAGATTATTAAAAGCTTATTAGATGTACATGTATGTATACATACTAAAATTTTATGCTATGAAATTAAGTTCTTATTTTCAACAAATATGTTCTTAGGAGAAAAGAATATCTCATCTCTGTCATTTAGCCAATTATTCTGTCTTTAAAATTATTTAATACCTTCCTAGTGATTCTGAAATTCTGGTGGTATTTTCCAAATGAGTTTGATTGACATAAATGAACACTAATTGCAAACTGTTACAACCAAAAAAAAAAAAAAAACCGCACTGCAAATTTAATATATTCTCCCTGGCTGTGTATACCAATGTACTTTTATGTACTGTCCTCATATACTACCAATGTGTGTTCTCATGAATTCCATCAAATGCATTTGTCTTCCTTTAATATCTCAGAGTAGGCTGAGAATATCAAATTTTACAGATTCCAAATGTAAACTTTAACCAGTCAGGTTTTGGAACTATCCTGTTTTATTGCTATAGAGCCCCAGTATGATTTGTAATTTACAATTTGCTTTGTGTCTGCATTGACATTGAAAACATTGAAGGTAGAAGGAATTTCTGTTACAAAAATACTATCTATTCTCTGTGACAGTTTATTGATTTACATTTAATATAACCATTTCTATAAAATTAGAAAAGCACTTTCATCTTTAAAAGAACAGTTACTGTGGTCTCGTGTTCCTTTCTATATTGCTGTACCATATATTGCCAGGAAATATGTCCCACCCATAGATCATTAAATTTTGTAAATGAAAACTTCAAACTAGCTGTGTTAAATTTCTCACTTCGTATTCATTATGTTCCGATCACACTTTGATTCTACTTGGCTAAAATGTCTTTGTAAAAGCTTTTGGTCTAAACATTTACATTATCATCAACAACAAATACAATTCTTAGTTCATTAGTCTTTCATTATCATTTAACATTGATAACTACATCTTAGTTTTTAAAAGTACTCTTTATGTTTGAAATGTGTTTTAGAAACATTTTTCCCTTTATTCCTGTAACTTCTTTGAGTCATTGAAACTCTTCCTTTTGCCAGGTTTGGTGGTGCACACATTTAACCCCAGGATTCAGGAGGCAGAGGCAGGGGAGACTGTGAGGCGTAGTCCAGTTTGGTTTACCTGTGAATTCCACACCAGCTGGGGCTACAGGGAGACCCTGCCACAAACAGAACAGAACAGAACAGAACAGAACAGAACAGAACAGAACAGAAAAGAGCAGAGCAGAGCAGAGCAGAGCAGAACAGAACAGAACAGAACAACAAAAAAACAAACAAAAAAACAAAACAAACAAAACAAAAATAGAAACTTTTCCATTTTAGTACTTGTTCCCTGTTTTTTAATTTCCCCTATTTTTATGTTAGTTATTTTTACTTTCTTTGAGAATTGCATATAATGTATTTTATCATATTTACAGCAACTCTTCCCTTTAACTCCTCCTAGATCCACATCCTCCTCTTCAACCCCCAACATCATGTCATACATATTTTACTTAATGACTCATCTACTGTAATTTGTGCTTATGGAAGAGGGGACACCCACTGGAGCTTGGTTGACCAGGCAGTAGCCACATCCTTAAAGAAAATTGTCTTTCCCTCTTTTAGAAGTTACCAACTGCGCATAGCTACTAAGTTAGTGGTGGGAGCTCATGAAGTCTCTCCTCCTCCACACTATGATGTTAACTGGCTTGATCTTGTGCAGGTCTTGTGCAGAAATCCACAGTTGCTGTTCATTCATGAGTGTAGTGGTCTTCTCATATCCAGAAGACTTAATTTTGCTCTGGTCTTCCCTAACCTCTGGCTATTAAAAGAATTCTGCTCCCTCTTCTGGGTTGGTGTCTGAATCTCTGAAAAAGACTGTGATACAGATGTCCCATTGTGGCTGATCATCCCACAGCTGTGTATCCTCTGCACTTTGCTTAGTTTTGAGTTTCTACATTAACCACCATCTATTGTACAAAGAAACATCTCTGAGGATGAAGTTCATATACTCACTAATCTAGTGGTAGAGAGGTATGAATTTAGATGCCATGTCCATTTAACAAAATAATAGTGCGTAGTTTGCCTACAGGTCTGGTAAGCTCCCTTAGCCAGGTTTGCATCACCAGACGTGTTTCCTCCCGTGGAGCAGTACTGAAATCCAGATAGAAAGGGATTTTAATGATGCCCATAGCATTTGTAGCACTATTGTGCCTGAACTTAACTTGTCACGCTGTCATTGAAGTTCACAGAAGGATAAGACTGTTCACTTTTACCCAGCAGTCTGAATACCATCAATCAGGACTATGAAATTCAACAGGTAGGAAGCTTTCTAGTAAGGACTAATTTGATTTCTCCATGTCCTGTGACCAATGCAGGTCGTTTCTTCAGCAGTAGCGTGCTACTATTAATTTCTGATGGGCAACCAAAAACAGTGTGAAATTGAAAAGCTTCTGTACAATAAAGGAAATTATTACCCAATGGGAAGCCTCTAAAACTGGAAAAAAAATTAAATCTTTGTCAGTTACGCATGAAACAGTGAATTCGTTTCTAGAATATACAAACAGCAACAACAAAGAAAACCTAAACACTAAAAATAACAACAGCACAATTCAAAAGTAGACTATAGAATTCTTTTTTTAATATTTTATTTATTATTTTTATTTTATGTGTGTGAGTATATTGCCTGCATGAATGTGAGTGCACCTGTGTCGTGCAATGCCTCAGAGGTCAGAGGAGGGCTTTGTATTCCCCTGGAACTGGAGTTAAGGATGGTTCATAGCTGTCATGTGGGTTCTGGGAATTGAACCAGGGTCCTCTGCAAGAGCAGTCAGTGTTCTTAACTGGTGAGCCATCTCTCCAGCCTGAGAATTCTTAGAAGAAATAAAAATGGCCAAAAAGTTTTTAGAATATTTTATTTATTTATTATTATCTTATGTGTATGATGAGTATATTGAGTTTATTGCCTACAAGTTCTGCAAAGCCCTGCAATGCCTTAGGAGATCCGAAGAGGCTGTCGGATTCCCTGGAACTGCAGTTACTGATGTAACTGGAGATAGCCGCCATGTGGGTGTTGGGAATTGAGCCTGTATCTTCTGCAAGAATAACCAGTGCTCTTAACTGCTGAGCCACCTTTCCAGCCCCCAGAAACATGTTTTTTAAATGTTCATTATCTTTAGCCATCAGGGAAATGTAGATTAAAAACAGTTTAAGATTCCATCTTACTCCAGTGAATGACTAAGACTAAGAAAACAAATGAGATGTTTACTTTTTTTTTTTTTTTTTTTTTTTTTTTTTTTTTTGGTCTTTTTGAGACAGGGTCTCCCTGTAGCCCCAGCTGTCCTGGAACTCACTATGTAGACCAGGCTGGCCTCGAACTCACAGAGATCCACCTGCCTCTGCCTCCCAAGTGCTGGGATTCAAGGCATGTGCCACAACGTAGACAACTTCTGTTATTATAAGTTTCAACTACTATCCTTATGCAGATGAATGTCCACTTTGTCCGTGAAAATCAAATAAATACTGAACTTCAGATGCATGTGTTATTGTAGTTTAGCCCATATTAGTTTTCTAGTTTATTCTTTGTTTGATTGATTGCTTTTGAAATTTCAGGGCCGGGTTTCACTGTGTATCCTCTTGCCTCTACCTCTCAGGGGCTGAGATTACATGTACATACCACCATACCTGCTTTAGCTCCATTCAAGCCAACATATCATATAAGACACATCTAAAACTAATTACTACAACTTTACCAAATGAAAGAAATTTCTTACATTTTCATTTGTAGTGAATGGAGCTATCTTGCTATAAAATGATTAAAATTAGAGATCACCCAGGACACATGAGTTTATTTTTACCACATATTAATCTTTTCAGCAGAACACATGAGTTTATTTTTATTGCATATCATTCCTTTCACCAAGTACCACCCATTTAGACTCATAAAATCTAAATTAAAGTAGTTCAGCAGATATGCACTGTATCTGCAGACACTAAGCTCTGAGAGCTCTATACATTCAATTCTCATCACAGCTACACTCTGGGGGCAGGTGAGAAGTTTCTGGATCAATGGTAATGTTTCATATGGTCCTAAGTGCTCCCAGTAACTGTCTTTTCTCATCATCCTTGTACGTGCCATACCTAAAACACTGTCCGACAAATAGTATTAAGATAATTGTGAATGAGAAAATTAAAGTGACCACTATATTAAAAGTTCAATAAACAAACTGATTTTCTATTTGCTTATTGCTATTGTTTCTGTGATGAATCTGAGTCTTCTGTTTTGATTAAAATACATTGATCAAAAATATGATTTCTGAATCACTGAGGTAACTCAGAGTAAGGGATCTTGAAGCCATGCTTGACGATTTGATAACCTGAATTTGAGCATCCAGAACCCACAGAGTAAAAGAAATCAGGTGATTGACTCAAATTGTCACCTTGCCTCCACATACTACATCTGTAGTGGCATGAATACCCACTAATACATCCACCAACACACAGGCACACACACACACAAAAAAATCATTAATTTTAAGAGCATTATATGTTACATCAGCCAAAATTTAATAGGATTCTCATCAAAATTTGACAAGATGTATAGATAGGTAGATAGAAATGGATATGTGTGTGTGTTTGTGTGTGTGTGTATGTGTGTATATAAAATTCCACTGAGTCACTTAAATTGTATTTATTAAAAATTATTTTGGAGTACATAGATTACAAGATGGGGTCATCAATCTATTACTTATGCACAAAGGTTATTTTCTTATGATGTTTTCATTAAATTTAAAAATACTATTTTTGATAAAGGGAGATTTACTGTAATGACTGATTATTAAGTGTTTTACTATTTAGTTTTAGTACATCTTTTCCAACTCCAACAGGAATGCAATGAATTTACTTGACATACTTTCAACCTTTTTATTGACTATGAGATGAAAATTTAAGAAAATCGCACACTCCAGCGTTGTGCTTTAGAGAGCCTCAGGCTACCAGCTGTAGACACAGCTACATTTGCACCATAAGAATAATGCATAGCAGGGTAGGATTTATTCATCACATATATTCTATTAATCTATTTCTATTTAGAAAAATGAACACTACTTCTCACCACACTGTCCATGTTCTAATATATGTAAGCAAATTTTGATATATGCTATAATCTATATATAGACTGCTTAATTTTTTCCTAATTTGATACATATGGACAATTGTAAGAACATTATCACTAAGGTCAGTGAAGTCATTGAGTAAAATCATTCACAATGTCCACAAGAAAAATATGTTAAGGCTGAATTTAAAATATCCTAAGAGTATCAACAAATTAAACCCAGCATTTTCAGAAAAAAAGTGACTGACATTTTGTTGTTGAATTGAGCAGAGTAAATGTCTATGTGTTTAGCTAGAAGGCTGAGATTTTAATTAGTCATTAAGGGCTGTAGGTTAATGTAAATCTTTGCCTCCTCTAACTTGAGAATACAGATTGATATTGGCATGAATACCATCATTAAACCTTGAGTAAGCAGTATTTTCCCAGCATTAAGGAACCTGATCTGAAAGAAGTGGTAATAGAGTTTTTTGTTGATCATTATTTTTCCCTTATATTCTGCTCATATTATAACACAATGGTAAGAAATAATTTAAAACTACTTGGTGAATAATGCGTGTTAGTTGCTTTACTTTTGATGGATAAAGCACCGTGGCTAAACAATGTATAGAAGGAAGAGTTGATTTGGGCTTACAGTTCCAGAGGGTTAGGAGTCCATGATGGTAGGGAGGCACAGCAGAAAGCAGCAGGCATGTTGGCAAAAGCCGAAGTCTGAGAGCTGGAATCTCCCAGCACACACAGCAAGTGAAAAGACCAAGCAGGAAATTAGGCATGGATAGAAATGCTCACAGCCTGCTACAGTTCAAGCTTCCTACAGCAAGGGCACACCTCCTAATCCTCCACATAGCACCACCAACTAGGACCCAGGGTTCAACTAGTTGAGCCGCCTGGGATAGTCTCATTAAGCAGCCATTTTAAGTGATAACTGTTACTGGAGAATTGAAACATTATTGGCAAAATATATCAGAATTCCTTGACTAAAGAAGATAACTTACCTTTCTAAAATATCAAATTAAATATATAAGTGTTCAGTATGACTATCTCCTCTCCTACTATATGAAATAAATGAATATGCACATGTTTGGTAAACAACCAATGCTCAAGGAACTGAAATTGCTTTCTTTTTATGTTTCCCCTTCATTTTAGCTCCTTAAAACTAAATATTTCCCACTGGGTTTGGTGGCGCACACCTTTAGTCCCAGCACTTGGGAGGCAGAGGCAGGCAGATCTCTGTGAGTTCAAGGTCAGCCTGGTCTACATAGTGAGTTCCAGGACAGCTGGGGCTACAGGGAGACCCTGTCTCAAAAA
>NW_008358517.1:2566287-2567154 GCF_000622305.1 Nannospalax galili
AAATGCAAAGATGTTCCACTTATGAGCTCATCTAAATCTCATGTAAACGTGAAGGTATGATGACTCTGGTCATATGAAAATGAAGAAAATGAGGCAAATCATTTAATAACTTCCTGAAGGAAATTGATTCATCGTAGATAATGGTTACTTAGGACTAATGTACAATGGTTATGATACTGGGTTGCAGGCTCGAAAAAATTGGATGTAAGTACTTGTGATCACAGTACCTGTGGTATTCAATAAGAATGTACATATGTGTATATAATATTCATATTCACAAAACTATTTTATATGTTTTGAATGTTTGATATGTGTAAATGATCACACTCTACATGACGCTAAGGTTTAGGGTATTTCAGGTAGTTGCACATGGTGTAATCATTTTGTAATCCATACCAAGTAATTGGAAATGTATTTTGAGGGATAATGACTTTTAGGTTCTTGAATTTTAAACTTAAACAGTGTACTAGTCAGGGTTCTCCAAAGAAACAGAACTGGTAGAATGAATATATATGTATAGAGATTTATCAGCTTAGCTCACACAATAGAGTCCGAGTAGTCCAACAATGGTTGCACCACACTAGAGAGGCTGAGAATCTGCAGTCTCTCAGTCCACAAGGCTGGATGTCTCGGTAGTCCCAATCTGGTGCTGAAGGCCTGATGAATTCCAAAAGATCAGCTAGTCTTCAGTCTACAGCAGCAAGACGAACTCACCAGTGAGAGAGAAGACAAGCAGCAAGAAGCCTGGCGTTCTCCTCTGCCTTGGCCTTTTATACTGACTGCCATCAGAAGGTAACACCCACATCTAGGGTGTGTCTTCCAGCTTCAGATGATCCAATCAAGAAGATCTCTTTCATTTCAGTTAAT
>NW_008358517.1:2567792-2592762 GCF_000622305.1 Nannospalax galili
TAGTCCAACAATGGCTGCACCACACTGGAGAGGCTGAGACTCTATAGTCGCTCAGTCCACAAGGCTGGATGTCTCAGTAGTCCCAATCTGGTGCTGAAGGCCTGATGAATTCCAAAAGATCAGCTAGTCTTCAGTCTACAGCAGCAAGACGAACTCACCAGTGAGAGAGAAGACAAGCAGCAAGAAGCCTGGCGTTCTCCTCTGCCTTGGCCTTTTATACCGGCTGCCATCAGAAGGTAACACCCACATTTAGGGTGTGTCTTCCAGCTTTAGATGATCCAGTCAAGAAGATCTCTTTCATTTCAGTTAATCCAGATCCAGTCAAGTTGACACCCAGGATTAGCCATCACAAAAATAATTTTGAAAATTTCTGATAATTCAATAGATCAGCAGAGACAGTTGCAAAGTGTTCCTTTCTTTTCTTCATTATATAATAATGAACAAAACTAGCAAAATAAAGTATCCGTTTATATTTATGTATGTATGTGTCTGTGTATCAGTGTATGTATATATGTGTGTATGTGTATAACTTCAACCTTTGTACATACCACCAATGTTCCTTCATCAGAATCTTTTTGAGATTTGGGCAGTGGGGGGTGGGGGTTACTAGCAGAAAACACTGACCTGTGGAAGGTAGAATGAGGGTTTAGTAATGCTGTATGAACATGAGAACAGATGGCTTTTCTGAAAATGGTAAGATTTAATAGGATAATCTATATGATTAAAAATGTGATTTATTATGAAATGTAGCTCTCATATAAAGATTCTCTAATGACCTGAGATTTTCTTTGAATCAAATTATGTATGTCATTGGAAATGATATTAGAAAAGATAAATATTGTACATGTAAGAGAAAATGGAAATTTTATTCATAATGACTTTTCACTGGGCCCACAGGGTAGCACTTGTATTCTGAGTAAAGTGAGGAAGAACACGTATCAACCATACTCAAACATTAGAAAGGTGTAACAATGTCCCCTGGATTGAACTTGGAGGTGGTGAAATGGAAGCACATAAACCATCAGGATGTCACTGTAAACAGTAGTGATAACAAGGACTGTGTATTTTCCAGGTAATTCTAAGTAAAGCACTTTATGAATTCCATAAATTTGAAAGAGATAAAGAAGTTAAGGAAAATACAAATACTCTGGAAGCAGCTAAGGGAAGGATATAGGTTCAGTGAAACAATCATTATATGTTAATTTATATAAAATATGGAACTTAGCATTGAAAACAAATTCAAAAGCTACAAATGAAGTATGAAAAGACTGGACTGAGACTTGGGATATGTTTGTTTAAAAATTTCCTATTAGATATTCAAGTAAAATATGCTAAGTTATGAGTTACATATGTGTCTGGATTAAAGAAAATATTTGGAGTTAGGTATTTAATTTTGAGATCCTTAGCATCTCAATGAAACTTGTAACATGGGAGAAATTTAAAATCCAGGGTAGTGAATATTAATAGCAAAATTGACCCCTGATTAGACTATTGAGTGTTTCAGTGCTGAATGTTTAGAAGTTTGGTGACTTCCGAAGGAAGCAGGAAGAGGCTACAGTACTGGGAAGCTGCCTCTAAAAGAAGGAAAGCAGCTTTTCTGAGTGAGTTCTATGGACAGTGTTGTAATAAAACCAACTAAGAAACAAATTAAAAATTCACAGTAGATTTCACAAGTGGAAGCTCTTTATACCAATGGCCAAGACTGTTCTCTTTGTGGTGTTTTGAGGTAATGGAGGGTAATAAATCAGATTGTAATATTTTATCTGTAAGGTACAATAATATTAAGCAATTCACAGGACTTTTTTATTTGTTAATTAGATAATTTACATAAATTTTAGAATATGGTACCAAATGCATAGTAAATAGTTTTTTGAAAATTTGATTACTTTTATTTTTTATTTATTACTTTTATTTTCTGTGTATGAGCGTATTGCCTGCATGCAAGTACACTCATGTGCATTGCTTGTGAAGGTCAGAAAGAGGGCATTGGATTCCCATGGAAGCGGAGTTACAGACAGCTGATAACCACCATGTGGGTTCTGAGAATCAAACCCAGGCCCTCTGCAAGAACAGCCAGAGCTCTTAACTGCTGAGTCATCTCTCGAGCCCCTGCATACTAAATACTTTTTTTCAAATGTCTTTGTTTATTATAATTGCTTTCAATGTTCTAAAACAATTTCTATTTAAAAACAATAATTATGAAACAGTTGAATATGCTACACTAGCTGAATTAAAAAATAAAATAATCGGGCCAGGAGTGGTGGTGCATGCCTTTAATCCCGGCACTCAGGAGGAGGCAGAGGCAGGCAGATCTCTGTGAGTTCAAGACCAGCCTGGTTTACATAGTGAGTTCCAGGACAGCTGGGGCTACAGGGAGACCCTGTCTTGAAAAGACCAACAAAGTAAAAAATAAAATAAAAGAAAAGAAAAGAAAAGAAAAGAAAAGAATCTGGAGGAGTGGGAAAATGGTTCAGAGAGTATACATGTTTGTTACCAAGTCAGATGACCTGATTTCAATCCTTGAGGCTCACAGGGTAGGAGGGGAGAACTGACCCTGGTAAGTTGTCCCCCGACCTTCACTTGAACACTGTGTTGCACAGACAGACACAAACACACCGTAAAATAAATAAAAATGCAATCAATTGTCTGAGAGATGCCCAGCCCTAAGTGATATCTACAATGGAACTTCTGCACATAAAGCTCATGAAACATAGCAAAATAGAGGGTAGGAAAATACTAATGCATCTCTCAACTCTCACCAAAAGAGCTCCTTCATGCAACAGAGCACAATGTACACAGAAGGCCAAAAGTGGTCAAAATGTAGAGAATAAGAGACTGAAGAATGCATGTCCTTGGATAGGAATCCAATATAAAACTCCTCCCATTATCCCTACCATTCCCACAATACCTCCTGACTCCAAAATCTTTCCTCTCCTGACTCTCTCCCTCTCCCACCCCATGGTCCCTTGCGTGTTCCTCCATCACCTCTTCCTTGCCGATTACTCCCAGTTTTCCCAACTCCCTCAGGTAATATCTGTTCCATACTGTTCCCATTTTAGGTTGAAGAAACAGAGTTTTACAGGCTCCTGGGCCCTTGCTCATATGAAGATATAGCAATGGTGACAGCATGCCCAAGACCCATGCAAACTTAATCACATAAAAAACCCAGCATAGAATGGGGGAAATTCACAGCAGGCTCCAACCTTAGCTGAGAAACTGTTGGCAACTGAGTTCTGCTGGGTGAGGGAGAGTTGATTTTCTTTAAGGGGGGGTCTCTAGATAGGCTCAACAGGCTCCAGTGCATGAACTTGCACTGAGGGACATCTGGATACACAAACATGACTCAAAAGCTCTGGAGCAATGGAAGGAATCAGAGATGATCCCAAAGCTGGAGAACCGGAACAGCAGGATTGGACAACTCACTACCAAAGGCCAAGCAGTCTCAGAGGAACTAGTTCAAGGCCAAGCAGAAGGGGTGGAAACTGAATCTAACCATATGTTTTTATTTAGACTTAAGTGTCTTGTGTCCAGGTTTCATCAGGAGTTTTTCTTGTAGCCTTTTGTGCCCAGACCAGATTCCTTCTATGCTTATATTCTTTAACCTGATTGTTGGTAAATATCACCATTATTCTATCACCTTCAAGGCCCTTTAAGTTAGCCCATCCCTATATTAACACATGATACTAATCTAACAGAACCCTGAATCTTCAGAGGTCTCACTGCTCTTTATTAAACATAAAAATGTGTCCCCTTCCTTCATATCATATCTTATCGGGCAGTGCCTGTTAATGAGAAACTTCATTTTGAAGTAATTTGACAAAGATTGGGACTAAAGTTGTGTTTGTTTGTTTGTTTTTTCTTGTTTTTTATTTTTATTTTTTATTTTTTGATTCCTTCTAGAATTGTTCTTTCAGAACTAAAAGCTATTGTATTGTATGGTATGGTATGGCATGGTATTGTATTGTATTCTATCCTATCCTATCCTATCCTATCCTATCCTATCCTATCCTATCCTTCTATTCTATTCTATTCTATTCTATTCTGCTATGCTATTCTACCATCTCATATTTATTGAACAGCATTTCAAACATCGAATGAATGATCTTTAGTAGTATTACAAGGAAGCAATTATTTTTCCAACCCTATTTACACCAAGCAGCATACACAGACAGAAAGATATCATCAACCTAGGTCCCCATGGTGCTTGAAACATTACTGAGGGAGGCATTGTTTCAATTTCATTATAGTTTTCAATTTCATCACTGTCACGTTTCATGCACACATACATTGTTGTAAGTCAGGAGCATATATGAGTCACAAATAGCAAACATGGTATAAGTTTAAAATTATGGATTCAGCTTAGCTTGTAATAGCTAATTACTTTATATTCTAAATCATTGTCAAAGTGATTACATTGTTTTTATTAAAGAAGTACATAGTTAAATGTATTCTCAAAACATATGATTAATTTGGTTAACAGGGTATTATAAAATTTTAGTTTGGAAAGGCTTGTTGGAAAGAGTCTTTTCCATCAATCTCATTCCCATATCTGACAAGTAAAACCTTACAGTACCACAGATGAAAATTATGCCTTCTGAGTTTATTGTTTCTGGGTTCTAGGAAAAAGCAGAGGTCTAACATGTTCCAGTGACTTCATTTATTTTTTCTTATCTTTAGAAATTTGTTTCTCTATGTAGTTAAAAATCTTTCTCAAGGAGTGTAAACATTGTTCATTCTCTCCTTCCTTGGTCTGTATCACAAGCAGACGTATGATTTTGCAAACTATAGTCTGGGAAATGAATTAGGGTTAATTACAGAGCAATAGGTGAAGTTTTACTTACAGGAAGGAGTGTGGGTGCTCCCCTCCTAAAGTCTTAGCAGAAAGTCTTTTTCCAAGCATGGGTCCTGACTTCCCCATAAAAACACAAAATTATCTGAGACCCTCCTCTAGGCTTATTCAGTTTATAATCCCTTAGCCTCTTTCCCTCCTGTAACTAGGGCTCAGTTGTGAGGTGGTTGTGAGGTGTGGCTGACTCTCCCTGCCACTCTTTTCTTGCAAAGCCCAAATGTCAAAAGCTTAACTTTGAGGATCCTAGGCAAGGGGATTCCAACAAGCTTAGGAAAATGGCATCTGTCCATGGTCTGTCTGACAGAGCACAGTCTTATGTGACACTCTGCTGTCCCACAATTGCCTAAATCTAGAAAATCATAAACACATATGGGATCTCAAGGATCCTTTTTCTTGTAAACTGATGTTTCAAAGCAACCCTGCAACATTTCTAGATCTTGTTGTGAAGCACTTTACTTCCTACCTCAGCCCAAGCCTAACAGTTTTTGTTGCTGAACTCATACTAGTTAATAGCTCTTTGCTTTGCAACTTGTGTGCTCTCTCCTCATACATAAACTCAGCTTTGTCTTCATAAGCAAACTACTTTTGATTTCTCAGTTTCAACCAAATATGTAATATTTACTTCATGATTCATTATCTTTTATGCAACTGTTCCTCATGCCACTTGATTTTACTTGAATTTGAGTTTTTCTCACCTCCACCAGAATGTTAGTTCTTTGATGGTAATCCCCAAGTCTTATCCTACTTTTCCATGTGCCTCTAAACCATAAGAAAGTTATTAAAATATTGAAAATTATATAATGATTGAACATATAATCATATGGAATAATTGTTGGCATAGTTATTTGAATACCAAAAAATGTTTTATAGAGGTATAGTACTTAAGACATTTTCATACATGCTTTCTTATATGTCAGTGTTAGGACTCAAACCCTGGGCATGTGCATGCTAGGCGTGCTCTATACTATTGATCTACACATCTGCCTGCTGCCCATGTTCTTGAACAGAAAGTTGCACACCAACAATAATGGACAATGTGCCATGGCATATGTTTGGGTCTATTCTTACAGACAATATTAATTATAGTTTTTCACTAACTTTGTTTCTTATGACTGAGCTAATCCAGCTGATTATATGTGGCACTACCTGTTTAGAGCACATAGGTGACATAAACAGGGAGAATTGCTTGTATGGATTTTACCTTTCATAACTACAGATCTAAGAAAAATCTATGACATGAGGAGATATAGAGTAAACACTTTCACTTTCCCAACACGGCTCTGTGAGTGTTATTAGTTTTGATAAACTTTAATGGAGCAAAGAGGTTTTATTTACGTAGCATTGAAGGTAAAGAGTTTAAGATACAGACTTTTAAACTCTTGTATGCAAATCCTTCTCCCTGTAGATATGAGAAACAGATGCAAGTTGCCAAGTTAATAAAACAAAAAGGTGTTTCCCTGGGGATGCCACATTTTCATGTCTCTTGGATTATATATTAGAGATGAAAATGTTTTATCTTTGAAAAGACCTTGTGATTTAAATTCAAGTGACATAAACTGCAAATAGCCTGAAACAAAGTTAGCTTTGATTGTTAACTTGCCTTGAGTCATCTAGTCAGTTCAGAATAGACAGCACACATCATAGGAAAAAATGTTTGAAAAAAATAGAAAATGAAAAGAGGGATTTAAAGAACAAGGGTTTGCTTTCTAAAGTAAATATTAATTCAGGAAGTTCACAGAAATAGTATTTTATTTTGACTTCCCAATTCTGTCGAACTTCTTATTCTTGTTATATTATGTTCTTCTTCCTGCTATTACATTATTATTTAAAATCTAACATTAAATAACTTATGCTAGTTTATTCTGACAAGTAACAAAACTAAAAATTAACCAGTGTAAGTAATTTTCCTCAACCTTTTTGTGGAACATTAGAACTAGCGCTCATTCTAGCATCTCTCTAGAATCCAAATCAAAGCAGTGTTCTAGTCTTCCCTGAGTCTAATTTTCACAGTTCTGACAATATTTATTAAAGCTAGTGGTGAGAATAACTATTGGCACATGAAAGACAATAGGAAAAAAAGAAAGAAGGAAAAGGTTCAATGTTTTTAATATATGACCTCTCAAACGTGCCAATGACTTCCAGAGTTTTCCTACTTTTGTTGAGAGTAGACTATTTCTATGATGGACCATAAAATGTTTTTGTGAGGATTGTGGAAGCATTTTGAACCTTGGGCTGGAAAAGCCAGTGAGTGCTTAAAGCTTAATAAGTTGTTCTGTGGGACCTTGGAGAAATGCAGATAATGGCAGCCTGACTTGTGAAGTTTCAGGGGAGCGAAGACTATCATGGTCATTTGTGAGATGTTTTAAATTGAGAATATGAAGTTTCTGGTTGATTGCATCTGAAGAAGAATCAGCTGCGGTTAACAAGAGACCAAAACCACTGATAGAAAACTCACTTTTTAGGGATAATTGATGCTGCTTATTTGGGACTGAAAAATCAGCTGTGACTAAGAGAGAGAGCATCACTGAGGTGAAATATTCTGGGAGGTATTTCCTCAGAGTCAGCATACAGAAGATGTGGTCGAGAGGGGCATGAGGCTCCATTTCAATCTAGAAGCAGGACTTGATTTTATGCAAGAGTCTTATACATGGTATTGGTTTTAAGGACATGAAATAGTCATGGAGATCAGCTGAGACTTAATACTATGAGAAGCCAGTAAAGGCCACTAGTGGAAGTGCTTCCTCTGGTACAATGAAGACCCCTGGAATGAAGGGGTCTTGGAGAGGTTGGGGTTTGGCAACATGTGAAGCCACTAGAGGCCATTGGTGAATCTGCAGTCCCAGTTTCAGTGGAGACTCCAGCATATTGGAGATGCCAGGACCATGGAATGAGCACCAAAGGGAGCAGCAGCTGTGGAATGGAGTCAATCAGAGCCTACGTGACAAGATGTCTATGTGCTGTGAATGGCAGAGCCTGAAAATTGGAGCTTCCCAAGTCCTTTGGAGCCCAGATGCTCATGAGTAAATCATCCATTTCCAACATGGAGGTATATCACTTGATTTTTGGTTTTCCTTAAGTGTTCCCAGTTCTTTCCTTTTAAATAAGACAATCTATAATTTCTTTTGGATTTTAAAGCAGTTCACAGATGACTTTTTCAAGAGACATAGAACTTTGAAAATATTTGCATTTTTAAAAGACTGGGACATTTTAAGTTGTACTATTTTATATTGTAATATTACCATGAGATCTTAGGGATCTAAGATAATATTAATATGAATATTAAACCAATACTATGTATAAGACTCTTGCATAAAATCAAGTCCTGTTTGCATGTCAAGTTGACAAGGGGTCAATTGTGATGGTAACCTCAGTTGTCCACTTGACACACCTGTGTAGAGGAAAACTCAGTTGAGGAATTTCCTCCATTGGCCGTGTCTGTGGGACATATTCTTGATTGTTGAGTGATGTGGGTGGGTCCCATCCATTTTAGGTTGTTCTCCTCCTGGGCAGTAGTCTTGTGTTGTATAAGAAAGCAGGCTGAGCACAAGCTAGATGAGCAAACCAGTAAACAGCATTCTTCCATGGCCATTGCTGCAGTTCCTGCTTCCATGTTACTTTCCTAAGTTCCTGCCCTGACTTTTCTCAGTGACAAAATGTGCCCTGGAAGATGTAAGATGAAATAAAGCCAATCTTCCTCAAACTAGTTTTGGTCATGATGTACATCATAGCAAAATAAATTAACTAGGACAGGTAGATAACAAAATTTTAAGAAAAAGATAATTAAAGGAGGCAGATTTTAAGTGCTTTATGAAAAATCCCTAAACTGCTTTAAACTTATTTTCAAACCCTGGGCTTTCATGGGTAAATTAAAACTAAAGCATTACTGACCTTCTAGTGTCTGACAAAAGTCTTCAAGCTCCTTGGAACCAATTCCAGTGTCAAGAATGAACCAGTAAAAAGGGCTGAAATAGACACAAAGCTAACTAAGTTAAAAGAGAAACTAATAATAGCAGATACAGTGTAGTCACTCTGATCCAGAACTAAAAAGCAACAGGCAAACTGATGACATTAATTGTTATCATTCCTTCCTATCTTCAACATACACTGAGATTTAATCGACACAGAGTGACTCCTGGCTGCCTATAAGGCTAAAGCAAACAAAATGAAGTTGAATTAGTTCATACTGGGTTGATTCCTCATATCAGGCCCATGTCACTCTAGAACTAGGGCAATTTAATGACCTTGGGAAAAAACAAGGGGAAAGGCCCCAAGCATCTTTTCTTCTCTTCTGGTATGCCCACCTCATTTTATACCACTAGCTAAGAACCAAGTGTTCAAACACATGGGCCTATACGAACCATTTCACGTTCAAACCAAAACAGTCATGTCAATCTTTCTAAAGAAATGGACTCAAAATAACTGTGACTTTGGAGTTTGAGGTCCTCAGATACAGGCGTCCCTTCATGTTATGCCCCATATCATTGACCTCAACAACACCTGAATCTAGCAAGCATAAAGATGGTCCACTAAGCCACATGACTCCTGTAATTGTTTGGTGGGAGACTGTAGATATCAACTGCAGAAGCACTGGACAGCTGCTTCAGATTTACTCTGGTATTTGTGATGGGGAGGCTGTGCTGACATCAGGGAAACACCTTAGTGAACAATTCTGGTTGTGTGCCTTTGAGATCACTTCAAGGTTTAATGACTTTTACTTGGATGCACAAAATAAATTTTTGACATATAAATCTTGGAAAAAAATTAAAATTTACACTGAGAGTATTGATGCTGAGATTTTTAGATAACCCATGAACCACCATTTAAAGCACAATCAACTTGCTTTTTTCAGGCCTTATAATTTATTTCTAAGTATTCCTTATAAACAGCTCCCTCTAAGTTTACCTGTTAGACAAAGCTTGCTTTCACTTGTAATTCTGAATTCCCCGAATCCTTAGGTTTTTGATTGCACTTACCACCTTCTATACTGTTTAAATTACTAAGTTAACATGTTTATTGTCTTGTTCTCCAATCAGAAAACATGAATAGTCTTCTGATACTTTGTTTATTTGAGTTCTATGTTTTAAAACATAGGAATCTTGTGAGCTGGTGAGACAGCTCAGTGGTTAAGAGTACTACAAACTGCTCTTGCAGAGGACCCAGAGTGCGATTCTCAGCACCCACATGACAAGTAACTAACGACCATATATTACTCCAGTTCCAGGGTATCTTACACCTTCTTCTGACGCCCTCAGGCATTGCACAACAGTCTTATATCCTTGCAGGCAGTACACTCATACACATAAAAATAATAAGTAAAATGTTCTTAAAAATAGAGAGTAGGTCTCTGACCCATCACAGGCACTAAATATGCCATTGTTAGATCAATGGAATTGCAATGAATCACTTGAATATAACAATGAAATGAGAATATTTACATGTAATTTCTCTTGCTGTTGTTTTGCCTGCTTTATAGTTAAACAATATCTTGGCCAAAGTATGGAGAAATAATATTGATGTGTTTTGTTTTCCCTTAACATATTTGAAATAAAGTCATTTGCTAATGTTTCTGGATCCTAAGTATGTAGATAGTGATCACACTGTAAGATTTGATTGATATTATATACAGCCGTATGTCTTTGACTCACTTCCTTTTCCTGCTATCTCTATATGAACACTTGAATGTTTACATGTAGAAAATTGTATTCACTTGTGTCCAAGAGTACTTCTTCCAGCATACTTAAATATTCATCCAGGCAATTCTTCTCCACCTTTAAGAAAGCTTGTTGCCTCAGTGGGACTCACTTTGAATCATTCAGTATATATCTTTATTTTGGTGTTAGTAAGTAAGGCAATGGTTTAATGACTATATATTGTGGAATTTTAACCATTTTGATAAGTATAAATAACTACTATATAGTAAAATATATGTTAAGTATATGTACATTTCAGATACCTAAATGAACAAAGTGCATAAGACAGGTCTTATGAGGGAATAAAATTATTTTCCACTTCATGATGCTGAAAGTCAAATTTATTCTTCATGTCTGTTTGCTGAGAATTCAGCTTCATGACTTCTCATTAATGCTGATGTTTTATAGTATCTGCCTGCACACTTGCATGTGGAGCACAAATTGGATCAATTCATTTCTGCATCTTTTATTAAGTACTGGCCTGGGGGAAACACTCCACTGGCTTGTCTGGTGATTGCTCTGTGACAGTCGACTAATTTTACTTTAGAGTAGCTGAGCCACAATCACATTCATAACCGGCTTCATTTGCTTTTACCAAATCCTCTAACCTACTCCCGGAAACTTTTTATTCCTCATGAACACCTATTTTCTATTACTTGTTCCCCTATTTTTCATTGAAAAGCATAATTACATACCCCTAATATACCTTTAATTCATATCTATTATCAGTATTGATTTTCAAGTATAAATTTCTTCATGTTAAATAAAACAAAATTCCCCTAACATTTTATTCAAAATTAGTTTCCTTAGTTGTAGTGTGTTTTTGTGTGTGTGTGTGTGTGTGTGTGTGTGTGTGTGTGTAGATACATACAACTGTGAGTAGGAAATTACAGACATTGGTGCACTGTTACCTTGAATTCAAAGGATAAATTATGTTACAGCTTATAATTTGGGAGGGGGGATTAACAGTTTAGTTAAAATAGTAAAATTTTCCTGTTTACTGGTGAGACAAAAGAAAATACTGTAACATTATGTAATGTGCACTGAAAGTTTTAAAGCACAAAATAAAAGCACACCACCTTGTTAGAAAACACAGATTATTTTGTATAGTCGAAGGACAATGAACACACACACACTTAGGCAGAGTTTTCAAATGTCAGGGGCTATTAAGCAGTATCTTACTCACAAAGAATTCATCAAAAACTTCAGAGATCAGAAAGGACCTGTCAAGACTGTGGGAACATTACAACAGTTCAGAATAAACATTGAAGCTAGCATGGCTCGGGGCTGACTGGAAAACACAACGATAGGGATTTGGGAAAAAGTCTTATTTTTATTCCTTATTTTGAAATAAAAGATTTTGGATTTATTATGGAGGTCTTGAAAATGCATCAACCAAATAAGCAAAAGAAAATGGCCTATATGTTAAGCAACACGTATAAAGATGTGGGTGCTTCAAAATGGGTCCTGAGCTGGTGATATATTTGCACTTTTCTTCATTAAAGTGTATAGAAATTTAGCCTACAATTTCTAGGAAAAGAAGAACTGGAGAAACACTGACACCATTTTAAAAAGAGAATATAATAAATTATGAAACCGATGAGTAGGGATTATCAGAGAATACAAGAATATTCCCTTAGAGTTCGGAGGCAGACAGTTCTTACCACATCCTTTCTTTTCCTTGTTAGTCAAAGTATTTTAACTGTACCTAGCCATGTTTATTAGGTACAATGTAGGCAGCAAATGCTTGGTTTTCTCTTTCACCTTCAGTCTGTGAGAGATGCTTTTGGTAGGATAAATGACTAAAGCTAGATGACCTTTTCTGAGATGTACTTGCTACAAACACTTTGACCTTATCAAAGAGGAGGGTTGATCAAGAGAAGAGCCTATTTTTTGTTAGCATTTTATTTCTTACTGTATAGAATCCATTTTTCAGAAAGAAAGAATTGGTAGCAATCTCACAATAAAATGCTTCACAGAAAGTTCGCTTTGTGGCAACATCTTGTTATGTATTAAAGTTATCTCTGGAGCAAGATTTCTCTAGGTTTGTATTTATATATGACAAACAAATGCTTTTTCTGTGCAAATAATTCTCAGTGTGCATGTGTACATATTAATATCAATGGGTATGAGTATGTATATGAGAGAGAAGCATGCTAGCCTATGTCTATAGAACACAGTTGCTGAAAGTACCAATCATAGAGAAGAAGGGTGGCTGAATAAAATTTAAAAATCAATTTGTTGTTCAATTTAGTGTTGGAAAATTATAATTAAAAGGAAAATGTTTTCCTATCCCAGAAGACCTCTGTGCACAGGAAGCAGGAAAAAAACATCATTTTTATTGACTATGCATTAAACCAGAATATGTTGCACATGAGAGTCTGCTACAACAGAGTAGGAAATTTCAGTTTTATGAGACCAAGTATATAGACCCAATACATGTATGATGTCATATAAATGATAACCTGATCATCAAGTGGTGGACCTCTCCCAATATATTGACTATATTCAGAGAAGAAAAAATTATCCCATAGTTTTATAATAAGATGTAAGTTTCCATCCTAAAACCAGGTGCTCAGAAACTGGGTTCTTATACTCCTATATCAACCAGAAAAGAGGTATTATTCATTTCCTTTTGTTATATATCAAAATATGACTTCCAGGGCCCACAAAAAGAAATTTTTTGTCATAGGATTCCAAAAGGACAGTTTTGTTTTCTAAACAATGTGTGTGTACATTTCGAAAAGAGGGGTAAGGACCTGCTCGACCATGGTTGGCTTCGCTTGGAAGAATGGAGGAAGTGATTCCACTGTGTTGACCCTCCTCTTTGTAGACTGGACACTGGTTCAAGTCCATATCTTGGGGGCTCCTCGGCCTCCTTGATCAAGAGGACAGGTGACCCACCACCATTACAGGACATTTTGAGAGATACTCATAGTCCTCTGGAATGAGTTGACCTAGGAGGGCAAGGAGCAAAATGTGTCCTTTTTGCCCCTCTGGCCAAATTAGTATAGGCCTTAAAGTATGTCTGTTAAACACCCAAGAAGGTTAGTTCCACCAGTCTTGTATTTTTAATTACCATGTGCCATGTAGCTAAATCTTGGACAAAGATGCATTGTTCTCAGATAAACCTTGCCTAAACATATATTTCTTGATCTGGTAAGTATAATTTGTCAGTAGGAACAGATCCTCAAATGGCCTTAAGAGTAAGAATGAATTGGTTTATATGGGCCAACTGTACGGACTTGAATACCCAAAAGGAAAGCATAACCAAAGATTAAAGGGGACCATATAATTTTTTAAGAGTCCATATGTATAGCTAAAGGCTACATAACAAGTAACAATGCCAGATAGGAGATATCTTCTTTTGAGTTGTTGGCCAGGGTGGCCCAAGGGACTCCCAGATAGTAACCCAGCATAAAACTGGGAAAATGAACAGCAGACCCCAATTTTATCTAAGGAATATTGACAACCGATTGCTGCTAGATAAGGAACAGCCAACCTTCCTAAACCAAAGACCTCTAGATGGCTGACTAGATTCACCAGATGGACAAGTAGTGGTGAATGGCTGTGGGCACTGACAACACAGCAGACAGTAGCAGGGATAACAGAGTATAAGGGCTCTAGTGGGGAGAGGGAGGCTATGGGAGGGGGCCACCCGGGAAGTGGGTGTATAGTTGAATAAGGTTATTTGGGATGTTCTGGGTGATACACACACACACACACACACACACACACACACACAATCAACAAATTAAAAAATTTGAATTATATTTGAAGAGGAAGCATAAAAATTTATGTCATGTTAATTAGTAGATGTGATAAACACTACAATTGAAATCTACCCGATGACTTTATAGACATACACAGGTGTCAAGGATCCAAGTGCAACTGATTATGACTAGTAATAATCAGATACATACAGATGAGAGATGCATGTGCCAGCATTTCAGTGTTATTAGCAAAAACAATGAGTCTTTCTATAAGAAATAGTGTAATTTAAAATGAAATGGAGATATTTTTAAAGGTTAAAAACTCATTCAATTTTATGTCTTACAGGGCTTATACTGAGTTCAATAATGTATAACTGTATTAATTCAACAGCAAACCTAAAAATTTCATAGCCACTTTTGAAAGAGATGTATCTTTGCTCTAGAAACTGTTATTGAGTATGTTAAGACTGTAAGGAAATGCTTCTTCTAAAAAAAAAGAAATTTAGAAAAAGAGGGGAGAAGACCATTACAAGTTTTCTAAAGTAAATGTTCTAATAACAATGAAGGAGAAAAAGAAATAATGAAGAGGAAAAGAAAAATATCTTATGAAAGAATTAACTTTTAATTTTTATTCATTTACAAGTGGAACAGTGTTTAGAAGCCTTAAAATGAATAATAAATCTTGTACTTTTTCTGATAGACAGGTCATTTTTTTGTTTTTGTTTTTGTTTTTTTTTTTAATCTCTAAACCATCTCTCCTGCTCTTAGTGATGTTTTTAAGTAGCTTTAAGAATATGAAGTTCTTTCATAGCGTCCTTTTAAAGCATTTTTATTAATACATTGACAGTGTCATACAACGTAGCTTGATTATATATCCCTCAGCTCCTCAGAGATCCACCTCAGTGGCCACTCAACATCTTGTTCTTTTTTTCCATCCCCCATTGAGTTAATCTGTGTTGCTCAAATACTCTTGGGTGTGGAACCAGTTCTAGAACATGGTGGACCTCCAATACCACACCCTGAAAGAAACTGACTCTTCCTCTCCCAGCACTTGTACCCTATGATTGTAGCTCTTCAGGTAGGGTTGGGTCTTGAAGCCCACTTTATCCCTCCTTGTTAGGGTTTTCTCTGACTTGAACTTATCAGATCTTGTACATATTGTCACAATTGCTCTGAGTTCAGAGGTGCAACTGCTTTTATGTTTGGAAGATTCTGTTTCTTGTAGTCATCTACCACATCTGACTCTTACAGTTATTCTGCCTCCTCTTCTGTGAAGATCCCTGAGCCTTGATGAGAGAGGTGTGATATAGATGTCTAAATTATGGCTAAGCACTCTGCAGCCTCTTATACTTTGCACATTGACCAGTTGTGGGTCTTTTTGATAATTGCCTTTTACTGAAAGAAGCTTCTTTGATGAGGGTTAAGAGATATACAAATCTATGGATATATTGATAACTCAATAGGAGTTGTTTCAACTCTCTTGCAATTTAGCAGATTATTTTTATTTGCTTCTTTGCTGTGGCTCATGACCTATCTACACACACACACACACACACACACACACACACACACACACACGCGCCGTTTTTAACCCAATGAGAGTGTCAGGAAGGGGTTCTATCTCCTACAGCAGGCCTTAAATCCAATCACATTTTGGCTGTCATGCCAAGACAGTTATTATAGCTTACAGAATTCATAACTGGGTAAGATTTTTATGACTTTTATCCTGTGGTAGCATGCATAGCAACTTCCAGCACAATGAAAGCTAGCCTATAAGAACAAATATTGAATGTCAGTACCCATTTGACTTTTCCATGTACTATGGTTCAAATATACATTGTATTCAGCAATAGGATCTCATCATCAAAGTCTGGAAGGTAACTCAGAGCAATGGCAATGGCCTATAAAGTTTGATGGCCTCTGAGATCCCATTGGTCAACAATTCAAAGAGCGCTAACCCATTCTTTGTACTGAGGATTTGTTCACTAGAATGAAATATATGAAGTGACCCTATAAAGGAGAGGCCTACAACAACTCTATTTCATTCCAGCAAATAAATCCTCAGTACAAAGAACAGGTTATCTCTCTTTGAGTTGTGTGGTGTGCATGTGTGTGTGTGTGCGTGTGTGTGTGTGTGTATTTATTTTTGTAGACTTTCTAGTAGGTAGCCATATGGTTTTCCCAAAGGTCTTAAGAGTTAACTGCCTTTCCACATATTCCCTCCTCTACTGCACTCATCCACCCCCATCCCATTTAATCTTTTCTACACCTTCATTCCTCTTTTCTTCTATATATCACTGTATTCTTTCTTCCTTCCCTTGAAAATCCCCACTCTCCTATGGCCTTTTACTATTTTCCTGACCTCTAGGCATATTCCAAATAACACACACATATCTAACTATTAAAAACTAACATCCACACTAGAGACTATGTGATATTTGTCTTTCTAGGTCAGGATTGCCTCATTCAGGGTGGTTGCATCCAGCCCTCTTTAGTTACATACAAATTTCATAATTTCATTTTTGTTAATAGCCCTTCACCCATCAGTATCATGTACTTTATGCTCATCTTTTGTTGATGATTTAATGTAAAATATCACCCACAGGCTTCTGTCTTTGAACACTTGGTCCACAGCCTGTGGTGGTGTTTCAGGAGTTTGTAGAACTTTCAAGTGTTAGAGCCAAGCTGGAGGAAGTGTATCCTGGAGTGCTGGCCCTGAGGTTCACTGCCCATTCCCACTTCCTATCCCATCCCTCTTTCCTGATGGATCCAGACATGAACAAACAGCTTCATGCTGTTACCATGGTTCCCATTTTCTCAGGATCCTATGCCTGCCCCATCCATTAACTTGCTTCTTTTCCTGGGTTTGGTCATGGACTGAGGAAGATGATGAACAACCTACTCATCATCCTGGTCTGGTTCCTCAGCACCCTTTCCAGTTACCACCTTCTTCTTTCAAATCAGTCCATTACTATTTGCATGTCCGTTATATACATAATCTTTCTCTACATATAATGCACATATATTTTAAAATCTGTATTCCCTGTATGAGAGAAAACATGGCGTATCTACTTTCTTGAGTTTGCCTTATTTCACTTATGTCTTCAATAAATATAAAAATGCTGTGTTTTACTGAGCTGATTTATTGTTGACTAACATAGATGCTACTAATTATTATTATATATCAGATTATTTCCGACATTAATATGTTAAATGTTTTCCCTAGTCTCATCATAGTTCTTTCTTTGAAGATCAAAGTTGGCAGAAACCCTTGTATTTTAGTGAGTTTACATGTATTTATTCTTTTTTATTCTTGAAGAGCCTGAATAGAAATCAACTAGTATTCACTACAGAATTGGGGACTATTTCAAATTATAACCACTATACATCTTTTATTACCAAGGGTTTAATAAAAATATACTCATTACGCCCTGATTATGTGAACTGAAACTGACTTCTAATTCCACTATTAATCATTTATCACATTATGAGATAGTTTATTTCAAATTAATACAGTCGCATAGATTTTAGTATTTGCAAAGGAAAGCTATATCTTCAGGTATATACCCAAAACTGCTGACTATAAATTAGTTTTATAACTGAAAAGTTGCAGAATGTAAATTAGTTTTATAATCCAAGATGCTGGATAAAATTGTTCTGTAAAACCCACAGCCTTACCAGTAAATTCCAATGAACTAAATTTAACTGAAGATAATGTTTAATTGCTTTTCATTTTCAATTGCTATATTCAGTTTTACTTTATTCAATGTGTGACATTCATGGTCCAATTTGAATAATAAATATTGTTTCTCCTCCATTTCTGTGACTAGTTGACCTCTAGAGCAACTTGTTCTTCATGTAGGACTCAAACAGATGAGAAAGCCAGATGGTTTTCTGTAGAGAGTGTTTTATTTTCTTTTTTTATTGCATACTGTGGACTTGTTTTTGCTTATAACTTTGTTTTGGTCTTATAACTTTTTAAAATACTTTTTTATTTATTATATTTATTTTAAGTGTATAAGTGTATTGCCTACATGTGTACAAGTGCATCCATGTCATTCAATGCCCACAGAGGTCAGAAGAGGGTATTAGATCCCTGGAACTGGAATATGGACAGTTGTTAGCCACCTTGTGGGTACTGGGAATCCAAATAGCGTTTTCTACAAGAGCAGTCAGTGCACTTAACCCCTGAGCCACCTCTCCAGCTCCATATTTTGATTATAATTTTAAAAAAGACATTATTTTTATTTATGTAGATATGTGGTGACTGTGTGGATATGTGAACATGAGTAGGCTGTCTGTAGTGGTGAGAAAAGGGCATTGGATCCTTTGGAGCTGGGGTTTTAAATAGTCCTGAGTCACTTGATGTAGGTGTTAGGAACCGAGTTCAGCTCATGTGACAAAAGTAGTGCAGTGGTAAAGAGACTGGCCACTTTTACCTGAAGCAGTCTCTAGGCAATGGTGTCCTTGAGAGGAGCTGAGCCTATGTACACCAGCTGTGTGAGGCAGTGGTATAGAGACTTGCCACTTTCACCTGAAGCAGGACCCTGAGACAAGCAGTTTTTTTTTCCAGAACTTCTATCAGTTTACTTGATGGTTCTCAGGGATTGCGTGGCAGTTTTAAATCCTTCAGGCAGAGTTTTTATCTTCCCTTTGTCTTCAAATATATTAACACAAAATGCAAATTTGGAACCACAAACTTGATCTCAAGGCCTGCTTCCAAAAAATTGGTCTTATCATGGTTTGTATCTGGAGGGGTCTAGAAAAGAAGTTTAAAACTGGAGCTTTGGAGGCAGATGCCTGGACACCGTGCTGACACTGAGATGTGCAGGGGTGAGATTCGGTGCATACTATCAAAGCATTGTTTTCTGTGGTTACATCAAAGCTTAATGTGAAAGGATGGTCTAGTAATTAGAGCAATTGAAGCTGAGTATCATCGAACATGTAGCTAGGGCCCATTGTAAGCTAATCTCAGGGGAATCCAAAAGCAGAGCCTCACAAAGGATCTGAGAGCTTGAGCCAGAAGACCACAACTATTTGAATTAGTCATTTTCTTAATATTTTGTTTCACCCAAAATGATCTGCTTCTTCAAAAAAGTGTTAAAACTCTTTTGATGCTAGAATGTGATGCTTATTTCTCACAAGACAAAGTGTTCCCATTTGTTCTTACTCCTTATTCTGAAAACCATCCTTAAAATTAGGCATAAATTCCAGAGTAATTCAGTTAGGCTTTATCATTGAAACAAATGTATTTAAGCAAACTCTGAAAACTTTTTTGTTTTTGGTCTTTTTCACACAGGGTCTCCCTGTAGCCCCAGCTGTCCTGGAACTCACAGAGATCTGCCTGCCTCTGCCTCTTCAGTGCTGTGATTAAAGGCGTGTGCCAACATGCGCAGCTCAAATCAAGGTAGAAAGAGTATCAAATTTATCAAAAACCAAAGTACTCTCAAATATGAAATATAACACCCTGGAAAATATCCTAATTAAGTGTCTGATATTCATTTAAAGGTAAATCATTTAATCATTTACATTCAAAGCATTTAGATGTATTAAACCTGGGTACATGTGTAGCTTTGAAAGACAGTGATAATAACAGCACTCCAAATGAGCAGAATTTTAAACAGTTAACCTAGAAATCTGTTGTGAATGGATAAAGGTGTGGACTGAGAGATATTTAGAGTTTTGAAGGAAGGTCTCATAGTTCAGCTAGTTCAGGGCATGTAAACAAAAGAATAAAAGAAAGAACTAAACCAGGTATGGAAACGTCTGTGCAAGGGCACAAGGACCAGTAGTCAAAGTCTGAAAGAATTCTACATCTGTTTGCATCCCTTAGAGAGTTTCTGTATTACCATGAATTAAAACAGCCTGTTATGGAAATTTATGCCTCTGCTTACATTCTCTGTCCCACAATTGTTGCACTGAACTCATGTACTTAGTGTTCATGATATACAGATGAGCACTAGACAGAGGGTGTAAAGTGCGGGTACACACTCATCAATCCTGATGCCCATGGTGCCATTGTCCTTTGTCCAAAGTGCTTGGGACAAAAGCGGAAGCTCTGCCTGCAATCAGAATCTTTCCCCATTGACCCAACTGTCCACCTGATTGTAGTGGTGACACATTAATGATAAATTTCACTTTTGGAGCAGTTTAACCAAGAATGGGCCAGATCTTATAAATAAGAAAAGAAAATTTTAAACAGGGGATGGGAGAAGATGACCCCACAGTAAAGAGCACTGGCTGCTCTTCTTGCGAACCAAGGTTTGGTTTCCAGCCCTCACATGTAGGCTGACAACCATCTGTAACTTCAGTTCCAGGGATCCAGTGCCTTTAGGGTTTTGTATGAATGTGGTACACTTACATACATGCAAGCAAAAGACACATCCTCATAAAATAAAAGAAAAAAAAGCAAGGCCAATCTTTTTATGAGGTGTTCTTATTACCCTTAGAACAGAGCTCTTGAATAAAGGAACTCTTCGAATATTTATTGAGTAGTGCGTCAAACATGGTAGCAGAAGGCATGAACTGTCTTTGATCATAAGTTTACAAAGAAAAAGTTGTTCTTCTCACCCTTCTGTTTCAGATCAGCACACAAAGACATGGCAGATGTCATCAACCAGTGTCCCCAGGTTGCCTGAAAACATTTGAGGAAGACACATTGTTAGCAATAGCATTATTATTTTCAACTTCATCACTGTCACATCTTAAGCACATATTGTCCTGAGTCAGATGCATAACTAAGTCACATTTATGGAACATGCTATAAAATTAAAACTATGTGTTTAGTTTAGCCCATAAGAATTAATTGCATCAGGATTCCAAATAATTGTGGGATTGATTAGATTGTTTCCCTTAGGTCAGATAATTTTAAATAAGCTGACTACTCAGTATGTAAACACAAAGAGCACATAGTTCTAAATGTTGTCAAAACATATGACTAACTCCATTTACAAGGTTACGTTTAATATTTAAAGGCTTGTTACAAAGGTAATTCCCATAATAAAAGTCAGTCTCACACCTATGACCAGTTAACTATATTGGAATGCTTCCATTCTGAAAAGGATAGCAAGTTATTTATATATAAATTAACATTTCTTTGAACCATTTTAACCAGAAGAGACTCAGCAAATGCTATCACCTTTAAACTTTTTGCAGACCTTGTCTGCATGGACCTTGTCTATTCAAGATTGCCAGGAAGTAAGGTCTCATTTTTTATAGTATCCACAATTCAAGGAAAACTATGCTAATTGGTTTAATATTTCCAAGACAAATAAGCACGGGTATAGGATCTGATTCTAAATTCAGTACTCTGTAGTTAAATAGAAACAACTGAGAATATCTTTGAGTGATGAGCTGGTTTTCATCTGAGCAGTTGAGAAATATGTGTACACGAAGTGGTGGTAACCAGAAGAGCCACCTTCCTGGCAGGGGTAATTGACATTGATCAACTGAAGAGACTGTTCTGGTTTTAAAAGTGCGCCTATGAACATTATTTGATACCTGGATGACCTTTTGAGCCTCTCTCTCTATCGTGTTATTACTTCAATAAGCACAAGCACAGTAGCTGCAGATTAACACTGGAACGTTGGTTGGCCATGGCATGAAAGTTTTTGGAATGGGGCCTTTGTTCACACAGTCAAGGAGCTCAGGATGACAACTGAGGAGAAGACTCTAGATTGGAAATGAGAGTAAAAACAGTAAAATTGGCCATTAATTAGAGTGTTGTAATTGTCCCCATTCATGTTTGCTGGATATTTATTAGGAATCGAAGCTAGAAGAGCTTCTTTATGAATATATCTTCAGCAGTCCAGGATGCACAAGGAACAGATGATGATAGCTGTGTACTAGTTCCATCAGATTATCACTCAAGGAAATGCATCTACTGGCTATCAGCACTAATGTCCGTGGTTCAACTCCAGGCAGAAGGTTGTCTCTCTTCCAAACTCCCAATCTCTGTAATTAACCAGGGCTGTTGTAAAGCCTCTATGAAAGCTCAATGTATCTCTTGGCCCAGTCTTTCTTTCTTTGTCCCCTTTACTGGGTGCTTGGGGTGCCTCTAGAATATATTACTTATATAAGAACATTGTTCTGTAAATCATTTCTTGGAGAAAATACCTATACAACATATTAAGGAATTAGTAGTGAAAGGCAATAGAATTGGAAATATATTGACTATCTTCAACTATAAAGTTCTAAAGGACTCCTGCTTCATCTTGCTATGCTGTAAATACATTAAGGAGGATCACAATCAAACTTGAAGGAGTAGAATTTGATGTTATTCTTATGTGTATTTTCAGCTGAGTTAGAGAAAACTATATAGGAAGATGTTAGTTTTGTCATAGAAGTATAAATATCCATCTCAAAAGTGCATGATTCCTTTAGTAAGAGTAATGAGGTTAAGAAGTAGGTAAGACAGACCAGGGAAGAGCAGAGGCAAACCTGAGATATAAGAGGAATCAGGGAAGATGAGATCAACATGATGGTAGCTATGAGGGTAAGGTTCATGAAAACCCAGAGAAGCCATTGTTTGCATGATTCGATTTCTGTCAATTACTCTTATTCATCTTCTATTTGACCCCTTTTTTATTCCATTCTTCTGTGTAGGCAAATTCATCCCCCCACCAACTTTGTCCTTTGTCCCATGCATGAGAGAAGCTAACAGTCTCTTGTCCTGTGAAGAAATGTTTGCTGTCTGAGAGTTCATTATTGAAAATGTGTTTTGGTTTGTCTGTGGAGCTGTGATTAAGCTATCATTTTCAGCTTACTTGGCATCCTGTGGTTGTTTGATTGAATTGAGTGGTCTCTTCTGATTTTTGTATCTTTGGTCTAAAAATGGAATGGACATATGCTTCCTGAACCTGTAAGAAATGGTGGAAGGACACACAAAAAGGTACTTAATGCAATACCCAACGGCTCTAGGTATCTTGTTGATAATGCTGAGTGATAAATGGGAATATAAAGTTTTATCTTTACTATTGCATTATAATCTATATGAAGAGTACTTGTATTTTTAATTAACATTATTTGGGAAAAATATCATTTAGTGATTGAATTGCTATTGTATCCTGCCGTACTCAGGGCTCGACATAGATATAGGAGGTATAAAGTTTTCACTTATATTTAATGATTCTAGTACATCAGTTTGATTTACCTTGATGATTCTGAAAAAAGAATAACTAATTTTCAAAAGACCCTTCATTTTCCATGTGAGGATTATCTGGGATTATCTGTTTTTGTTGGTATGTTTGATTACTATCAAAGGTATATTAATCTTTTGATTGATCTGTTATCTAAGCTGTTATTTCATCTACAACCATATTTGAATTATGTCAAGTGGTTCAAAAATTTTATCCTACCTGCTAGTTTTTCCTGGGTAATTATCTAAGATAAGCTGGGCACTGAATCCACTCACTGAAGAGTCCTTTAACCTGCAGTGCCTTCAGATCCCCTCTTCATGTTGGCATTTTCAGAGCAAGCAAATGGAAATATATCAGCCATTAATCCGAAGTTTGGGAGTTATTTTATCTCCCCTGTGATTAGATTTAGCTTCTGCATTTTTTGACAGGAGCATCCAAGTGAAAGAGGGGGCCTGTGAGTTTCTCCCAGAATACCAGATCTGGTAACCTCTGTGCAGGCACACTGTCATTAGGCAGCCAGCTTCCCCAAACCGCTAACCTGATATCTGCCGTTCCGGCTCGAGACAGATGACACTATGGTCACACTAATGGCCAATACACAGCTCAGCCTTAGAGCCAATAGGGGAGGTTCGGGGGTATAAAGGGAAACACTTTGTATGGAATAAACGAGCTTGCTGGCAACCTGCTACTGACTAGCATCTCCTGAAGTCTGAGTCGTTGATTTTGCGCCTACACATATTCGCCCCCCCCCCGCCCCCAGACGGAGGTCTGACCACCTCGAAACACAGCAACATCCCAGGAGTCAGAATGTTGTCTCTTCAGCCTGTTATAACAGGACAGCTAGGTTGTCAGTTCATAACAACCTGGTGATGATGAACTTGGTCAGTTCATGTCTGCACCAGCAGGCAGTCTCCAATACAAAGTCAATATTTTCTCCTGTGTAATTAATTAGTGATGTAAAGAGAAAAGTCTTTGAGATTTTATACATAATTCATTTTCATGAACTACTTCTTAAACAAATGATATCAAATCAATCTGTCATGGACCTAAGGCCAGAGAATAAGTAAAATATTTGGAAGTCATAGAGGTTTTTGTTTAAGTAGTTGAAGCTCCACCGTAGTGAAGTGCTAAAAGCTCAAGACAATTGTTTTCAAGATCAAGACAAGGGTTCGGGGACTGGGCTATTTGTCTCTCAATTCACACACATTTCTGAGTGGCAGGTCCCCTCAATTCATGTGCTTCCTATGTCCTCAAATGATTATGAGAAAGCCCGATGTAAAGATTAAATAAATAAACTTTGAAAACCGGCAATAACAATAAAAATTCTATAGATGAGTGTCATGCTAGAAACATGTTTAGTTGTGTAAACAGAGCTCGGCTGAGGAACAAATGGTAAACGTTACTGAAGTCATGGACCACCTAGACCAGATTAATACTGAAAAAAACACTGGTTTTATTATATGATGTTCTTATATGTAGGGGATATCATATCTATATGTTAAATGTTTATTATATGACATAACACCTGTGAAAGTCACAGATTAAGTGTGGCTTGTAGGAACAGAGGAATATTTTTAGTAA
>NW_008358517.1:2592849-2607925 GCF_000622305.1 Nannospalax galili
TAGATCAGTTTATGAAGTGTTTACTTTTGTTTTGTTTTTTTTTCCTAACAGCTATTCAGTTTATGTACACTAAAGTATACTAGACTGAAGAATGTTGTCAACATGTGTTTTATACAATAACTGTATCCTTTTCGGAAAGGACAAAAGCATTCTTACCGCTAAGCATATCAAAATTTTCAAGAAAATTAAAGGCTACTATATCAATGATGATGACTCATTGTGTCCTGCCTCTGTCTCTTTATTCCAGCTGTGTTGAAGAGCATGGATGAGTTAATATAGGATTTGGACATTTGTATTCATCATAATCGCTTAATAAAATCACTTAATAAATTATCTTATACAGACATAGAGTAATTATCCACCCCCTTAAAGATGTATCATATTTTTCACGGTAACCCACAAAACCTTCCTTGTTACTCCTTTGAAATAAGCACCATATAGTTACCTAGAGTTTCACTGATCCACAGTGGAGCTCCATATCTTATTTTTCTTCCCTAACTGAATCTTCACACACGTTCACCCACCTCTCCTGTCTACTCTTTTTAGGAGACGTGTCCAAACTTTTGACTTTTCTGAAATACTTTAGAAAAGAAGAATTGTTTGGGGACACATAAAATTTAAGTAATTCTCCAAAGGCATATAACATTGGGAACATATCATAACAAAATTTATGGGACAAAACAATTATGAGTGAATTTATAGCAACATCTACACCAAAAAAAAAAAAAAAAAAAAACATGAAATCATAGAGATCATCATGGAACTAAAGAAATAAGAAAACACTCAACCAAAGGCTAACTGAAGGAAGGCCATAATAAAAATCAAAGAAAAAAACTACTTGAAATGGAGCTTTTAAAACTGTAGAAAGGATTGAAATAAAGTTGAGGAGTAAACAAAAATCAAGAAGCTGTTAATTAGCCTATGGAAAAAATAGGTAAGACTCAATATCAGAGCTAAAAAAGACGTTTTCAACAACTTCAGAGCAATCAGGTTGTATAAGAAATTTTACCTGCTGAGACATCATGCCCGGTTAATAAATGCATTTAAAAATTTATTTATTTTTATTTACTTGTGTGTGTGTATGTTCCTACATAAGTTTATGTGTGCCATGGGGGCAAGGGGTAGGGAGCTGTGGAGCTCAGAAGGGATCAGATTTCCTGGAGCTAGAGGTACAGGAGATTGTGAGTTGCCTGGAAGCCAAATTCTCTGAAAGAGGAGAAGCAGCCTGAATCACTCGGGCATCTTGCCACCCCTCCCCAATAGAAAGGGTCATGTGCTTTTTTCTTGGGGCTGGAGATATGACTCAGCATATCTGACTGATCTTGCAGAGGACTAGGGTTCCATTCTAAGTATCCACATGGCGGCTACCAACCATTTGTAACTCAAGTTCAGGGGATCAATACTCTTATGACCTCTCTGGGCAGTGCAGAACATGGGTGCACCTACCTACATGCAAGAAATACACTCACACACATACAAAAAAATAAATACTTGTGGCCCGACTCCCCTCTGGGTTTCCTACATGCTCAAACCATGTAATATATTTTATGTGAGTTTATTAACTTACAAAGGAATGAGTACCCAGTGCCTAGCCCCGTGGCTGCAACTCAGAGCCTACCTTATCAGACAGTGCTACACCCATAGTCATCACTAGCAGTCGCTCACACCTCTGGGGCCAGCAATTGCCACAGGTCCGCAGGAGTCAGTCCATTCTGTCTTTCAGCTGCTGAGAGGCTGGCTGAGCATCCCCCACACCACCCGCGTTACCCATGACTCATGGCTTCTGACCCAAAATGGTTCCCAACAGCCCCTTCACAGTCCACACTCTACATCAGCCTCCGCCCACTGGAGGAACTAGCCAATAGGGAAACACTCCTCCCCTTTCCTCTGCTCTTACAACCTTCCTGTCCATCTTCCACTAAAGTCCCCAAGCCTTGGAGGGAGTGATAGATGTAGGGCAATCTCTCTTGTATCATGGCAAGATACTGGCTTCTTGGGCCTCCCCATTAGTCATCTTTAGGTCATGGCCACTGAGCTATCTCAGTGGTGTTTCTTCTACTATAAAGACAAATGGAAGGAAGTAGACACATTTAAACAAACATGAATATAAATACAAATGCCTAGACAATATCCCAGTAGGAGTACCATACTCATTAAACCATATACTACGATGGCTTCTCCAGTAGGGCCTGTAGCCTGTCTTGACGCAAGACTTTGGCCTGGTCTACAGCACCCAATGTGTGTTTCACCCCTAGGAGTGGGCCTTATCTAATTAGAAATTTCTCAGTTATATGTGTGTTGGTCAAGCCATTATTGCACTTGCAGGTATTGCTTGGCATGTCCACTGTGTGCAGCACGTGGGGTACATCATTGAGTAGAATTATAGAGGATCCTTTCTTCCCCAACCATCCACATCAATATGAATGTCATCCATCCAGTAGCATGGAGATTTTTTCTTGTTTTGGCTTAGTCTCAGTTCCATCCCTTCTTCTCCCATGCTCAAAAGAAGCAGTGTCCTCACCAGCATGGCCTTACCAAACTTTTTATTAATGGCAATAGTCTTGGTGAATTGGAGGACCTCAAGGATCTTTCTCTGACCAACAGCTCATAGGGGGGCAACCCACCCCTGGTACTGTAGATTTTCTTAACAGTGATACAGCTTGGGAGTCTCTATCCTCATCTTACCCAACCTACATAAAACTCCCAAGAATCTTATAGATATAACTTGCCTTTGCTTCTTCAGGTATCTTTCAAATGAGTTTCACATCTGTAAAACATTCAAAGGAATGTTAACGTTATATTTTAAATGACTCATAGGCAAGGTTTCACAAAGCATGGAAAGGTTTTGTACATTTGTATTAACTGTTTTCTCCATTGATCCTTGTTAGGCACCTTGTTAGGATGGGTACAAAGCATTAATTTTACCATTTTTAGTTATCCCTTTGGAGTCATTTTGCACTTGGGGGATTTTACATGGTGTCTTTTTATATTCTTTTATTCTTGATACACTTTCAGGTGTTGGCTCCATTTGCCTGACCCTGCACTGGGCTAAGGAGGTAGAGGGCTTCTCCTGTCCCCGCTGCACTTGTGGGTTCCCTGAGTCAGGCAGGCTCTGGGTCTGCCTCCTGACTGTAGCCATATCTGTCATCTTCCCATTGACCACACCAGGTTGCTGAGGGAGAACTTGGTGGGAAAACCTGCTTCCACCCCTAGTATAGCTTTATCAGAAGAGAAATGCATCTTATTTAATCCTTGGGCATTCTTACCCACCCCTTGTACAGTTTTTATTCTTCTAATGTCCTTCGTAAACTGTTCTTCTGGTTTTAAAGCCTTCCAGAAAAGCCTTAGTACCGAATTTGGTTTTCTATCATTTTTTTCTCTGGGGGTTTGAGCTTGACATAAGCCTTTCCACATTGTCAACAAGTAACCCAAGTGGACCATTTCCTCTGTATGGTCTTTTATATATCTTTTATAGGGTGTTCTATTATTTTACAGACATGTTTTACATGCTGGTCAGAATTATTTAGATTTGCCAAAGCCTCTCTCACTTTATAAAGATCCTGTCCCATGAAAGGGCTTAGTAAAGCCATTAAAGACCCATACCATTTTCAAGGTCTCAGTTGAATTATCTCTGGTGAACACAGTCTCATCTGGCCCAGTGAACTGAATATCATATATTGCTTTTCTCATACCTAGTACTATCAGTAATACCTGCCCCTCCTTTATAGTCCTCCAGCCCCTGCTAATCATGTTGGTCTTCCTTGGTGACCACCATGTATCTTTAATCCCTTCAACCAGCCATCCCATTAAGGACTGCTCCCCCACCTGCATTGGCCTAGGTTGAACAGCCTATATCACAAGGATGGATGGGTGGTTCTATAACTCAGCTGTGAAGCTTCTGAAAGACTTTGAAGTCATTTGCTCCCATGTCCCATACTCTCACAAGCCATGTGGCCAGGGGCTCTCTGCTTGCTTGCTTGTAAGTTTTTCCTAGTTTTAACAGTTCTAGCATGGAATATTTCCTAGCTACAGCAAAGTTAGCTTTTTTTCCTTTTTACTATTATCTTTCTTTTCCTCTGAGTCCTTGGACTTTACATAAGTCAAAGTGTCCTGCCTTTGTTCTCTCTCTCTAGCTCTGTAACTGAGTTTGCCAGTTCAGCCATTTCAGCTCTCCCCACCTGGGGCACAACTTTTGTCATGCAAAATGGACACTTTTTCTCTCTCTCTGGGCACTCCCTTTGAGTCCAGAGCCCATGGAAGATTTTCTAGCCTTCAGGTAACCTTTAACAAATCTTCACATACCTGCAACATATCCCCACATTTACAGTATAGCTGTGGCCCATGGTTCTGCATGGCTGGCCTCTTTTTAGTTACAGATTTCATGATCCATTGTATAACCCATATGACTATCCCTAACCCCATTAAGCATATGGATCTTGATTGTCTTCTCTCCTGGATCTGGGACTCAGAGCCCAGCTGACCCTCCACAGGGGCAGCTGGAACATCACTGCTTTCTGAGGCCCATATCCCCAAGGCTGTAGTTCCTTTATCTGGCCAAACTATGCCAGTTTTGTGGCCTGACTTCCCTCTGTGTCTCCTGAGCATCAGACACACCATATAATATATTTTATGTGAGCTTATTAACTTACAAAGGAATGAGTACCCAGTGCCTAGCCCCGCTCCACAACTCGACTCATAGCCTGCCTTATCAGACCGTACTATACCCATAGTCACTGCTAGCATTCTCTCAAATCTCTGGGGCCAGAAATTGCCACAGGTCCACAAGAATCACTCCATTCTTTCCTTCAGCTGCTGAGCGGCTGGCTGAGCGTCCCCCACACCATCTGGCTACCTGTGGCTCATAGCTTCTGTCCCACGATGGCTCCCAGCAGCCCCTTCATAGTCCACACTTTGTGTCAGGCCCTGCCCATTGGAGGAACTAGCCAATAGGGAGACAATACTGAATAAAATATTTTAAAAAGCTTCATGTGTGCCTTTCTATCCACTATAATTAACTAGATATAGAAATTATGCTAAAAATTTAGACATACCTTTAAACCTTTCTATAGAACTGGGATAGAAGAATATTCTTCAACACAGTAAAGCATATACAACAAACACACAGACAGAATTGCATTAGGTAGTAAAATGTTAAAGCCCTTGACCATAGAATCTGGAAGAAGAAATCTATATCCAACCTCACAACTTCGATCCACTTCTAGTTCTGGAAGCCCCACGAAGAGAAAATATGCCACGAAAGCAAAAAAGGCATGCCAACTGGAAAAGTAGTTAAGTTATCCCTGTTCGTGATTGCGTATTTGATGTATAGTCTTACACATGGAAACATATAACAGTAACTAAAGTACTTAGATGTAAGTCAGGAATTCCATATATTGACAGTTTGCTCTCATTTTCCCAGTGAGGCCTCTCTCTCAAAAATTTCATGATGTATTCAACAATATTTTGGCCTCACAGTGGTAAAATTGAATTTGGATGAGACAGAAGAAAACAATTGAAGAGAAAGAGAGAGAGAAACACTGTGCAGCATGAATGAGAAAAGACTGCCCCAAACACCACTTCCTCAGTTCTGCGTTCTATTCAGCCATAAGCATCAAAACAGATAAATTGCAATTTCATGGTATTTACTTCTTACAGGCCAAGAGTCCTAGGAAGCCTAGTAAAAGTTTTTACATTTCTTGATATGTTTCTTTGATTTGAGGTTTCGGCACGAGCACGCGGGCACATGCACCATGGGACAACTTTCAGTAGTGATTCTCTCTCCCGCATGTGTTTATAAGAGATAGAACTCAGAACCTTAGGCTTGGTAACAGATCCCAACCCCATCTCCCCAGCCTCCAAAATTTTAGATCAGATGATTGATTCATAAAGTTATCTGTAGCTATGTTGGGATGTGCAGTCATGTTGAGAAAAATGGGAATCACTAAGTTCTTCCTCGGATGAAGCATAGACTCCTGAATCCACCTGATACTCTGAAGCACCTAGAATGTAATGTGAATGTACTTGGCATGCATGAAACCATCTTTTCCTTTAATTGAGTACCATGAAAGGAAATATACTCAAACACTGGATGTAGTGGTATTTGTTAGAATTTAAGAGACTTAAGAACATTCTATTTTGAAAGAATAGCTCAGTGTTACACAGTAATACATATAATCCCAGAAAATGGGAAACTGAGGCTGGATGATCTGAAGGTCCAGGCCAGCATGAGATATATAGTGAAACTTACCTGAAAGAAAAAAAGCCAGGAGAAAAAGTAGGAAGAAGGGAAAGAGGAGGAAAAGGAAGAGGAGGAGGAGAAGGAAAAGGAGGAGAAGGAAACTGAATTACTGAGTCTTTCTTATATATATATATATATATAATATGTATTAGACATATAATCTTAATATGCAGAAATAATTCCCATGAAATTCTAATAACAAATTTAATGAAAATAATCTTTGAATACTCATACTGTTATCTTGTGTTATCTTGGTTATTCTGTCTGGCACACACCTCTATATTCCCTTATTCTTTCACATTTAAATATTGTTCCCAGTTCAGAATAGTTAAATTAATATTCCAATCAGCATACATTTTGCTTCTTTTCAAATAACAGTACCTTTTCCATTGATGATTGATGAATATTCTGTTGTTCTTGGATAGATTTACCAAGTGTAATATTTTTTAAAACTATGTATTTAAATTCTGAACAGTAAATGTATGTATAGTTTCTTTCACATGCCCTGCTATTTTCTCTCCTAAAGCTGAGTGCATGCCACTGAAGATGAGACATAATTTATGTAGAACTTGCAGATTTTTCTATTCTGAATAATAGTGACAGTGTTATCAAAGTACACATAACACCTTGTTTTGGAGACTAAGTCCCTAAAGAAGACGATGCATAATGATGTATAATACTCAGTTCCAAAGAAATGGGTTTGCTTTCTGATTTTGTCAGGATTTAGGGCAAGTTGTTAGCAGTTCACTGAAAAACTGTAAAGACTTAGGAAGTGGGCGACTCATCCTCCAGAACATACGTCTTCTTCAGAACTGTTTCTACGTTACTTTGTGAGATCTTTTTATGAATAGAGCACTGAAATTTTGTGCTTTGTTGACCCCTGGGAAACAGAACCTCAGCTAATATCGTGCGTTGGTGTGACACTGACAGACAAGGTTGTTTTATTGAAAGCTGCTGTGATGCTCATAGCTAGAACACACTGTTGTCCTGGTGAATGTGAACAATCTCACCGAACATCAGAGCATCAGGTGACTTTGAGGGGGTAATAAGAGAGACAAAACATGGTCACTGTGTAACCTGTGGAATGTCAAATGTCTTGTTCTGTCTGCTAAAATGAGTCACTGCTGAAACTACACCTACCCCTTTCTGTACATATGATCTATGGAAGTACTCAGTCTTTGAACTTCCCTGCTTCCTGATTGCATTTGAACCCTAATTTCCTGGTTTCCTCCCTGGATTTACTCAGGAAGACATCACATCTACAATAAATATTTCCAGTGTCCTTTTCTTTAGGAAACCCATACTTTCCTATGATGTATACATCAGAAAGCATAATAAATCTAGCTTGGTCAACAGTCATCATGTCATATTCCTGGCCTTTTAAGAGGTCTTTGTCAGCTAACATTGCTCTAACAATAAACAATGCTGGCATTTTGTGATAACGCTTCTGGGAATCTAAATGGAGAGTTTTATATAAATGTGGCTCCAGCATAGGGCTCATATCACTGTTACATGTTCCCACCACTTCATAATATTTCTTGAAAGTATATGCTTTAGTAAAATATTTATACAATAGCTTTTATGTTTTAAATCTTGTCACAAATATGCTTTTATCCACAGGCCACATAATTTTAGTTAAGTATCTGAGAAAACAGTACGTGAATGAAATGATGTGCCTTGTTCAGGTGTAGTGCCACACACACTTTTTATGTATACTGTTACTGAGTTTTAAGCATTTCATATAATAAACCTTAATCAAATTTAGACCCTCTCCACCATCTGAACAAGCCCATAGCTTTTCCATCAGATTTAATGCATTCTGTCATATATGTTAAGTTCTATCCAGTCAGGAATACCTTACAATACTCACCAACAAAGCTTCTTTTTGCAACAGATGCAGGCTGATACAGAGTTTTACAACTGGTCACACACAAAAAATACATGTCTCTGAGATGCCCAGCCCTAAGTGACACATCTACAGTGTAACTTCTGCACCTAAGGCTCACAAGACCTAGTGGAACAGGGGGTAGAGAGAATCCTACTACATCCCTCAACTATCACCAGTGAAGCTTCCGCATACAATGGCAGATACTTTTAATCCCTGCACTTGGGAGGCAGAGGCAGGTAGCTCTCTGTGAGTTCTATGACAGCTAGGATTACATAATTAGAACCTATCCCCCAAATTAATAGGACTTAAACTTTGCTAGCTTGTGAACCTAATTCTGTTGATATTAAACAACCATGATTATTCTTTTTTGACATTCAAAAAATATTATAAACATATATCAAGTTGGTTTGAAACTGAACTATGAATTCACGACTATTAAATTTTTACACTAAAATATATCATTTTCATGTTTATATTATGATGTTACAGGCAATAAGATGACCATATCAGATAATCAACTGTTATGTTCCAGTTTGTATTTAACCAAATTATTTGGTATTGGTCATGGAAAGTGTCTTTTGCTCACATTTACAAAATTAAATTTGTTGGAAGCTCTCTTTACTTGTAGCTAAATGAAGATGTCATATGGAGAATTTGGAGCATCAGAGATCATTTATGTATCCTTAAATGTCACCTATGAATATTTGAGCAGACTGAGATGGCTATCTTTCCTTAAACAGTCAATTCTATGACTCTCTATAAACAAGAGAAAAAAAGCATTTTATATAAACAATGTGCGAGAGGTTAAAGAATCTATAGCTTTATCAGCAAAGCATCTGTAGGATTATTGATTATCCTATTAGATCATATTGAATTGTTTTGGGGAAAAAGAAAACCTCATTGATTTTTCTATAAGTTCTTATTTTAAATGAAACAAAGTACAACACAATACTCGCAAGTAAATGGCATCCTAAAAAGTCACACAAGATTCATTCAGATAGTAACTAGCATGCTTAAAAATAAAATGATAAATGTTATAATCATGTGTGGGGTCTCTCCCTCTCCTCGCGGGTCATTGGCCACCGGTCCATGAGGACAAGGGGAGCAGAAGCGATAGTGGGGTCAGGACGGCCAGCGAGCACTGACAGGAGAAAGCCCTTCTGGGGAGGCAGGTTCAACGACGCAAACAGCTCCAGATTCAGTGAGACAGTTCTAGATTCAGTGAAACAGCTCCGTTTATTCAGTGGGAGAACTGGGGAAAATATAGTGTGGAGGCAGTAGCCAAAGCCTCAGCTGATAGGTGCTCATAGTATGCTTTATTTACGTGTGGCAGTGGGCTCCTATCATCCCACTACCAGGCAATGCCTGATTATCATATAGAAAAAACCTAGGGGTAGTTTTTACTCCAGGTAACTATGCCAAAGGTCATGTTCCAAATAAGGTCAGGCATCCATGCTTGGTGGCACTTTCCAGGTAAGTCAAGAAGAGAGCAGGAGGCCCCCTGCTGAAAAGGGGAGTCCTTCCATTTGGCGCCGAGCCCCTTAGAGCTATCAGGACATGGAGGACTACAACCCTAACAGCAGGGTTTCCCAACAATCATGTGTTCATAGCATAAGCCTTTGGCTTTTACATAATGTCTTATGCTGTAACTGCACATATATGGATGTCTATGTAGCTTTCTGAGGTGAACCAAAGAACAGAAATTCCACGCATAACTTATTCATTTTGGTACAGAATAAAAAGATCTATTAAACACAGGAGATAATTCTCACTAGGGCTCAAAAAGTCTGAATGACATAATTGTTTCTTGGTTCATCCAATGACATAGAATGTATAACGCATGTATAATGTAATGTAATGAATGTATAATGTAATGTAATGAATGTATAATGTAATGTGCGTACCTACATCTTCACTATCAATAAATATTGCAATGTATATAGCTACTAATCTGCCTGATCTGGTTAAAAGTTAGTTTGCTTCCAGGTTTTTGACTCCAATATGTAAGACTGTCACTTACAGACCTATTCCAATAAAATTGTTTTGATTCAGAAGAGAAAAATAAGTTAAAATAACTGGACAAATGAATAAAATAAAGATAATGTATTGTTTTAAATGTTGGAAGAACAGATATAGTCTAAGTTGGAACCTTATGATTGGAAAAAGATATTATAGCACATTATTTTAGAATATATTTTAGAGATTTTATACAACAATTGAATTCAAGATGTAAACATTAACGGAAATTTTGATACTACCTTATCCATGTATGATCTGTTTACTAAGATATTTGGTAAATGTATCTGGAAAGTACAGAAATGTTCAGCTGTCTTTGACAGTCTTTTTTATTGCCCATGAGTAGATATACTTCCTAGAACATTACATTCTTGTCCTAAGCTTATAAAATGTTCATAAGCTTCATATGTGAATTAAGCAAATGTATCAGAAAGCTGTTGAAAAATATGCTAAATTGCCTGCTTTCACAGAGGTGTTTTATAATCCCTCTTTCTAATCTCATCTGGTTGCTCAGATTTATCATGCATTATAGCTGTCCCAATTTAATTAAAGCCATTCACTATGACTACACTCTGTTTTTGTGGTTCTTTGGAACTTGTTTGAGCGTTCATCTTATAGACCCATTTATTTCTTATAGCTCCAACAACTGCCAAGAATTCCAGCATGCTTTCTTGCACAAACTTCTATTTCCTTTATTTTGTTTACACTACTCCATGTTAATGTATCAGTATACTACTTCTTTATGAACACTCATCTAGATCATCAATTTGAAGTTAATGTAGTTCAAGGTTTATTATAATTACACTGTCTACCTTGCTGTCATACAATCTGCCACACATTAACTAACCAGCAACTCTACTGAACTATACAAAACTGGAGTAGCCTTGGCTTCTAAATATCCAAAGATTGCTTTGATTGCTTTTTCCATTATTTATTCACACAGCCTTAGACTATATATATGATCTCATGTTTAGATTTTAAATTGTCATTATGTCCATCAGTCTAATGCTAGCTGATTTAAATGTGAAAGCACCATAAACATATGCTCATAGAGTTTACTTTCTCCTGCACGCTTGCTAACATACTCAGTGTGTGCACTCATGCAGACACAGAGCAATCACTGGGTATAGAAAAAAAAAACCCACAAAATGTGTGAGGTCTGCCACATGACTGTTTTGAGGATTCAGAAGTGTCATGCTTCCCTAACTCTAAACATAAGTGTTGAATTTGATGTACTTCACAGTAAGCAAGTATACACATTGTTTACAAAATGTCTTATCCTTTACTAGTAATAAGTAAGAGAAAAATGTTTGATTTTGTTAAATTTGATGATATTTTATGGTTAATAAACACACCATATTTAGATATTATAGAAAAAGTCTCAAAAGGATGCCTCATATAAGAATCTCTAACTGTGTAAGAGGTCATAACCAATCTCACATGCAAATTGAAATCATTATTAAAGTTCAAGGACAGATTAAACTTCCACACATAAAATACTAAAGCCAAATTTTGTGTACACACTGAGTACATCAGCAAGCGCCCAAAGAAGAGTAAATTACATGAACATATGTCCACGGTGCTTTCACATTTAAGTCAGCTAACATTAGGGTGCCAAATATATGTGACAATTTATGATCTAAACATAGAGATGTAAAATAGAAGAGGTTATAATTATGGTAGTCTACAACTATTGTAGTAATTGTTTTGTTGGAACATATTTTTGGCCATCAGGATAGCATTTTTGACAAAGCACCAATAACAATGGTTCAATTAGCTACACACAGTGTGATGCAATGTATTTATGTGGCAGAGGAAGTGATACATAAATTGCAGAGATAGTTCAGGCATATATTAACTGAATCTTCTCATGTGATTGTCCAATGCTTATACTGTTCAGTGAAGTTTTCTCACATCTCTGGAGCAGAGCCACTGTAGAACATTCGAACCATTACTTTCAATTCACAACCTCCACTTCAGTCCATTTCCTGAGTGCTGAATTCAGAGCCATTGATTCTTGCGACGCTCTGCCAGTTTTCTCCCACATAGCTTATTCAGACCATATGCATCCAACTGGGTGTTATTTTTGGACATCAACAGGACTCTAAAAGCAAAGATAGTTTAAGAATGAAGTTTGTAATTTGAAGGACTGGGATTGCTCCCTGGAGTCACAGTTAACCACACATTAAATTACATAGAAAAGTCAAATCTAGTAAAGACAGTCAGGCTGCCTCATGTCTTAAAATCATGCTCTACAGTTCTTGTATATTATTCCACAAAAATATTATTTTTCTATGTTCATGATGTAGTTTCTAGTAATAAACATTTTCACAATTTATGATATATATTTAAGAATTTTGTATATTCTATAAAGTACAAAGGTACACAGCTTATGTAATGATTACATTTTGCTTAGTATTTATAATTATATGTGACATATTTTGCAAAGGTATTAAAGAAGTAAGTTTTACACAGAATACAATATGAAATATAATTAAAATTATATGTCAGAGTAATTTTTTTTCTTTTTAGCCTTTAGGTAGTATTTTCCTAAAAGTATCCACTTTTCCTGAAAAAATTCAAGTGAGTCATTTCATCCTGATGATTGTTTTTTGTCAAGTACATTGAATTATATACCCCCCACACATACAACATTTTCTATATACATGAAGATCTATGTATGTTTTTATTAGGCCAAGATAAGATTAGAGGAATGGCAAACACTGAAACAAATGTATTTATGTATTGCCAACTTTTAGTCAATATGCCTTAATTTCACTTACTTTTAGTACATTTTCATGTTGTCTTGTTTATCACTTTGTAGTACTGGCTTGAACTCACGGACATGAATTTGTTAGCTAGTGCTCTACCATTGAATTGTATTCTTGTCTTCTTTATTTAGTCTCTGATTTTTGCTTTTTTTCTTTGATATGGGCTATCTCTGATTATGCCAATTGGCCTCCACTCTGTTCTGCCTGCCTCCCCCTTCTGAGTGCTATGGATGACAAGTGACTGTCATACCAGGCTATGTTATTCTCACATTTTAAAACTGAATTTTCAATATACTCAATAATACTGAAAACACATACACACACATACACACACACACACATGGGCATGTGCGCATGTGCACACGCACAAACACACATTTTATTTAATAGTATAATGGATGAATGAAAAAGAAGTTTGAACTATGTAAGCTATGAATACCCATGTGTCCTCCTGTGCTACTTTGACGAAGCAGTACTCCATGAATGATTTCATAGTTCTGCACTGTCAAGCTTTTCTGTGGAAAGACTGTATAAAACGTGTTAATTCGATTAACCCTGTTGTTGATATATTTGACTTGAGAATTGGTTGAAATAAGAAACAATCTTGCATCTTTCAAATCTTTAAGGTTAATTTGAGTTTTTGTCATGAATGGGAAGAGAGATGTCAGATGCTGCTGGCTTTTCACCAGCTGATGGCACATGAATTGGCAAAGAGAACATTCTCTGGACCTTTCTAGTGAACAATGTTAACTGGTGAGTTTCTGGCCTTACTGTATCTACTCCATGATCTCCTTCCCTTTGAGAATTGAAGAGATAATATCATTAATTTAAAAATGCTTCAATGTAAAAATTTTAAATGATAACAGAATTATTTGAATAATAGATATAATTTTGCATATAATTTTATGCCATTTACCTTTAGAAATATATAAATATTTTTAAAACATAATTTATAAATCATAACTAAAGATAAGTTGAGTATTTTATATGAATTAATGAAATTCAATTCTTTTGGGTATGAGTGTTATGCCTGCATGTAGGTAAATGGACCCGTGTCATGCAGTGCCCACGGAGGACAGAAGAAGCTGTCAGATCCCCTGGAACTGGAGTTACAGACAGTTGTTAGCTGCCGTGTGGGTGCTGGGATTCCAATTCGGATCTTCTGCAAGAACAGCCGGTGTTCTTAACCACTGAGCCATTTCTCTAGCGCCCCCCACCCAGCAGGGGTCTTTTTTTTGTGACAGGGTCTCCCTATAGTGGGGTTGGCCTGGAACTCACTATGTAGAGCAGGCTGCTTTGAGCTCACAGAAATCTGCCTAGCTCTGCCTCCTGAGTTCTGGGATTAAAAATCTGAACCACCATGCCCAGCAAAATTCAATTCTTAATTAAAACCATAATGTAGCGAATAGTCAAGGAATAGAAGCAGTAATTGATAATTTTTCTGCAATTAATAAAGGAAATAATATAGATTATTACAAACTATCCACAAAGGTAGAAAAAAATAAGAACTCCCCTATTCATTTCACGAGGTCAAAATATGTAGCATTTCTATGAGACAATATAGTTATGTTTTAATGAAAAAAAAATAGTCTGAAACCAGGTGTGAGAGGCAGAGGCAGGCAGGATCTCACAGGAGGCTGAGGCAGGCAGATCTCTGTGAGTTGAAGACCATTCTGGCCTCCATAGTGAGTTCCAGGCTAGCTGGGGCTGCAGGAGACCTTGTCTCAAAATAGAAAAAGAGAGGGAATGAATGAAGGAAGGAAGGAAGGAAGGAAGGAAGGAAGGAAGGAAGGAAGGAAGGAAGGAAGGGGTCACAGGAAAGGCTTAGTGATCTTATTTACATTATAAACAATAATCTTTTGATTGCAAGATTGAGTAAATGTCTTTAGATTGTGTCCATACTGTATAACCAGTACCACAAAAAATAAGCTTGATATAGTCCATTGTAAAGTCACGATGGACATTAAAAGAAAGACAAAAGCAGTCAATAACTGTAAAAAAATAAATAAGTAAACAGGCATTTTTAAACAAAACAAGATAGAGTATGACACAAAGAAGCTGAAAAGGAAAATTTTTACATATGTAACTGTTTCCCATTAAAATCTACTAATGTAACAAAGTAATTAACAAAGTAATGTGAAAAATATGCACATCAATTTGAGA
>NW_008358517.1:2608001-2610241 GCF_000622305.1 Nannospalax galili
TATTTTGGTCTTTTTGAGACAGGGTCTCCCTGTAGCTCCAGCTGCCTGGAACTCACTCTGTAGACCAGGCTGGCTGGGATTAAAGGTGTGTGCCACCACGCCCAGCAAGGATATTATTTTTAACTGATAAGGGTTATCTAAGCACACCAAGGGCCTGATTTCAGATATTTGGTACTCATATAAAATGCGTGTGTCATAGTGTGTTATAGTTCCAGAACTGGATCTGGAACCTGTTAGTAATCAGCTTAGCAAATAATTGAGCTCCAGGTACAATGAGAGAGCCTTTCCAAACGAGTAAAGTGAAGAAACAATTGAGGAAGACACCCGAAGTTTATCTCTGACCTCCTCACGCACAGGTGTGCTCCCACCACCTCATTACACAAAGCTTATGTGCATCAATCAGCCAGCTCCTGAATAGTGAAATGTTCAGTGCTTGCTTTCTGATGACATTTGAAGATAAACACATCCATTTGCCAAGTTCTGCAGCACCTTTACATAATTCCTACTTGTTGTGATTGAAAGTGGTGAATAAAAGTTGTAATGAAAAGCAATGAAGCCGTCTTCAGATAAAGTGGTTTCACAAAATACAAATGAGGAAACATCGTATCACTTGATCATGAATTTACTCAGATTTTTGTGACACCTTTGATGAAGTATAGCATCTTAAAGAGTAAGAAAGATAAATAGATACAAATGCTGTTATATTTTACATTTTCTGGTTGTAAGAATATTTGCATTTGTCAAAACATATCAAACCTACATATTTCAATCTATTTACGTTGTTTTCATATTATACATAAATAAAATGTATTTGGAAAATGTGAATATGACTACTTAGTGCTATGTGTTAACTTTAATTTTCAGTCCCCAATCTGCTAGGTCATTGAATTATTTCATGTCAGATATAAGTTATTGAGTTACTTATGCTATTTCTACAATATTTCTCTATAATGAAAGATATTTATTTTAATTTTTCATTTGTTTAGCTTGTGATAATGTCTGACACTACAGCTTAGACTGTCCTTGAACTCATCATCCTCTTGCCTCATCTTCCTGAGTACTAGGATGAACAGCATGCCACACTACACCTGCATTTAGTTGATTTATTATGGTAGCATAAAGCTTCTATAAATGATGCTCCTTCTATATTCCAATGTCCAAAGAGGGAAAGATAGAAAAATTCCCAGTCACAACAGCAATCGTTCCACATTTTAATCTACTGTCCTACACCGTGGACTCTGAGTGATTCTCAGATACATTTTTATTCATAACCGAGCATGTATCCCTCAGAGAACTGCATACACATTACTGTTCTATAAGATACCTGAAGTCCTAATTTTCCTCTGTTTCTAGTTCAGACAAGCAGGAGCATCAATGGGGTGCTAAGGTGCATTTACAAAGGCCACACTCTGGTGACTAGCTGCAGCAGTTATGCCCTTTATGCAGGGTGCAGATAAGGTACACTTCCTCCTTTTCTCTGTTTAATGGAACGTCATACCTTCAACTTCAAAGCAAGGCTAGGAAGGAGTTTGAAACACTGAAATTAATTATTTATTATTATTATTATTATTATTATTATTATTCAGAAGGAGTTTATCTTTGACTCAAAGGTCATATATAAAATGAGGGACCTAGGAACTGCCACAGAGGTAAACATTTGTTGTGTAAGGATGGGGGTCAGATTTCTGATGCCCAGAACCCATGTAAAAGCTCAGTAGGCAGCGAGGTCATCTATATAGTTAGTCACAGAGCAGAAGGCAGGGATAGGATCCCAGGATGTGCAGATTAGGTAGACTATCCAAATTGGTGAGCTCTGGGTTCAAGTGAGATAAGACCTTGCTCCAATACATAAGTTGAAAAGCCACTGAGGAAAAGAGCCAACATCTACATATAGCCTGTATTTGCACATAAATATGTGCACATGCTTTTACATATACATGTACGTATTCATACACTTTTAAATATGCAAATACAGAGGTGCACACATTCATATATATGTGAATAAAATAATCATTAGTTTAGGAATTGAAACTATAGCTTAGTGGCAAAGAACATTCCTAGCACATGGGAAGCCATTTACTTGATCCCAGTACTATATTACATTGAAGACATTATGATCATGTGATCCACTAAATCCCTGCAGAATTTATGGTGACTGTAACATTTAAAGTAATATTAGAAATACTAAAAATATTACTACTACTACTACTACTACTACTACTACTACTACTACTACTACT
>NW_008358517.1:2610269-2649681 GCF_000622305.1 Nannospalax galili
ACTAAATAATACTTGAAATAATGATTTCTTGAGTTTTACCTATTTGCCCTGACCTTGGTCTAATATTAAGTGAGCTCATGGGTGAATTAAGGGACAGGATTTTCTTGCTTTTCATAGCTTAAAGAAAAAATGAATTTTAGAAACTAAGAAGTTGTATATCCTCTTTAATCTAAATGCTGATCTTTCAAGTGCAGTTTTGAAGGCCATCTAGTTGACTATGTTATCATGTTCAGGAAGGAGACCTCATCTTTTTTGTCAACGTATATTTTTATTGAACTTTTGTATAGTTCATAAAAAGACATCTTTTTCATCTTTATATTGCCTTCCACATTTGCACCCCCAAAACCCTGCCCACTAGATTCCATGCATTCTGTCATATATATTAAAAACTATAAAGGCAAATTTGTGTACACAGAAGTCCCTCAGTGTGAGTCCATCCACTGGAGTCTAGTCAGCCCATCTAATGTCACTCCTTTAAAGAATATCCACTCTCCCACACCCAGGAATAATAATCTGCAATAGTTCTTGGACTAAGGTTGAGGCTTACTGCCCATTTCTCCAGTTCTATGTTAAGGTTTTGTCTGATTGAGCTTGCATGGTCCTTGTGCATGACACATTACTGAAACTATTGCTGTAAGTTCATATCAGCAAGTTTCCAGAGCCATGGAATGTTGTTTCCTTATGAACATGCACTAACTCTGGCTTTTAGAATCTTTCCATCCCCTCTTCTGCAATGGTCCCTGAGTTATGAGTGGATAAAGTTTAATATGAGCCCAATCCAGGAACATGCTCTCCACAGTCCCTTATTCTCCACACTTTGGCCAATTGTGGCCTTTGTGTGCAATACATTCTGTTTAATGAAGAAGTTTCACTGGTGAGAGTAGAGAAATGCATTAATATTCTCTCTCCTCCTGTTCTATTATGATCCATGAGCCTCAACTGCAGAGATTCTATTGTAGATGTGTCACTTAGAGCTATGCATCTCTTTTGTACTTCTCTTCTTGTGATCAGTTGTAGAACTCTGTAATAGCTTCCATCTTTTGTAAAAAGAAACTTCTTTGATGAGTGGTGAATGGCATACTTGTTTATAATAATCCATATTTAGCATACGGTAAGAAATTACATTTGTATACGGATAGAACAACGTAGGGTTTTCTCTAGGATCTATGACCTCTCCAGCCATGTGTAATTGACTATGTTTACAGGGCCACACATGAGTCCCTCTCACTGAGAGATCTTTAAGTCCAATCAAATAGTTGTTGATTTACTCCCAAGATAAAAGTGTCACTACTGCACCAGTATAGTTTTTTTGTTTGTTTGTTTGTTTGTGCCCATGATTGGTGGTTATTAGGCTTTAAACCTGGGAATGGACCGCTGACATATTTTCTTTCTTAGCAGCTTTCATAGTATCCTGGAAAACTATGTAGAAGGATGAAATTCAACCTTTGTCTTTCACCCTGCATAAAGGTCAATTCCAAATGGAGAAAAGAACTCAATTTGAAACTTCAAACTGTTAGAAGAAAATATAGGTTTAGGAAAGAACTTTCTAAGTTAGACATCAGTTGCTCAGGAATTAAGGAAAACAATCAACAAGTGGGACCTCACTAAAATTTTTTTTACAGCAAAAGGAACAACCAAGGAAATGAAGAGGAAACTCAACTGACTGGAAGAAAATCTTCATTTACTGCATATCTGACAGAGGATTAATATCCATAATGTACAAAGAACTCAAAAAACTAAGAAATAAAAAGATGACTCAATAAAAGGATGTAAACAGGGGGTTCTCAAAATAAGAAATAATGACTAAGAATCTTAAAAAGCGTTCAATATCCTTAGCAATTAGGGAAATGAAAATCAAAACCATCCTAAGATTTCACTTTACCCCAGTAAGCATGACTAAAATTAAGGAAACAAATGATATTAAATACTGATGAAGTTGTGGAGAAAGGAGAACACTCTAACTGCTGATGGGTTCGAAAACCTGTGCAACCACTATGGAAAATTCTTAAAAAGCTAAAAAATGAATCTACCATATGATCTGGTTATGTCACACCTCAGCATATACTCAAAGGACTCATCCTACTCTAGAAATGATACCAAGAGGGAAATTGGGGAAATGAAGGCATTAAATAAGGCAGGGGGGACACAAGAAACTATGGGGTAAAAGAGAATAGGGAAAGCAAGAGAGTGGAGAGAATAGGAGACATGTTAATCAAGGGGAAAATGAGAGAAGTGTGGGCGTTTTAACCGGGGAGGGAGGAGGGAGTGTGGACAGGAAGAGAGAAAGGAGAGATAAATAAAGCTTAGGTGGTGTGAAAACCCAGAAAGAACTGCATTAGTTCAAAAAGATCCTGAAAAATAAACATGCAATATCTGAACACAAGTGCATGCGTATAACTGAAGGCTATATAACAAGAAATATAGTTCTAGACATGAGAAGCCGCCCTTCAAGTTGTGGGTCTCAATCATCCAAGAGATACCCAAAATAACACAGGCTGTTGCCTCGGCCCTTTAGTGCCTCCCTGACCTTGAAGGTAAGTCCCTATTGTTGAGAACAGGACATACTTCACACAGAAGACATCAAGTAATGGAGTTGAAACTGACTTGGAAGTCTCCTCCTTGAAGACTAGCTCTCATAGTTCCTGAAGACATACTATTCAAGGTATTAAGTGAGATAATCAATAAATGGCACATCATCTTATTAGGTAATGGGCATTGAGTTTTGCTTAAAGTCTTTTTAGCAACTATGTAAAGAGAAATGAACATTAAATGGATCAATAGGCTGGTTTTTTTTGTACATATGTATATATGTGTATGTGTATTTTATATTTATAGGACTATATAAATGGTACCACATGTAACAATAACAATTGAAGAAGACACAAGATTGAGAGGGAATGGAAGGCATGGGAAGGTGGAGGAGTTATGTTGTAGATACAGTACTCATGTTTGAAAGTCTGAAAAAAATGAAAAGAGAATAAATCAATAAGTTATTTAAAGAAGTGTCTCCTTTCAGAAATATGTACAACAAATGACTGAATAGGACAGAATCATTTTTATTTCTCACTAATCAAATGCAGAGATTGATTTTGACAAATATTCTCACTTCATGCCAAATAACCGTTCCTGAATGGATGGGTTCCTGTCAGTCCTAAGTGTTCAAACCAACACCCTTTATTCATCAGGTAAGAGATTGATTGGTAATGAAGAGTTTTCACAGAAACTATCTGGATCAAGTACAGGGTGGATGACAATGTTCTCCCATGAATCATATAATAGATATTAAAAATGTAAGTATTATTATATTTGGTGGGAAAAAGGTAAATAACACCGTGTGGAATACATTCAGAGTAAGTTAGCATTAATGGTGAGAGATCCTGGAAAACTACTGGAAGGCATTCTGACATAACACAATAACCTGATGCCAGGGGAGGAAGATGTCCATGATACATGCACTGAAGAGGCTCAGAATCCCAATGCAATATAATATCCTGCTTCTGTGCCTGAATTTATTGTAATTGAGATAATTTTTATGACATTTAAGAAATTTTTCTTGTCAATACATTAACGATGAAAGGTTTAGATATATCATGAAATAAAGTCAGTGTGCTTGTTTGAGATGAGGGAGTCATCATCACCAACGCTTAATTTTAAATAAACCATTGTTTGATATAGAAGTGTACATTGTATACGTGGGTATGTTTCAATATACTAGAATGTACAGTATATTTCTTTCAATTATATTTAAATATTTCATAAAATAGTTATACATACATATGAAATCACAATGAAACCTCTGGGATCCTTTTAAAATCAGCCCTAAGACGGAAGTTTATGGCTCCAAGTGTCTGTGCTAAAAATCAAAAAGAACACATGTAAATGACTTTACACTACAACTAAAGACACTGGAAAGGCAAGAACAAACCAAATCCAAACAGTAGACAAGAGAAATAACAAAAATCAGAGGAGAAATTAATGAAATAGAAAGAAAACAATTCAAAGAATCAGTTAATCTAAGAACTATTTCTTTGAAAAGTAAAACAAGATAGACAGACCATTAACCCAGTTAACCAAAAGAAAGAGCAAACCCAAATCAATAAAATCAGGAATGAAAGAGGAAATATCAACACACACACACACACACACACACACACACACACACACACACAAAGTCCAGAACATTGAGAGAGAATATTTGACAAGCCTATACTCCATTAAATTTGAAAATCTAAAGAAATGGATGAATTTATAAATTCATGGAAACCAGTGAAGTTAAACCATGAAATCAAAGCTCTTGGTGACATTTCACAGTTCAGTATTGAACCATTTTCTTATACTTCGCTAAGGGTAAGTTAAAAATGGCACATAGATCAGTGCTGGCAATAAAGAGCAGTAACAACAAAGAAACATCAGTTGCTGAAGATCTTCCTTTTTATAGTGCGTTGATCTTGTAAAAATACTCAAGGACCATTTTACAAAATCATCTGTGTAGATTGTGTTTAAAAGCACCTTAACATCTTTGCATTTTTGTTCTCTCATTTTTTATTAGTTGCCTGAAGAAGTAATTTTTTTCTCCTTGCTGAAATAGTTGCTTTATACTCTGAAATAAATTATTCTCACAAAATTCTAATCTGTTCATTTTAAGAATTTTAACTAACTTGATTTGTAAATAATGTAAATGTGTGTGAAAATTCAGTTTTGCACAATTTGCAAGCTTTTAATGCCATTGATTGGTAGAGTTTTTATTGTTTTCAGTAGACTACTGGCTTTCTCTCACACTTTAATAAGGGACACCAGCATGATGTTCAGGTAGAAGCCTCAAGTATATTCTATCTATATAAAGTTATTTTATATATTCTTGTACCCAGAAAATGTCAACTAAGGTACAGATGTTTATATGTGAGTGAAACACTTTTCTGAGGACCACACGTCAGAGAAATATTTCAGTTCTCATCCTCCTGCCTTTACACAGAGGCCTAAATGATTCTTGTGAGATGGTAGCAGATTATTTTCTCTACCATGTCGTACAAGACAGTGCAGTATAATGCTCTTATAAAAGGAATGTGCTGGAAGACATTTTACTTGCACTGAAATCTGGATGAGGAAAATATTAGTTAAAGAAAATAAATTTAGATTTTTGCCAAAACACATTTCAGTGCCCACTGTGCATAGAAACATAACCTATATTTAGAAAGCATGTAGATACTATGTAGGTTTTATTCATCAGTTTTCTGTTGCTGCCTAACAAATTGCCACAGGCACAGAAATTTCAAACAATACCAATGTGTTATGGAGATTTCCGAAAGCAAACAGTCCAGGTTAGGGCTAAACAAGTTTTCTCATTGCATATTCCCTGTGCTGCAATCAATGTGTCTGTCCAGCAATTTGGGTTAACTAAGCTCTCTAGTTGAACACTCACCAGGCTGGATTCTATGTGCATGTCTAGCGTTGCCATTTCCTTTTTATGCTAAGGGCCCTTCCCCAAGATCATGTGGTTGTTGAAAGGATTTTGTTCTGTATGTACCTTCAGAATTCCCAAAGGCTGTGCTTATTTATTTATTTATTATTTATTTCTGTTATTGTATATGTATGGGTGTGTTGCCTCATTTTGTAATTGCACCTGTTCATGCAATACCAGTGGAAGTCTAAAGAGGGCATCAGATAGATGATTGATAGTTACCAGTGGATACTAGGAACCGAACCCAGGTTATCTGCGAGAGCAGTCACCACTCTTAACTTCCGAGCCATCTCTCTGGTCTCGAGGCTGTGTTTCAAAGGTCACTAACAAACTGAATTCAGGTGCTGGTCATTCCTTTTCCAGGTCCATCTAAGTGGGTCCTACTCACCTGCGTAATCTTCATAATTACAATGGCAATATCTCATGTTATCCATAGGATGTTCCTGTCCTTAAAAGGAGGATAATATACAATGCACGTGACCTGTGGACAAGAATCTTTGGGAAAAAAACTTTTTAAAATTCCACCTACTCTAATTGGTATTAGAAAACCTCAGTCCAAACTTAGAACAGTCACATAAGTAGTTTCTAAAATGTCAGTTTAAATATATTTAGTGATGACATTAGAACATGAAAATAGGCTCTGATTAGTTTTCCATTAAGATTACATGAAGCATGTTCATCCTGAAATGTTATCCTCATAAACTCAATTTCATATTCAGTGACTTCACAATCTGACAACACTTTTAATTATGAAGAAACTTGGAAAATACCATTCTTTAGTGTCATGCTTAATATTTATAGTGTCATGCTTTGGAATTTTTTCTATATGTCAAATTTCAAAGACTGGGGAAAAATGAAAACCAAAGCCACTGTGTCTAGCAAGCGCTCATGTTGCAGAGACTGCTCATTTTTTATAACGATTGAAATAAATATTAAAATGCTACTTGTTGGTAGAACCTGTAAAAATCAGTCATTGAGGCAGTTTCTATTTTTATTTTTCAATTACCTCTTTGAGAATTTCATACAATATATTTTAATCATATTCACCCCTTCCTCCAAACTCCTCCCAAGTCCACCCTACTCACCCGCTTTGTGCCTTTTTCTTTTAATCACCTAGAGTTCAACTTGCGCTTTCCATGTACTCCTGGGTATGTGGCCATCCAGCAGAGCATGGTCAACCTAGCAGAGACGACACTTTTAAATAAAGCTGACCCTCCCTCTCCCACCTCTATCAACTGCAAATAGCTGTTCAGCTAGTAGGTGAGATGTGTGTCCACCTCTCCTCTGCGTGCTGTTGGAATTTGTCAGCCTTGAACTTATGCAGGTCTTGTACACGTGGTCTCAACCAGTGAGTTCATATATCCAAATTCCTTGTTGCAAACAGAAAACATTGTTTTCTGGTGTTAACCACCAACTCTGGCTTTTACAGTCTTTCCTCTCCTTCTTCCACAATGATCCCTGAGCCTTAGGAAGAAAGGATGTGATATAGGTATCCCATTTAGGTAGAAGCATTCTGAAGTCTCATTCTCTGCAACCTGACCTGCTATTGGTATGAGTGTTAATTGCCAAAAATCTTACTTCCAAAAGAACTTTCTCTGGTGATCATCGAGAGATGCACCGATGCATGGGGAGAAGGTGAAGCAGAACCCTAACATGATTCTTTGATTCTTCACTTGCATTCTCCCTGTGTTTCATCTTGACTATACATGGTTCTTTGTGTCATACATTTGCTCAAAACTATCCAGAAAGTTTTGATGTTTTCATGAGTAAAATCTCAGAGCCCACCAGTCCCTGTTAGTCCTTTGAATACATTCATCTCTCCTTCTGTACCCGTCTCCATTCCCACTGAATTAATTGGCTTCCTTGCTGTTCCTGTGGCTGCTGCTCTACACCAGCCATTTTCTCTCTCTGAATAAAGCTGTTCTTAGACAGCAGTATGACTCATTCTATGTGTAAGCTGGAACAAGTATGTAGATTAAGATAACTAAATGATCTATATATTAAAATGGTTTATAAAATACTGCAATAGAAAATTTAATGAAAATTAAGATACAACTTTAAAAAAATGAATTCAATTACTGGAATGGCAACAAATCTGCCAATGGTTGGTTGATAAAATTAAAGATAGTAAAAATTTGGCATTAGGAGTAAATGGGTAGAAATTTCTTAAACATAGTTGTTTTTAAGCATGGCTTCAGTGACCCATCCAAAGTTATCTTCTTTTAATAAGATAGATGTTTAATACAAAAAGCAAAGCATGCTAACCCCAATAAGCACATAAGTGATGAGTACAGCTGTGGTTGTGCTCCATGCATAAAAGTCCATTATGAAAGCTAGAGTAAGTTCAAAAGGAGAAGCAGAGATTGCACTGGAGAGCAAATAAAATCATACTGAAGGACACATAGCAAATGTTCAGCAAAAAATGCCAACTCAGCAAACTAAATGAAATAAGCAAGCTTCAAATAAATGAGTGTGCTCCATTAGCCAGTCCAGCAATAAAATCCTGAGTGCAGAAAGGAATCTATCTAATACTTGAAATGTCCTAATATACCTCCTTCCTTGATTTCACTAGCTGGAGTACTGCTTGAAAGGCAAGAATAGAACAAATCCTGTATAAATTGTTAAGGTTTTTTTACAAAGATGAAGGGCTTTCAGTCAGACTCTTCCTTCTAATACAATTCAACTTTGGTCAAAGCTGTGACCAATGGATTTAGATAGATCATTCTACAGAAAGGCTTGGGGGATTTGATGAAACAGGAAAATAAAACACACCAGAGTAGTGTGAATGAATTAGTAGACTGATGACAGATCCACGGAGAGCCAATCAGGGTAACAACACACTATGAATTCGACAATGCAGAAGAGAGTTGAAAATTTGTACAGGAAAAGGCAAACGCACTAGTGATAAAGAATAAATTTTCCTAGACTACAAATTGCTAGATCATAAATTCCATTACATACTTCATTACCACAAAGAACTTAAATAGAAGTGGTATATGAAGCTTGTAGAAGGTCTGAGTCAAGCTTCAGGTCATGTGGGAGCTTCCTTTTTGTGGTAGGTTCATTTGATGATATGCAGGCAAATGTCAGTGTGACAATTACTTGCTATGTGACAATAATGACAGGGAAGACATACCTTTAACAGTGATCACAGACATAGTAAGAGGTATTTGTAAGTCTGTGCTTCCCTTAGGGATAACTACAAGCCCTTCTTTGGGCAAAGGAGTGACTCATGTAGACTTCTCTCATAGTTCTAGGGACTAGAAGTCCAAAATCAAGTTGTATGAAGAGAATACCATGAAATTTCTATGAGAAAAATCTGTTTTGATTCTTCTGGAGACTCCAGGTATTCCATGGTTCTGATTGGGTAACTTCCATGTACGTGTCCTTGATTACATTACTTTCTCTAGTTCCTCTGTGGTCCATCCATGTTTCTCTTACATGAACAATTGCTATCTGATATAGTTCCAACCTAGATTTAACTTATTGCAAGATTTTTAAGGTACTCCTATCTGCAAAGGTATTTTATCCCTAAATAAATAATGTTTAGAATTTGGACAAATTAGAATGTGGCACATCTAGAGGTCATCATCTATTTAACTGTACTAGTTATCTCAAAGGTATCACTGACCAAGTATCCTTTCAGAGAGTCTTTTTAGACATCTTCATCTGAGAAAGGAGGGCTGATACTCAGCTGACATACACATCTTAATTCATCCGAATGGTCCAAGGTTAGGGTTAGTGAAATCCAATTAGATGAGTACTCTGTTGGATTTGTTAAACATTAAAGGGCAGGAAGATAGATTGCAGTGTTATAAAGGAGTAAAGAGATACAACAGGAGAGGAAGGGTTAAAGGGGTAAGAGATGAAAGGGAGAGAGGAGAGGACATGGGAAGGGGTAACTAACACTAATGACCCTTTGGATGTCATATGGAAACTACTGGAGAAAATTTCTAAAATATATGCACATGCATATATTAAAAAGTTTTAATGGATTTACCCTATAATAGGGCAGTAATGCCTCTACTTGATGTCACAGGCTAGAATATAAAAAGCTCAGTTCAGGAATGGGTCGCCTCTTTTGGAGTTGATGATGAGTGAGGTCCCAGAAATCCCTAAACATTATCAGCTATTGTCAATACTGTTAGGTAACATGAAGAATTTGATGGCAAGACCCTATTGCTGAAGATACCACATGCTAGAGTCTTAAAGCATGGAGAATCAAGCTGGTATTGACCTGGAAACTTCTTTCTTCCTGGCTAGCCTTCACAGTGAAGACTGTGATGCTGTATGTGTTACTATAGGAGAAAAATAGTCATCAGTTTTATCCAGCAGCGAACCATGTGAGCTACAATAATGACTGGCCTGACAAGACATACCCACAGATGCAATATGGGAACAAGTGTCACAGGAATACCAAACCACTTTCTGAGTAGACTTAAGATCTGCTCCGTAGGCTAACTCTCATTCCTGGTGCTGTATCAGGGACAAGAACTTGTTGCTAGACATGTGTAGGCCCTTGGGGAGAACCTATTACTAATACTTTGCTAAATGAGCATATTATTAAATGAACTACTAATGACTTAAACACATAGGTACATGCATTTCACAACCATTGCCATGGAAGCTTCTTTTGTCAATGGATGGAGATTAACACAGAGACCCATGACTAGACAAAGTGCAGAGAATATGAGACTTCTGAGTGTTCAGCTCTAATGGAGCATTCACATCGCACTCCCTCCTCGTAAGGCTCAGAGCTTATTGCATAAGAGGGGAACAAAAGATTGTAAGAGTCAAAGGCATTGGATGAGTACAAGGAAATAGTGTTTTCCAGAAACAATTGGATAGGTGCCTATATGAACTCACAATGGCTTAGAGCATACAGAAGACTGGCATAAGCTCAAACTAGACAAACCTCATCACGGAGGAAGGAGGTGGGCACAATTCCCAACTTAAGAGAGAAACTGTTGTCAAAAGATATGAGCAGGGAGAAGGGAAAACAGTTTTTTGTAAAGCTGGCCTCTCATTCCTTGGCCAAGCTTCAGTGGCTGTCCACTCATGCAAAAGCATATGAATAGCATGAACTGACATGGATTTTTTTAAAAAGAGAACAAAATGTTGAATGATAGGGAAGGCAGGGTGGAGCTGGGAGGATTTGTACTGTGTGAATCTGATAAAAATACATTGAATGAAATCCCAAAGAAACCAGGAGGAACATCCAAGAGGCAAATGTCAATGTACTCCAGTTCAGTGAATTATACAAAGGTCTTAGAACATGCACTTAGAAAAGTGGAAGTCAATAATAAATGGTGAAAACAAAAAGACTAGAAATGATTACAAGAAGAACAGCATTAACAGAAGAGTGGGGTCATTGAAGATGGGGCTGTTTTTATAATCTATTCGCAGACTTGCTTGATATCCTGTGCAATTATTGACTTGATTAAAATTAAGAAATAGGGGCTGGAAAGATGGCTCAGAGGTTAAGAGCACTGACTGCTCTTGCAGAGGACCTGTGCTTGAGTCCCAGCACCCACATGGCAGCTATGAACTGTTCTTAACTCCAGTTCCAGAGGAATCCGATGCCCTCTTCTGACCTCCATGGCATTGCACAACACAGGTGCACTCACATACATGCAGGCAATACACTCATATACATAAAATAAAAATAATGATAAATAAAATATTTTTTAAAAAGAAATAAAACTGTCCTTGGTAGACACAGAGTAGGAACATTATTTTAGAAAGATGATTAGTTAACATTTTGCATAATATAAATCTCTTCATTCAAGACCCAGTTACTGAGCTTCTGCTGCATATTTTCTGCTATGATAAACAATATAGTTAGAAAATACGTAGAAAATGAGTTAGAGTCCATTAGCCTAAAGACAGTTCTTTTCCTGATTGTGATTTGCTCACTTAACATCCATCTGTTGAACCTGTAGCTCTGTAAAAAGGAATATTTATCACCAAGCAATGTAAAAGTTGATAATAAAGAAGATAAAGACCCCTTGATTTTAGTATATTTTCAAACTAATTGTTATTAATTAATCTCGATGCCTAATTTTAAAGAGAATATACTGTGGATAAAAACAAGAAAATATCATGAGCAATGATACAAAGCCTGTTTATCACTGAGAACGTTCTAGAGAAAATAATGAAAAAGGTATACTAAACTCAGTCTGAGTTCACAGTTCTTGTTTGTTTCCTGGTTTTCTGATACAAGGTCCAGTGTCTCCCTATAGCCTTAGCTGCTCTGGTACTCCCAAGAGAGGTGAAGCTGGCCTGGGTATCACAGAAATTTTCTTGTCTCTGCCTCTGAGTGTTGATGTTATAGTTGCCACCACGCCTGTCCTGAGTACACAGTTCTTAGCATGATTACAGAAGTAGAACTGAACATGTTTGGAAATAAACAACTCTTACCCCATGCTCAAAAAAATAAAACTTTTGCCTGGTGTGGTGGTGTATGCTTTTAATCCCAGGACTCAGGAGGCAGAGCCAGATGAATCTCGGTAAGATCAAGGACAGCCTATTCTACGTAGTGAGTTTCATGCCAGCTGGGTCTGTAGGAATAACTCTTAAAACATAAACAAAAACTGTCATTAAGAGAAGGAATTGTTCTTCTTAATACAAATTGTATTCAGAAGTTGTCTCAATGTTTTAAGAAACATTTATATGTCAGTGTTTGAAAGGTTTATACAGTTCATTACATTTATGACACTGAAATGGAGCCTAAAATCATTTAATTCCTCCTGACATCACGTGAGTGTATTTCAGATTTTGAATTAAATCAAAGTGTTAGTAACCATTTTATATTTTCTTATTCTAACATGAATCTTTGTATTTTCCTATGTATAAATTGTCTTAATTTTACACTCAAATATTTAGAGCAATATATATATATATACTGAATTTATGGAAAATTTTGATTTTATATTGCTAAAAATTTAGAAAAAATCTCTAAAAACATAGTTACAAAGAAAATTAAAAAGTTTTAAAATACTTTGTATTAAATTGATGAGAATTTATTACATGGTTATTTTATCAGCATCATTTCCACATTTTCTTCAGCTTAAATGTTTGAAGTTTGGAAACTTCCTTGTAAGGTGTAGTTTGCACACAATTATAACAACCCACAGGAGACCTGCTAGTAAAGGAGTGACTAATAAAAAGTGAGGTGCACCTGGTGATGGGACCCCTTCTGCTGCCTAAATTTTCCATTCAAGAACACAACAGAAGACCCAAACATGAGTACATGCAATTTCAACCACCTGATATTCTATAAAGGTGCAAAGATACACAATGGAGAGAAGATGGCATCTTTAACAAATGGTGTTGGCAAAACTGAATCTCCACCTGCAGAAGAGTGAAACTGGACCCTTATCTTTCACCCTACACAAAAGTTAACTCCAAATGGATCAAAGGCCTCAATATAAAACCTGAAACTCAAAAACCGCTAGAAAAAAACATAGGCAGCACCTCCCAAGATATAGGCTTAGGAAAGTACTTTGTAAATCAGACACCAGCTGCTCAGGCATTAAGGTCAACAATCCATAAATGGCACTTCATGAAACTACAAAGCTTCTCTATAGCAAAAGAAACAACCAAGGAATGGAAGAGGAAACCCATAAAATAGGAGAAAATCTTTACCAACTACACATCTCATAGAGGATTGTCCAGAATTACAAAGAACTCAGAAAATAAAGAACCAAGAAAACTGATGACCCAATAAAACAATAGCCTATAGACCCAAAAAGAGAGTTCTCACAGGAAGAAATAGAAATTGCTAAGAAACACTTTAAAGAGTGCTCAACATCCTTAGTAATTAGAGAAATGCAGATAAAAACCACTTTAAGATTCCATCTTACCCCAGTCAGACTGGCTAAGATCAAGATAACAAAAGACTCCAAATAATGGTGTCTCATTCACTGTTGGTGGAAATGAGAACTGGTCGACTACTATGGAAAGCAGTGTAGAGAACTCTCAAAAAACAAACAAACAAAAATGAACCTACCTTATGGTCCAGTTATACTACTCCTTGGCATATACCCCAAAGAGTCATCTTACTGTAGAGATACCTGTACATCTATGTTTGTTGCTGCTCTCTTCTCAATAGCTAAGAAATGGAAACAACCTAAATGTTCCTCAACTGACAAATGGATAATGAAAATGTGATACATCTACACAATGGCATTCTACTAAACAGTAAGTAAAGATGAAAATATAAAATTTCCAGGTAAATGTAACTAGAGAATGTTATATTAAATGAAGTAATGCAAATGAAGAAAAACAAGTGATGTATGTTCTCCTTCATTTTATGTACTCCCTTATATGAGAGTATATAAATCCTGATGAAACACCAGGAGTCAGGAAAAATGGAAAGAATACACAGGGGTAAAGGTAGAGAAAGAAACTGAGAGGAGGATAGTAGTGAACAGATGTTACTGGGGCGAGTGATGACAGTGGGAGTGTTTGGCAGGGAGAAGAGGAGGGAGAGATATGCAAGGGGCCAAGCTGTGGAGGGGAGGGAAATAGGACAAGAGGGTATGGTGGGAGGCAGGTGTTACTAGGGGGAGGATGGGGATAAAGGGGGTTCTGAGACTGGGGAGGAAGACAGAAAGGGAGGAAAAAGAGTAGAGATGAATAAGTCTTGAGGGACTAAGAAACCTAAAGGAAATGTGATGTCCTTGAAACCCCATGAGAAATGCACATGCAGTGTCTGAACGTTAGTGCATATCTATACCTGGGAGCTGCTTGGCAAGGAACACAGTGCCAGATGGGTGAGCTCTCTCTTTGAGTGGTTTGTAAGAGTGGGCCAGGAGACTCCCAAAATAACCCAGGCTGCTGCCAAACCTCTTGATTGTCTATGAGGACGAGTAGATAAGACCCTATTGCTGAACACAGGACGTACTTTGGATATAGGACTTGAAGGAATTGACCTGAAAGCCTTCTAACCAAATTTTGGCTATCATAAAGCTAGATGAAAATATGCAAACTGCCAAGGGAGAAAAACAATCAGTGGTCCAACCCATCCCTAAATAACCATAAAGACCAGAATGGTAAACTATCTCTATTGGTGCAGTAGTGGCACTGTCAACTGGCTGGTAACCAACAGCTATCCAATTGGACTTAAAGCCCTCTCAGTGGGAGTGAACTCATGGGTGGCACTGTAAACTCAAATACCCATGACAGGATAGGAAATAAATCTCATCGAAAATCCTATCCCTTTCATATCTGTAGACAAATGAGACTTCTTACCTACACGCTAAATATTGATCCTTATATTTACAGAAAAGTGTCCAGTACACCACTCATCAAAGAAGCTTCTTTTTGCAACAGATGGAGACTACTTCAGAACTTCACAACTGGTCAGACACAGAGAATATATATCTGTGAAATGCCCAGTACTTGATGACACATGTGAAGTTGATCTTCTACAACTAAAGCTCATGGAATATAGCAGGACAAGGGGTAGAGAGAAAACTAATGCATCCCTCAACTTTCATCAACAAAGCTTCCTTATACAACAGAGTGTGATATACACAGAAGGACACAGCTGGCCATGTTTTAAAAAATAAGAGAATGCAGATTGTGTATCCCTGGATAGAACTCCTATACTGAACTTCACCCACTCATGGCTCAGGGAAGAGGGGGCAGAAAGACTGTAAGAGCCAGTGCTGGTTCATGAACACAGAGAAGCAGAAGCTTTCAGGTCATTGGAAGCTTACACATGTGAATTTGTGGCAATGGTGGCATCCAGCACAGGACTCATGCCACTCCAATTAACCAAGGGCCCAGAGGGGTGGAAAGAAATGGGAGACAGACTGAGAGATATTGGAGGCAGATTACTACTGGGTAGGGAGAATTTGCCTTACACATGATCTCAAGATGGACTGACTAGACTCCAGTGGACAAATTTACACTGAGGACATCTGGATACAAATGCTTGACTAGATAGGACTTACCATGTATGGCAGAATACATGAGGTACAGTGGGTAGAATGGGGGCAGCATGGATGGAGAGGGGGTCTAAATTTGATGAAGAGTTGCTGTAGGAAAATACAAAGACTCTTTAAAAACAAAAAAGAACAGTAGTATTTAAACAATACAGAATTTACTCCAAACTCAGCATCTATATGAAATCCCTTGATTTCAATAAGCTATTGTATTCTTACTAATTTCCATGTCTGAAGTAATATTATCAAAGAAGCTTACAAAACTAAACCCACTTTCAATAGCAAAATAACTGTACTGTTACACAATTTTAAACTTCTTTTTGACTATAATAATGCTAGAATTTATGAAAATTATCTATGTGATGCTTCCTTAAAATTAACCTCCCCATATGTGTGTGTGTGTGTGTGTGTGTGTGTGTGTGTGTATGTGTTTATGTGGCTATTTGTTTGCATGTATCTATGTCTGTATTTGTGTATGTGTCTGTGTCTGTATTTGTATATGTTTTTTGTATGTATGTAGGTATATATGTATGTGTGCATTTGTATGTATGTGTTTGCGTGTTTCTGTGTACATACCTATTCTAGGTTTGCTGTCCAAAAAGTCATGCTCTACTTCCAATGGCAGGTAAATACTGCCATTAATTTAATAGCTTTAAGATTTGTGTGGACAAATTTTATTCAAAAAACATTATTTACTTTGTTATATCTTTTCATTGAATTTTTGTGTATTTCAAACATATACTTTTAAATTGTGTGCAGTTATTCTGTTAGTTGTACATTTTAAAGAAGATGGCAGAATATTTTTGAAGCTCTAAAATGATCTCCATGCCAATTTTCATTAACTTCAGAATGAGTCCTATGCTATAACCAGAGTGCCATCATAGGAAGTCCCACAAGGCAGCTAGTCCATATTGTTGAAATGCTGGTATTGGTGGTGTCAATGGACTACAAAGAGGGGGCATTAAGCAGGAGCAGAGCTCCACTACTACTGCAGTCAGTGCTGAATAATGTGGGGTTGCTCTGTAATGTGTTTTTAAAACTATGTAAAGTAAACTTGTGCCAAATCTGTAAGGTCATAGTAGATATTACATGAAAATTTATGTGAAAGTGAAATATCAGGACAGTTTCTGACACTAGATAATGGTGTGTAAGGAGGTACAAACATTCTTACAGGTTTATAACTAGCAACAGGGACTTAAATTCAGAAGATATTGTTTTATGACAGGTTCCAAGGACATTATTAATGATTATTTTACATCGTCTAATCATACAGCACTAGCCTTAATTCTGTAAAACATGAGAAATGTAATTTTACCTTCACTCCTAAAATCATTGAAATAATGATACTGATATCCAGAAAATCTTTTTATGTTTTCAGAAGCTTTTTCTTTATTTTCTTATGTCCACAGCAACTTTCTCTCAACTATTAATTCAAATAAATGTGAATATATTGTAGTGATCATGATTTCATGAACCACATTCATTATCTTTATTAGTTCTTCCCTGTGAAGATTTGAATGAAAATGTCCCCCATAGGCTCCAAATATCCCCAGATGACGGCACTGTTTTGGGAGGTTTTAGAAGGTGTGGATATCCTGGAGGACGCACATCACTGGGGTGGGCTTAGAGAGTTCTTAAGCCTTGCCAGATATGCAGTTGAGCTCTTGCTTCCTGTGCCTGCATGATGATGTGAGAGCTTAGCTTCTGCTGCTCCTGCTCCAGCCAGCTCCAGCCACCATGCCTCCCTGCCATGATGGACTGCAACTCCCCTGGAACCATAAGCTCAAATAAACTCTTCCTTTTATAAATTTCTTGGGTCAGTGTTTCTATCACAGCAACAGAAAAGTGGCTAATACATTTCCTATCCAAGTGTTAATGAATATTTTTAATGCTGGGTCCCCCTAGAAACAAGGCCTTTTTCTTAGAGTATTAATGATGGCATAGAGGGCACTTTATTTGCTTCAGATTTTGAGTTCTACTGTGGCCAGTTCCTCTTTGTACTCACACAGGTCCTATGGTCATCTCCCCTACTGAGGCCAGGGTCACTGTTTCCCAGCTTCAGCTACCTGCAGCCAGATTTCCTCTGCGAGGGAATCAGGAGAAACATTTGCCAAGTTTTTCAAAGTTTTTCTTGCTTTCACATTCTTTTCTTAAGCTGCACTGGAATGTTTTATTGTGCTGGTTTTCCTGCCTGCCTGAAATTCCTATTTGAGAAGAAAAATCCAAGTTACAATTTCTATAGATTGAAGAAAAGCTGGGAAGTGATGGAAGGTCATTAATCTTGTTGTTATGATTTCTAGTGTTGACAATGTGACTATAATAAGAGATAGGGCCTTGTCTTTCATGAGTAAAAACGTCTGCTCAAACATGCTGTACATCACTCATCAAAGAAGTTTCTGTTTGCAACAGATGGAGGCTACTGCAGAGTTGCACATCTGGTCAAGCACAGAGAACATACACCTGGGAGATGCCCAGTACTAGGTGACACATCTGCAGTTGAATCTCTACAACTAAGGATAATGGAACAAAGCAGAGTAAGGGGTAGGAGGTCTAATGCATCCCTCAAATCTCACCAGTGAGGCTTCCATGCACATCAGAGTGTGATGCACGCAGAAGGCTACCATTGGCCAAATTTTGGAGAATAAGAACTGTAGCATGTAGAATGGGACACATATGGAACCTCACCCACCCATGGCTCAGGGACTATTGTGGAAAAGGAGGCAATAAATTGTAAGAGCCAGGGCTGGCTCCTGAAATTAAGGAGGTGGAGGCTTCCAGGCTACTGGAGGCTTGCTCATGTGAGCCTGAGGCAGGAGTGGTGTCCCAGCATGGGATCCATGTCAGCTCAATTAAACAAAGGCCCCAAAAGGAGGTGAGGAATAGATTGAGGCCTATTTGACACTGACTGCTGCTGGGTGAGGGAGAGTATGACTTACATATGACCACTGGATGGGCTGACTAGACTCCATTGGACACATTTACACTGAAGGACATTTGGGTACAAACACCTGAATGAATAGGACTCAGCATATATGGCACAGAGCATAGGATGTAGTGGGGGGATGGGAGAGGCATAGATGGAGGAGGGGGTCTGGATTTGAGTGGAAATTTTAAAAGTTCAATAAAAAAGAAAGGTCTTACTGAGAGAGAAAAAAGAACAGTGGAAAGATAACAGGCTGTTTTTCTTCTTTTGTCCACTGCCTTGCTGTATCAAAGAGTTCACTGGACCTTAAGTCTACAGGATGCAGCATTCAAGAGAGCAGATATGTAGCCTTCCTGATAGATAAAAAAGTAGCCATACGACTAATAGCGTTGATCAGGAGAAAGCAGAGTTTATTAGCAAAGGAACACTAGGACAGATTCCCTTCCAGGCAGGGAAAATATCTGCTCCCGGTCGGTCCTGAGCTGAGGTTTTTCAAGGGGGAGGCTTCTGCTTCCTGCAGAAGGTGGAAAGATGTATTTTTTGTTTAAAGTTGGGCACGGGGGAGAGAGGGACTGTTAAAACCTGTCCTCTTTAGAGATCAAAGGGGAAGCCTGCTGTGTTGGCCAAACAGTGGAGAAAAGTCTGCTTCTCTTGACTTCAAAGACCAAGGTGCTTATTAGCTCAGTTCCCTTTTTTCAGGCTTGAGAAATCCGAAGTCTGTGGGACCCTATTGGAGAGGGGGGAGGTTGCTGCGGTTTGAAACCCTAATACTTCCAAGATACAAACCAACTTCTTTCTTTTTTAATCATTTTTAAAAATATTTTATTTTTTGTTTTTATTTTATGTGTATGAGTGCATTGCCTGTAAGTAAGTGCACCTGTGTCTAGCAAGGCTGTGGAGATCATCAGAGGGTGTCGGATTCCCCAGAAACTGGAGTTAAGGATAGGTTGCAGTCACCCTGTGGGTGTTGGAATCAAACCTAGGTCCTCTGCTAGAGCAGTCAGTGTTCTTAACTGCTGAGTCATTTCTCCAGCCCCCCAGCTTCTTTCTTGATCCTGAGCATCTCTCCTCAAAAATGTGAGATATGGGGCTGGGGAGATGGCTTGGTCTGTACAGTGCTTGCTATGAAAGCATATTGACCTAAGTTCAACATCCAGTCTTCAAAAAATTCTAGCATGGTGGCACACACTTGTAACCCACCTCAGGGGAGATATAGACAGGAAAATCCCCGGGTCTCTCTGACCAGTCAGCCTAGTCTACATGGTGAGTCAGCCCCAGGCTAGCAAGAAGCCCATTTTAAAAGCTACGTAGACTGAACCTCCAGAGACAAGGTACCTGATGTTGTCCTCTGACCAAAAACAGCAACAATAACTACAAGGGGTATGTGAGAAATAAGTTTCCATTCTTTATAAGACATCTAGCCTATTTTTTCTTATAGTACCAAAAACAGACTAAGATGCCTATGTAGAGACTAAATTTCCTCTTGTATGTCTTCTTCATGGACAATGTATTGCTTTTGTTCTCTCAAAATATGATGTAGAGACTAAGTCAAAGCACTGGGCTCATAACATTTCCCATCTCCAACTCTCCAGATGCTGTTTATTTTACAGGACAATGCTTCCATCATGATTATACTATAGTCTGATTATATATAACCAGAGAAAAGGCTGAAAAATGTTCCTTTCTTTTCTTCTCACAAATCGCTTTATGGTAATTGCATTGCCACTTATAGCATAGGCTAATAATCAACTTAATCAGCTTGCAAATGATTACAATGAGACTAATGCACTTGGCGAGAAAGAGTATGTTCATAGCTAAAAACTATAGAATTTCTGCTTCCATTGATCTGTGTTGTGTTTAAATGCATTTATTCTCTTCAAATCTATGTTGCTGTCATAAAACTAACATTAGTAGAAAACCAACCTGACTGTTTTAAATATTTTCCCAATGCTCTCAAGCCTCTTCCTTCTTTAATGACCTACTCTGTGTCCCATTGTTCGAATCAAAGGCATTTGAAAATATCACCTAATTATTCCCTGGAACACCAGCTCACAACTGTCTAAATATCATTAAAGAAGCCCGATGATGGAGGAGAGAAGCCTCAGGCAAAGCAGTGGCCTTTACACTTCCTCTCAAGAATATGGTTGTTTCTGAATGTATGACACTGGCCATTTCAAAATTAGCCTGAAGAGACATTGTAGCATGGATGTTGAGTGCCCCTCTTCTCCACCCAAGTCTTGATATTGCATGATAATCCAATTCACAGGTTACAGAAGTTATGTCTATATATATATATCATATATATATATAGTAGTTAATTGTTTCAACTTTCCAAAACACCCTTTTCTCTAGTAGACTAAGTAACAAAGGTGACCTTTTTCATATGATAAAATGTCACCCTGTCACCTAAGCTTGCAAACACTCCCAAATAAGCTCATTAGCAAATGATGATGCCAGAAGAATAACTTTTAAAATGTTAATAAATACATTTTACAACTTTCTGATAATCTGTGAAAAGCAAGCAGATAGGTAATTATCAGAGGAATACCTTTCTCTGTCGACAAAGTTATAAAAAATGCTGTAAAACTTCAAAAGTTATATTAAAAACATACAAAAATCAATGGTTTCTCTTCTCTCTCAGTATGAAATGATTTTAATGAGATTCCAAACCATAAGTGACCTATTTACAGAAAACTCTGCTGATATGTAACATGCATGAAATGGTGGTAAATTTCCAATATAATAATCTCTAGTTCAAACTTTAATTATGTCTCGAAATGACCTCAGAAATGATTCTCCCTACTCAAATAGCACAGAGAAAAAGGAAAGAGAAGAGAGGAAAGAAAAAGAAAGAATTCAGAGAGAGAGAGAGAGAGAGAGAGAGAGAGAAATTAAACTCAGTAACTGTCCTAGTGACTTTGAACTATGTTTTTCTGGGATGATGAAGACATTCTACAGTTCTGTGGCACACTTCAGTCAAGCAGCCACAAAAGCTTCGGCTGTGTTCTAAGTTTATGGAAAAATGTAAATTACTATTTTAAAGAAGTTGTTGATACTAGACTTCAAAATATAACTATAAAAGAATGAAGAATAGGGGCTGGAGAGATGGCTCAGTGGTTAAGAGCACTAACTGCTCTTGCAGATGACCAGGGTTCAATTTCCAGCATCCACATGGAGGCTACAAACCGTCCTTAACTCCAGTTCCAGGGGAATTTGAAACCCTCTTCTGACCTCCACGGCATTGCCCGACACAGATGCACCCACATTCATGCAGGCAATACATACTCATACACATATAATAAAAGCAATAAATAAAATATTTAAAAAAGAATGAAGAATAGTAAACATGGTTGAGAATTATTTAAAGTAAATTATCTAACGATAGTAATTGGAAAAACTACTAAATCATCATGTCAAGAGTAAACTTTGGGGAAAATAAGGCATAAAGAGAAAAGATGCCCTTTTAAATATACAGATTTCAAAAATTTACTCACTCTGAAATAGTGACCACTGTTTCAGAGTTTCCTGAGTCAAAAGGGCTTTAAACAAATTTTTAAAGATGAGAACATCAATTTCCACTCATGGAGCCGGATCTTCAAGATGATGGTGAATGTTGGATTTAACTGCCAGGTGCTGCACCGTTCTCTAGTTCTTCTATTTTTCTAATGTAGTTTAAAAAGTAAATGCATGAAATATCTGCATGTGTTCTAGGAGACAGACTTGAAATTCTACTTTTTCAATGAGTGCTCTAAGTCGAATACAAGATCTGCATAAAATTTCTAACTTAAAGTACAGTAATATGAGCAAAAACCCCTGGTGTAAAGCCAATCCTGAGGTGTGCAGTTGTCTCTGTGGCCAGCAGGTTTGGATGGTTGCCACACAAAGTTCTTGGATTGATTCTTCTCCTCTTTGCCAGCAACTCCCACATACACTGTGATTTAAGTTTAGACATAGAACAGTTTCCTCTGGGAACTAAAAGCGGAGAATATTTAAAAATGATAATGTATGTGAAAGTTTTTTGCTCCATGAAATGAAAAACTAAATCAAAATCTGAAATCTAATATGCCGTGGTTTGTGTGAAGGTATGCGTCATACAAACTTTGGTATTCTCTTTGGAAATTTCAAAGGAGAAGCATTATAAACATAGATGGTTGTCATGCAACCATTCAAGATGAATGTTATGGAAGTTTTCTTATTGTTTCAAAACTTTACTTAAGTATGTGATCATTGGGGTACTGCGAGGTATCGATAGACAAGTTTGGATTCTGAATATTCTGTCATCTTCTGCTGCCATTGTAAGCTGAGAAAATACTAGGGTCTTCTCTTACTGAAAGATTTCTTAAATGTAAAAATGAAATCATTGATGAGTTTGCAAACTTGACTTTTACAAAAGTTAGATGCAATATACACATTCCTACATAAGTGTGTCAATATGCAACTTTCTCATATAATTTTAATACATACTAAATCAAGAAAAAAATTAAGGATTCATGATAAATGAAAAGAAAATATTACATAAGCATTGACTTTTCAAAGAAAGTTAGAACACTGTAAAGAAATAGAAAACAGTAAAGAATATCATCAATAGAATCTGGGAGTCGTGCACACATTTGGTTTGAATGGCTGTTTCTTCATTAGTTTTTGGTGGCTCTTAATATTATTCATGACAATTTCAGAGTGGTCTGTGTTTACAATGGTTTTTCTTTATAAAAGAAGAAAAACAAGAACACTACATAAAATGGAAAGAATCTTATAGCAGAAATCCTTTGTGGGGCTGGAGAGATGGCTCAGTGGTTAAGAGCACTGACTGCTCTTGCAGAGAACCTGGGTTTGATTCCCAGCACCCACATCGAGGCTACGAACCTTAACTCCAGTTCCAGGGGAATCCAAAGGCCTCTTGTGACCTCCGCAACATTGCACCAGCCAGGTGCATTCACCTACATGCAGACAATGCACTCATACACATAAAATAAATAATAAATAAAATATTTTTAAAAAGAAACCCTTTGTTTAATTCATTTTTCACAAGTTCTTTCTGCTTGTCACAAGTGTTTTGTCCTATAGAAGTATATTTCATTTATATTTTATAAAAATCAGTTTTCTAAACTCAGTGGGTTTTAAAAAGAGGATATACAGTTGGGAGACTGAATGGTGAGGGTCTGAAAGGCACTTGAGGGGAGTGGAGGGTAGATATGACCACAGTATATTATAAACATATATGAAATTATCAAAGAATAAGTAAAATATTTAAAAAACTGTTCTTAATTAAGAGACAGTGGTCATACCTGTGTCACCATCAACAGACTTTTAGTAACCCTGCTTTTTATTCTTCACTGCCTGAGAGTCTGTGATGTTTCTCGGAATGATTATCAGTATGAGGTCTTTGTAATCAGGTTTCCAGAAAATGAGAGTATGTTTTCTTAAACACTGCACAACTTAAATTAGAAAGTTAGCTGAGAGAGAATGTTATTAATATCAAGATTGGAGCTGTACAACCAATTTTAATTTATCTATAATTAAAAAACATAAATTATAATATGATTTTAAATTTCTTTGTCTGATACATCGTTTTGACAATCATTTCATCCATCCTATAAGGAAATCAGCAATTGAATCATCTAGGTCTTGGGATATGACCTAATGAAACCCAGGATTGGCATTTCCATTTTGTCTCATACTTAAGAACAATCACCATAAGGCGGGATGAAGGGTCTCTCTGGTTTAATAAGAGGGTATGGATGAATGGGCTATGAGATACATCAAAGGACAGTGATAAATCTCTGCCCTTTCAACAGTAGCCCCTGAACAGAACTCCAATGTGAAAGTAAAATAATAAACTACAAAAGCATTACATCCAAGTATACTTGTTACATTACCAACTGATCCATAAGTTTCGAAGATCTGCTTTGAAATTAATCTAATATTGATTTTTCCTTTGAAACTTTGAATGTCTTTTGAAAATTAAAAGTGTGAGTCAGTCTTTCTTACTGTGTTAGAGGCTCTATTTTTGTTCTGAATGTCATAACAAAATGTCACAACTATCCAGATTGGAAAAAAAAATAATTCTTCATAGTTATAGAGGCTAAAAGTGTATTCAAGGTAACAGAATGACTGGATTATGATGAAGCCTCTTTCCTTGGGTTAGGAAGACAGCTTTCTGTATGTTCCTACATGGTGAAAACAAGAAAGTTCAAGTGATCTGCTGCTTTCTGTTCCTTTTCTTTTCATACTAAGGGTGTTTCTGTGTAGCTAAGCCTGTCTTCAAGTTCATTCTAAAGCCCAGGCTGGATTTGAGCTTAAGGTCATCCTCTCCTACATAGCATCATTCATTATCTCTGGACTCTAAAGAATTTCATCCTTTCTTATTAGTAGTTTTTGATAAAAATTTTCAAAATTCATATTTTTCAGCATGTGAATGAGGTAATTCTATCACACGTTATTCATATCTATCCTTCTGCCTCCAACTGGTCCCTTTCCTAGACCTTAATTGATAATTAATCTACTTTAATGTCTTTGGGGCTTTTTGATATTTAAGATTCCATATATAAGAGAAAACATGAGTCCTTTAATTTTTCCAGAATGGATTATATCACTTAGCATTTCTTTTTTTCCGTAAACAATATGATCACAATTTTCTTAGTTGAATATTCTCTCTCTCTCTCTCTCTCTCTCTCTCTCTCTCTCTCTCTCTCTCTCTCTGTGTGTGTGTGTGTGCCTGTATCTGACATAATTTCTCAGTGTCTTAATTGCCACCGTATTAGGCAGGGTTCTCTAAAATAGAACAATAGAATGCATATACATAATTATTGAAGAGGATGTATTAGATTGGCTTATATGTTAAAGACTGGGCAGTGGAGCAGAAGACATACTACCTCCTTAGTCCATAAAGCTGGGTGCCTCAGCATTCCCAAACCAGATATAGAGACCTAGAAGCTCACTAGAGAGCTCTCTCTCAACATAGCAAGACCAAAGAAGCTGGGTTCTGATGTGAGCAGAGGACGATGGCAACTGAAACAAAGAACTCATTTGGAAGAAGTGAGGGTAAGTAGATGAATATTGTTTTTCCTCCTACCTCTTTATATATGAGCTATTCATTGGAAGGCAACACTCACTTGGAGGACACCCCATTCCCAGCAGTCAGTCAATCTTCCCTGGACTCAACTTCCAAAACAACGTCTAATCAGGTCACTTAGGTTGATTCTGAATCCAAACAAGTTGACAAATAAGATCAATGATGATTATAACCACTTAGACTGGTTCCATTTCCTGGATATTACATGCACACAGTGTCATAATAAGTGTTGCTATTCAGGGATCTCTACATATACAGTTATTTTTAAACACATATGGTAAACAACATTCATCAAAAATAACATGGCAAATATTTAGTAATGAAGATAGGAGGTGGTGACCAAGAAATAAGAATATTTAGATTAATGCACACTCCAGACCTTGAAGTTAGCTTTAAGTTAGTTTTTCTCTGTAAAAATCTAATATGTCTCTATGTTTCCTGCCCCTGCATAACCTATTCTCACTTATTCTTTCAAAATGAATCTAGGTGAAACCATTAAGGGACATTCCATGTATAATTAAACTCCCAAATCACTTGGCCTAAAGGTATGGAAATTATCCCTCACTGGCCAGATATACCCAGGTAAGCTCTAAGGAGGGAATAACCGGATTGAAAATATGAGAGAAATTCAAATTTAAAGGAAATTCTATGCACAAGAGGAGTACATTTCCTTTAATTTGAAGGCTTTCATGTATGATATGTCGAAATGCATTTTAAGCAATGTATGCTGTATTTATGGCTGTATTTTTTAATAAAATACATCAAACATAAAAAAGAAAGAATTATTTGCTTGCACTCATGTTAACAAAAAATTCCATAATTTTTTATGTGTTTGGCTTGTTTTTCAGGTCACTGATCTGATTTTCCTCTTGTGAATGCATTTCCCTTGTGTTTGGTTGTAGTCCTCTTTGAATTGACTTTCTATAGATATCCATATTAACCTGTGGATGTTTTTCATTATTTTTATTGACATAATCTCCATGTATGTGTTGAAACTATAGTTTTTTGCTAGTATAAAGCTTATTCTAAGGCAATAACACAATGTCTTAGTGTTTTGCCTTACTTTGCTATGTTACTATAAAATTTTATTTTATATCATTAATAACAGTTTTTACTCCCATTTTGCCCTCCTTTGAATCCTTGAAACATGTTCATTCTGAAAATACAGAGGAACATTGTATTTAAAATTTATGAATTATACTATACTCAAAAAATGAACAAATTTGAGTGGCTATGAATTCACAGAGAGTACATTCCAACTCTGTTCAAATGTATCTCAGTGTGATTACCTAGCACAGTTGTGACCCCATTATCCTCCCTTCTAATCATTATCCATCTGAGTAGGCACCAAACTTTCTCCATCATCACAGGATTATCTTGGTATTTGGTGATTTTTTTACAAATTAGGTCTTACAGTAAATATATTCCCTCTGCTGTCAAACCATAAAGAATTGCTGTTCTGCACTCTAATTTCTACCCTCAATAGTATAAATTCCCTTATTCCTTGAAGAGATGCATGGACCACAATGAGAATGAAATGCTTTGACAAGAAATCACAAAAATTCATTTTAATAAAACTATCTCCTTTTGATGCATTGGCACATATCCAGTGCTTATCTAATGTACTTGGATTTCTAGCGTTGTGACTTTCAACTACCCATTGAATACCTATTACACTTTATTTCTTCTGATTTTCCTTATAGTCTCATTTAGCTATTCAGTATATTATGGAAATTATTTTAGTCACAAATGTATGATGCAAAGATTTTTTTAGATCTTGAAAGTTTGAATGTAAATTCGTTAAAACAACGTGTGCGATGAAAGTAACAAGATGAACATGTGTTATAAAGAGAATTTGAGATAAATTGCACACATTCTGTAATTCACATTTCACTATGAGCTTTTCAATATGCTGAATTTTAAAATGTTTGCATTTTTATCATCATTGACAAACAGAGATTATAACACAGCTGCTGTTTTGAGCAGTTCCTTAAGTTTTCACTTTAAAAGTTCGTTATTGGGTAGGACCATTGATTCACCCCGACCCCTGGGCAGTTTGCATAGTAACTTTGAATACTATAAGAAGGCTAGTAAATTAATCTTCATCTGTTCATAGACAGTATAGATCAGTCAAGCATAGAACCTGGCATCCATCTGAATCTCATATGCAGTGCCATTTTCCAGACGCTTACAATAACATTATACTTACAGTTTGAGCTTTAATATTTCATGTCATTTAATTTTCATTCTTCTTATCAAGGGCTAAATCTTATTTTGGACAAAGATGCATTATTGGAAAGCAGGGGCAACTTTATTGGAAGCAAAAGCTAAGATTTCTATCTGCTCATATTGAAGTGAGACTTTTTTTATTTGTCTTGCCATGCTTTTTGAGTATGTGCCAACCTCCAGCCATCAGGCCTTAAGAAAATAACACAATAGACTTTTTAAGTGTCTTTTGCTAAAAGTGGTACCTTATTGACAGGACAATGCCATCTGGAATGTGCTAATGCTTTCTCCACAATTCGTCAAATTGATTTATTTAGGTGGAACATTGGGAAAATGTTATCTCAGAGCCTTTGGATGGAAAACCTATTAAAAGTTCCTGAAGTGACATATGCTCATCTTTATTATTTCATGTGAGCTTTTTTATTGAAAAACTTCAAAGATCTCTAATAAAAAGGAATATAAAATGACAAAGAAGACCAAAATGTCAGACAAGAATATCTATGAGTAAAGCAGTGTTAGTGTCCTTGAGGCCATGATCAGTTATATCCATGCATGGAAAACGGGTCCACCAGTCCATAAACAATATGAGAGATGATAAAACTATCACATTAAGTTAATAACTTGAGTATTATGCATTTTATGATTAGATATGTCTTGTAAATAATTGTGAAGACAGCTTAAGTGTAATCTTCCTACTCATATAAACATGAAATATGAATGTTAATCTAGTTGAAATATTTAATTTTAATCCATTTACTGTATATATAACAAAAAGACAGTAGTATGAACAAACAGGTACAGAGAGTCTTAGTATGGCTTTTTCTTTGAGACTGGTTCTCATGTAGTTCAGGTTGGCCTCAAACTTACAGTGCAGTGGAGTGCCTGTGTAGTGTTCTGTGTCTGACCCTTATGATGCCAGAATCACCGACATACACCACCACATCCTTCCTCTTCAACTTGCCTCCCTCCATCAGTCTTTCCTTCTCTCCATCCCTTCCTCCATTCATCCCTCCCTCCTTCTCTCCATCATTCCTCTCTTCCTCCCTCTCTATCTCCTTCATCTTATGTACTTTCTATTAACTATATTTAGGTAATATGTTCTCCCCTGGAATTTCTAAATGATTAAATTCACTATCGTCCTTAATTACATATATTTCATATTTTAATTCTCATTTCATTTTAGAGATAACATTTTTCTGGTGAAATTTCCAATTATTTCTTTCTAAGATGAAACAATGTGTCATGCTTTAAATAAGAAGAAAATAGAAGGCAACAGAAGGGTACAACACACTCATATTCCTACTGAGATTCCACCCCTTGTGGCTTTATCAAGGTTTAGCAACTTCAAATTCAGACCCCTCCCCCACCCACACTTCCCCCATCTCCCCACCGAGCTTCAGGTATTCCACCTTACATGCAAAGTCCTATTCATTCAACTGTCTTCTTTGGAATCTGTTTTCCCTACATTGTGCTTAAATGGTTTACTAATAATGTTACTGAGAAGCATTTGGGTTTTATATATACATTGATATATGACTTATTTGGCTTGATTACTTGTTAGCTCATCAGAACTGGTATACACACACACACACACACACACACACACACACACACACCAAACACACATGCATGCACGTATGGAGGGAGTTAAAAAGGAACAGTAATCTCCAGGCCTGGAAGAATCAAGCAAAAAACCATCTAAAACTTTCTAAAAAATTTAAATACTGTTTATTTCTAAGATTTATTTCTCAATTGCAGATAGCCTGTTATTTATACATGACAACTCTTTTCCAAAACATGAAATTTCTGTAATTATTCATATTCTCTGTAGAATTATACCCAGAAAAAGGAACTATTTTTTCCACCTTACACTTCATCCTCAAAATACAGAAAGAGAATTGTTATTTAGAGAATACTGTGGTAGCCCGAGGTAATGCACTACCCTAAAGTTACATTGCTGTTTGTTTAGAATTGAAATGGGTGACTAAGTTTACAAATCTTCTTAGCCAGAAAGAGAGGCATACTTATGGATACAGTTATTATAAGCATTGATTTTAGACAAGTTTCTGAGACAAGTTTGCTCTTCCCTCTGGTCATTTTCTAGTGTCACTTAATCCTTAGAATAATGTAACTTCAGGATGAATAGACCTCAAGAGTGTATAGAGCTGAGTGAGCTGATCCTTATGCAGTGTGCCCTGGCACATCAGCACTCAGTCCCTCCAGTTCTTGGAAGTCTAGAAAATCCCAAGAGCATGATTTAGTCTTATAAATCATTAAATTTTAATTTATATTTAAATTTCCTTAATATTTTATTTATTTCAACTCACTCATTTCTGTATAATTAAATTAAATATTTATAAATAGTGAGAGACTGATCAGATTCCTAGAACAAGTGTGGATCAATCTAATTTGTAAATAAAAGACAAGCGTGGCATCTTTGATAAATTATTAAATAATTTTCAAGGAGTCTTTTAAATGTGACAGTTCTTTGAATTTCCTAGTATCAACTAAAAATTGTTGTTATGCTTATCATATATCCCTAAAAGTAACTAAACCTCTAAAGAAATTTTAAAATATATTGCTTGTGCTATACAGATGACATGGAAGTGATGGCAAAGTCACTTGTCACAAAAATTTATGTAGTTACATTCCAACCACATTACAAAACAAACATTGATAAAAATGTCCAGGAGCCCACATGAAAATAGTGAAACATTATATCCTCAGGCACAATTTCTCCCAAGTTGTTTGTTTCTCTCTCTCTCTCTCTCTCTCTCTCTCTCTCTCTCTCTCTCCCCTCTCTCTCCTCTCTCTCTCTTCTCTCCCTCCCCTCCACACACACACACACACACACACACACACACACAACATTTTAGAAAAAAATCCAGAATTAGTCATTGTCTAAGTGTCCCCTGTGAACCACATGTTGTAGCTAGTCAATGAAATATAATCAATTTTTAAAATTTGAATTGGTAATACAGTGTACAGTTTAAAATATTGCAATTTTCTACTAAACTATTTCTCTGAAATTAAAATTAAACAAGACACTCGTATCAGTCCCGTTAGAGCTCAGGGAACAGAGCACAAGACCGGTGGGAAGAATGTGAGAGCTGAAGACTGTAGGAAGTTTGTGAATGCTGCTCTGCAGAAGGTGCAGCCAGTACAGTCCGGAGCCTCACAGCAGCTGAGGCTGCCTAAGCTGGGCCTGACCGGACTGCACCTTTCACCACTCAAGCAAGGATTGTGAGTGGACTCAGATCATACACACCCTAATGAACTAACGGTGACTGGTGAACTCTGGGAGAGAGGCAATCATTGTTTTCATGTCTGTGCCCATGAGTGAGCACACCAGGATCCAAAGTACAATTTGAAACCCATGGTACCAGTGATGGCCCTTGTGGGAAAGGCACTTGTGGGCCAGATGGATATGACAAAGGAAGGAGGGAACCAGGACTGAGTGGAGGAATCAGAATGCATTATATACATGTATGAAAATGCCGAAGATGAAAATTAATAAACATGCTGTGGGCATTTGTGTGTGTGTTTGCGTATTTGCATAAAAATGAAAAGAAAAATGTCTGTTCCCTGGGAGAAAAATAGAGTTTTGCTAAAATGGTACTTTCAAAATAAATAGATTACCTGAATGTGGTGCTTTTGCATTTTTTTAAACACATACAGAATTCATTGACACACAGAAGGCACTTGGGAAAAGACTTACAAAAAATATCAATAAATAAACAAATAATGAGCCAGTAAAGCATTAAATAATGGCAGATGAAGAGGAAAAAATTTAACATCGCTGCTGGACTCATTGTGACACTTATTGGACATAACATGAAAGCAAAACATCCAAGATGGATTTGAACTTAAAAGCTGAAAAACAATGTTTTTCAACAAACATTCTTTATAATAAACTGTAAACTGAAGAGAAACCTTTTTAGGATCAATTCCTACAAATTTCATCAGTCTTACATTATTGTTTCTCTTTTCCCAGATTATATTAGTGGGTTAATTGGATTTACCTTAGAAGGACCCCTCCCAAAAAAAAACCTTTTTTAAAGAAATATTTTTATTTCATTTATTATTTTTGTTTTATGTGTATGAGTATATTGCCTGAATGTATGTGAGTGCACCCGTGTCACGCAATGGCACAGAGGTCAGAAGAGGGCTTCAGATTCCCCTGGACCTGGAGTGTGGGTGCTGGGAATTGAATCCGGGTTCTCTGCAAGAGCAGTCAGTGCTCTTAACTGCTGAGTCTTCTCTCCAGCCCACATAAAACTTTTAAATCATGTTTTCCACTCACTGCCTTCATTATAATAACCTGCAAATATCTGGTAATAAACGGTTCATTATAATGTTAAACTAAAATATATTGCTAGAAGAAATGTAATTTGGTTACAGGAGTGTGCTCATACTTGGAGATAAAACTACAGGAAACGGTATGGACTAAAGTATTCATGATTACAGGATCACTGCATAGGATCATGTGGAGCGACCTGTTGAATCAGTAAACAGCATGTAAGTGTTTGTTCATAGCAAATGTAAAATAAGAAGCTGAAAGGAGCTCAGTGTTCAGTGCCTTGGTGGATTGCTTCTCAGAGAACTTGCATGTGTACCTTAAATGCCATGGACAACATTTATAAAATCTGCTCTTAGAATACTTTAGTTAGACGGAATATTGGTAGATCAGAGAAAAGAGGACCGAGGCAGGTATGTTTATTGACCCAGATCACTTCCTGTTCATTCGGTTCCAAATTTTGTTTTCATCTGCATTTTCAGATGGTTAATTGGTGTTCCAGCTGGAAAGATGACTCAGTGGCTAAGAGCACTTGTTGCTCTTCCAGAGGACCAGGGGTACGTTCCTAGGACCTACCAGTTCCAGGGGATTCAGTGCCCTTTTCTGTCCTCTATGGCTTTACATGTACAGGATGCACATGCAGGCTAACACTCACACATATAAAAGAAAATAAATATTTTATACTTACAGACAAGTGTAAGGATTCTTATACTTACAGACAAGTGTAAAATATACCACTCATCGAAGAAGCTTTTTTTCCCCCCAACAGATGGTAGCTATTACAGAGTTCCACAACTGGTCTCACACACACACACACACACACACACACACACACACACAGAGAGAGAGAGAGAGAGAGAGATAGAGAGAGAGAGAGAGGGAGAGAGAGAGATTTGTCTGAGAAATGCTCAGCTCTAAGTAACACATTTACAATGGAACCTTGACACCCAAGGCTTATGGAACATAGTGGAACAACTGGTAGGAAGAATACTAATACATTTCTCAGCTCTCACCAGTAAAGCTTCCTCAAACAACAGAGTGCAGTATACACAGAAGGTCACGACTGGCTAAGTTTTAGAGAATAAGAGACTGAATAGTATATGTCCCTGGAAAAGGACTCCTATATTAAAACACAGCCACCCATAGTTCATTGTAGAAGGCAGATAGAAAGATTGTAAGAGGCAGGTTGGTGCATGAACATAAGGAAACAGAGGCTTTCAGGACTCTGGGAACTTGTTTATGAATTTTCAACAATGGTGTCAGCATGCACAAGACCCATGCTGACTCAGTCAGACAAAAACCAGGCATAGAAAGAAGGAAATGGGCAGCAGGCCCCAACCCTAGCCAAGGAACTATTGACAAATGATTCCTGTGGGGTGAGGAGAATAGGATTTTTTCTTTAAGGGATTGACTCTAGATAGGTTGCCTAGACTGCAGTAAATGAACTTGCAACAAGGTACCTCTATATACAAATGCTTGATCAGATAGGACTTAACATATATGACAGAATATCTAAAATCTTGTGGGGGGATTTATAGGGTCAGGGAGGGGTCTAAATTTGATTATGATGTATTATATGAAAGGCACAAAAATTCCATTAAGAGAACAAGAAAATCTATTCCCTTGGAAAAAGAATATCTTCTTAGCAGTTTGCTATTTAAACCCTAATGTTGCTGCTGTTATAAAGCCCATTTTGTCAAATATCGTGCACTTGTTTGTTAGTGTTTATTGGGTAAGATCTCTTCTGTAACAACAAGATCTAAAATGAATTCAGTGGCATGTTCAGTGTGGGTTTTGTTATAGATACCAGTTTCTCTCTCTCTTTCTCTCTCTCTCCCTCCCTCTCCCTCTCCGTCTCCGTCTCCCTCTCCCTCGTGCTCTTTTTCAATCCAAAATATTTCATTCTGCCCCATTTTCTCTTTGTCACTGTAGGTCTGCATAATATTCACCATTAATAGCTATGCCACCATTTCTACATTAGGCTGTCTTTAAATTTCTTCCACCAGTGAAATTAGTCCATTGCTTTTCAAATTAGCCACAGGTGAGCTTTTTGGTCAAGAGCAGGCTCTAGACAGACTCTTTGCCAAAATATCTAAAGTGCTACCTAAGTCCTTATTTCCCTCTGGAACTACATTGTTCTCAGCACTACTTTCTTCCAGGACCCTAATAGAATAGCCTGGTAAGATCTGCTTATAGCAGTCAACTGCTTTTCTAGGCCAAACTTCCAAAGTCTTCCACATTCCTCCAAAACCCCACATGGTCAGGTTCTTCACAGCCAACATCCCATTCTCGGTACCAATTACTTTATTAGTCACTTTTCTGTTGCTATGATAGAAACACTGACCAAAACAACTTATAAAAGGAAGAGTTTATTTGAGCTTATGGTTTCAGGGGAATTACAGTCTGTCTTGGTGGGGAGGTGTGGTGGCAGAGGTGGCTGGAGGAGGAACAGAAGCTAAGCTCTACATTTTCCATCAGGCACAGGAAACGAGAGCAACTGGAAATCCAGCAAGGCTTAAGAACTCTCTAAGCCCACCCCCAGTGATGTGCTTCCTCCAGGATAGGAACACCTTCTAAAACCTCCCAAAACAGCGTCACCATCTGGGGACAAAATGTCCAAATACTTGTAGCCTATGGGGGATATTTTCATTCAAACCACCACAGGGACTGTCTCCGAATATGCACAGATGTGATATATAGAGGAAAAGTGTGTGAAGAAGTTTACAAGTAAACCATGCTTCCTTACTTAAAGAAAAGTTTAACCATAGTATCTCACATATTTCTTAAAATAATTTTGTTGATTCAGGAATATCATACAATCTATTTTGCTCACATTCAGAACCCTCTACGCTTACCTTACTGTCACCACCTTCCAGCTTCATGTCTTCTATTACTATGTCTTTAAAGAAATTAAAGGCCTATCAAGTGTAAAATATATTTCTGAAGTGCTCTCCACGTTTGTCTATCCCTTGGAGTCTCATCAACCTACCAAGTAGCATATCAGTAAGGAAAACTTACTCTCTCATTCTAGAATCTATCAATTACCAATACTTTCTAAACTAAGACTGAAGATTCCCACCTACCTCACCCATCTATTCTGGGACCCTACCTGGCTTAGATTTGGATGGGTCTTGTACATACTGTCATAAAGCACTGGAAGAGTTCATATATGCAACTATGCTGTGGTATCCACAAAACATTGTTTCTGTGTATTCCTCTACCACCTCTGGCTCTTACATTCTTTCTACTACCTGTTCCCCAATGATCCCTGAGCCTTTGGAGAAGAGGTGTCATATAGATGTCTTATTTATGGTTGACCACACTTCTGTCTCTTATTCTCTGCATGTTGACTATATGTGGCTCTCTCTCTGTGTTAATCACCATCTGCTGCAAGAAGAATCTTCTCCACAGAGATTTGAGAGTTCATAAATCCATATTTATAACATTATGTCATTCTGATTCTGTTTGATATGTTCACTTAACAAAATGGCAGTAGTAGAGTTTCCCCTAAGGCCTGGGACCTAGCTAACTTGAGTTCTTGGCTCTGATAATAGTGTCAAGTGTGGACTCCCTATTGTGAAGCAGGCCTTAAATCCAGTTATATGGTGGTTCCATCTTACTCCCAGAGTATCCATGCCACTACTACACTAGTGAACATATTTTGCCAAGTTGGTTTTGATTGTAGCTCACAGGGTTTACAGCTGGGTAAGGTTGATGCTTACTTTTCCTTGCAAGTAACACACCATTAACATCTTCTAGTGTTAGTGTACCTACCCAGCAGAGATGTGGGTTCAACATCAGTATCAGCTGGAATGCTTTTTGTTTCCTCTGTGATTTAGGTGTGTAGTGTCTTCAACAATAGAGTCTTACTGTCAAGTTCTGGTGGGTAAGCAAGTCCAATGCCAATGGCCAGTACTTTTGAGAATCTAGTGAATCGCCCTGGTCCACTATTCCAAAAGAAGGAGCTCATTAGTGAATCTGGAAAACTATAATTGAAGTCATTGTTTTGCGGAAATTTTTTATTATTTTTGTGTATTTCATACAAAGCATCTTAATCATCTTTATACTTCATCCCCCATTGGCACTCTCCCATAGTCCACAACTGGAATTTATGCATTCTGTCATTTATGTTATTAAGGCCTATCAAGCCAAGTTAGTTTCATTTAAGCATTTATTGTTCAAGAATATAATGAAAGAAGTTTCTACAATAGGTTTCCATATGACTCTCTAAAAAGTTCTTTGATGTTAGTTATCCCTGCTCTTATTCCTTCTTCTGATCTACTCACCCGTTCCCCACACCATTACACCCATCGTTTCCAGTACCTCCCTTTCTCATTTATATCACTGCATTCTATCTGTCCCCTATGTGCCACCACATTAGTTTCCTGATCTTAAGAATTCTCCAGTTGAAACAGACATATCTAAATATTGAAAGCCAGCACTCACTTATGAGGATAACATGTGACCTTTGTCCTTCTGTGTCTGTATTCCCTCACTTAGGGTAACTGTTTGCAGTTCCATTCATTTTGCTGAAAATTTCTTAATTTCATTTTTCTTAACAAACAGCTGAAAAATAGTCTACTGTGTAAATGCACCATACTTCATTATCAATTCAGCAGTTGGTGGACATTTAGATTGTTTCCAATTCCTAGCTATTATGAACAGGGCAGCAATGAACATGAATGAACAGGTATCTCTGTAGTAGGATACATAGTTGTGCTGACAGCTTTATTTGTCAACTTGACACACCTGGGAAGACAGAACCACAATTAAGGAATTGCTGCTATTGGGTTAACATTATGGACATGTCTGTCAGATATTTTCTTGATTGTTGAGTGATATGGGGGTGCCCATCCCACTGTGGGAGGAGCCACCTCTAGGCAGGTAGTCCTTGATTGTATCAGAAAGTAGGCTGGGGACTGGAGAGATGGCTCAATGGTTAAGAACCCTAGTTGTTCTCGCAGAAAACCCAGGTTCGAATCCCATAACCCACATGGCAGATAACAACTGTCCATAACTCCAGTTCCAGGGGATCCAATGGCCTCTTTTGTTTTCTCAGGCATTGCATGACACAGGTGCACTTGCATACATGCAGGCAATACACTCATACACATAAAAGTAATTAAATATTAAAAAAAAGAAAGTAGGCTGAACCCAGGCCCAAGGAGCAAGCCAGTAAGCAGTGTTCTTCTATTATCTGTGCTTCAGGTTCCTGCTCTGAGTTCCTGCCTTATTTCCCTTAATGATGAACTCTGAACTGTAAGCCAAATTAAACCTTTCCTCTCCAAGTTGGTTTGTTCTGTGTTTTTGTCACAGCAACAGAAAGCAAATTAGGACAATAGTTTGATCTAAACTTGCACAGTGATGGTGGCTAGGTTGTTTTATATATTCACGAAATGATCCACGATTTTTCTAAATTTCCAACATAAATTCTCCTCTAAAAAGGAATAAATTTTACAGCAAATTTCAATAGAACTGTTGAAAAATAATAATTTATAATTATTATATAGAGGTAATATTTAAATGATCATTTCAACCAAAGCTTTAAGAAGTAGAAATTAAGAGTGAGGAGCCAGATGAATGGTTAAAAACACCTACTGCTCTTACAGAGGTGTACAGTTAGGTTCACAGTACCCAGTTCATGATCACCTGTAACTCCAGTTCCAGGGGTCTACATATGGCTTCAGGCCTCAGTGGAGTCTGAATGCCCTTGGTATACTTACATTCACACAGGTAAAACACTAGTGTACATAAAAATAGATGTCTTATTTTAAAAAAATAAAAGTCATATTTACTTTTAAACAATAAATCTACTATTGGACTAAATACATATTATATATTCATATTGAGTGATGCACTGATGATGTAATATATTATCTATTGGAGAATATGTAGAGCTTGTTTGATTTCCTTAGCCCTCTTGACAATTACTAGATTTCAGCACAATGTTATTATGTTTCTATCTATTTAAAAAATATACTGCTACATTAATATATAGCATTCATTCAACATAGACAGTACTCATCCTCTATGATGCCCCAAAAATAATCTCATGAGGTGAGGTGTTCATATTATTTCAGAAGACATCCTAGCAATGAAAACTTTGAAAAATCATTAATGAAATCTCAGCAGAAGATACATCTTGTGTTTCAGACTACCAGGATAATTACAGATAAGATATTTCTGAATATTCATATATTTCTGGAAAAAAATTAGAAATTTCTCAGAAGCACATATGTACATTCTATTTGTAGTTCAAGGTTTCAAGAAAAACTGAGTATTTTAGATATTTTATCTGCTTAATAAATTAAAATATAACAAATGATATTTATAAAAATAAGGATTTTAAAATCACTGAATTCTTGAGTAAGTTAATGTACTTTAAAATGCGTATTGGGGCTGGAGATGTGGCTCAGTGGCAAAGAACACTGGTTGTTCTTCCAGAAGACCCAGGTTCGATTCCAGCACCCACGTGGCAGCTAACAACTGTCCATAACTCCAGTTCCAAGGATTCCGACAGCCTCTTCTGTCCTCCGCAGGTATTGCATGACATGGGTGCACTTACCTACATGCAGGCAATGCACGCATACACATAAAGTAAAAATAATAAATAAAAATTATTTTAAGTGTATATTATATATATGCACTGAATTTGTATTTTGGTAGAAAACAAGGACTTATTTTTCCTTTCATGGAAGTTCTGAAATAAGACAATGAGGGAACATTTTTCCTTGAGTAAAGAATTATGTGCTATATTTTTGTCTCTACTTGTCATTTATGAATTTATCAAACCATTGGGAAAGCACAAAAAAGAAAAGAGTAACTTAGCTTTTCCTCTGAAAAAAAAAAGTGAGTTCCATTCAATCTCAACACAAGAAAAGTGCAAACACAACAGAATTTCTTCATGTGATTTCCATTTCCTATTTATTTCTGGCTTTGTTTGAGTTGCTGAATGAGTTATTACAGCTAGTAATTTTTTTCAAGGCATGCTCAGTGGAAGTACATTCATATTTGAAGGGTTTCAACCCAGTGTTGGAATTCTTGGAACTGCCAAAATAACCATAATCACCAGTTTAACTGCACAGCTGTAGGTTAGCATACCCAGGCACTACCTGAGATAATCTTCCTTGATGGGGTAAAGGGATTTCAGCTTATTAGTTTATTTTCTAATGTGATTTTTTTTTAATTTTTAAAAATGATTTATTTAATAACAACATACTTAGAAGAAGCATATCATTACAACACAATTGACATATTCAATAACGTTTTCCTGAAGTAGGATGCATCTCTTTCAAATTTGGCTGTAAATTTTTAGGCTTACAGTTGAATTATTACAGTTATACAATATTGTACTCAGTATAAACCCTATAAGACATAAATTAAATGATGTTTTAACCTTTAAAAAGATCTCCATTTCATTATTAAAAATTAAAATTTATACTGAGTGCAATATTGTATAACTGTAAAAACCCTATAAGACATA